>NC_045961.1:30809014-31124431 GCF_010909765.2 Amblyraja radiata
ATACAGCTGTTCTGTGAAGGCCTCAGAGGTTTGTTAGAGAACATTAGTGAACAAACAGCATCATGAAGCCCAAGGAACACACCAGACAGGTCAGGGATAAAGTTGTGGAGATGTTTAAAGCAGGGTTAGGTTATAAAAAAATATCCCAAGCTTTGAACATCTCACGGAGCACTGTTCAATCCATCATCCGAAAATAGAAAGAGTATGCCACAACTGCAAACCTACCAAGACATGGTCGTCCACCTAAACTGACAGGCCGGGCAAGGAGAGCATTGATCAGAGAAGCAGCCAAGAGGTCCATGGTAACTCTGGAGGAGCTGCAGAGATCCGCAGCTCAGGTGGGAGAATCTGTCCACTCCACGAATCGGGCCTTAATGGACGAGTGGCAAGAAGAAAGCCATTGTTGAAAAAAAGCCATAAGAAGTCCCGTTTGCAGTTTGCCACAAGCCATGTGGGGGACACAGCAAACATGTGGAGGAAGGTGCTCTGGTCAGATGAGCCCAAAATTGAAGTTTTTGGCCTAAATGCAAAACGCTATGTGTGGCGGAAAACTAACACTGAATCACCCTGAACACACCATCCCCACTGTGAAACATGGTGGTGGCAGCATCATGCTGTGGGGATGCTTTTCTTCAGCAGGGACAGGGAAGCTGGTCAGAGTTGATGGGAAGATGGATAGAGCCAAATACAGGGCAATCTTGGAAGAAAACCTGTTAGAGTCTGCAAAAGACTTGAGACTGGGGCGGAGGTTCACCTTCCAGCAGGACAACGACCCTAAACATACAGCCAGAGCTACAATGAAATGGTTTAGATCAAAGCATATTCATGTGGTAGAATGGCCCAGTCAAAGTCCAGACCTAAATCCAATTGAGAATCTCTGGCAAGACTTGAAAATTGCTGTTCACAGACGCTGTCCATCCAATCTGACTGAGCTTGAGCTATTTTGCAAAGAAGAATGGGCAAAAATTTCAGTCTCTAGATGTGGAAAGCTGGTAGAGACATACCCCAAAAGACTTGCAGCTGTAATTGCAGCGAAAGGTGGTTCTACAAAGTATTGACTCGGGGGGGCTGAATACTTTTGCACGCCACACTTTTCAGTTTTATATTTGTAAAAAAATTTGAAACCATGTATTATTTTCCTTCCACTTCACAATTATGCACCACTTTGTGTTGGTCTATCACATAAAATCCCAATAAAATACATTTACGTTTGTGGTTGTAACGTGACAAAATGTGGAAAAGTTCAAGGGGTATGAATACTTTTGCAAGCCACTGTACATATTCTTGCCTTTGTTGTTTCTACCAGTGAATTGTTTACATTTTCTTCAACTATTTGAAGAAATGCAAATACTATTATTAAAAATTCCAATTATTAAACATCCAATAATTAGAGCATCCATTTTGTTGGCATAAGAATCAAAACATTTTTAGATGTTATGGCTTGTAAGCCATGCAAAATGCTTCAAAGGTAAGGACCAGTAATTATTTTGCATTTAATTGGCAAAGTCAGTTTATGATGTATTTCTAATAACGTTATGGTGGCAGCTTCAAGAAAATTGGTAGCAAACAATCTTAGGATCAAACAAGGTTCCCAGCTGTTCAGTTTATGTACAGAAATACTCAATCCCAACTTTCCACCATCTTTCTCTCTGCTGCATTTCACACACATGGACTGTCACCATGCTGACAATTTACAGAATTTTCTCATTCCTTTTTTAGATGCAAGAGTGACAACCTAAGCTGCCGTTGAAAATCTCGATTAATATTCTTGGCATTTTTTAAAGCATCAGGAACTTTGGAGCTTAAACTATCACCCAAACACTTTGTAAATTTGTTGGGGATGTTGGGGATACAATCAAATTTGACCATTAACTCTTTGAAAAAGCAATTGTGTAAAATGTTCTTGAGTGATTGAACATTTAGAGTAGAGTACAATATTACATTTTATTGTTATCTGTCAAGAAATAATGGTATTTGAGGTACCCAACTATTTGCCCGGCCAGACACCTCTACAGCTCTTCTGATTCAAAATGTAAATCGTCTCTTTGTTCTTTCTTACCATTACAGAATTTTACCTTTACTATGACATTTCATTCTATCAGCATTATTTCTGCAAAATGTTTCTCATATGTATGCGTGAGTTACAAATGTCACTATGAGTCAAATGGGTAATTGGTGCCAGCTCAACATAACTCTGATGGAGAATCTCTCAATTAATTCAAAGATATTACCAACTGAGTGTTTCTAGCTTTCGCAGTTTATATTTTAGATTTTCGACATCTACACATTTTAAATTATTTTCCTTAATTATAAAGACTTTGGAGAACGGTTCAATAAAGAACATTGAAAGACCATATGAAATACCCTTCCTTTGACTCAATTCTTATTAAAACTTATTAATTCTTATTAATCCATCTTGCCTCATGTCCGGAAGTGGCGGCGCTGGTAAACGGCTGCGGCTCGCCTGCAGTCCGTTTGTCTTTACTTTTTTATGTAGTTTTTTTTCGTTTTGTCTAGTTAGTTTTTGTTTTTTAGGTTGTGTTTATGCGGGGGGGGGGGGGGGGTGGGAGGTTGAAACGGGGCTTGCTGTCTCTCTCTTCGGGGGAATACGACTTTTTTATCGTATCCCCCTTCTCTGCCTCCGTCTGCGCTGAGGCCTGATGGCGGAGCTGGCGGCCTCGAGACTCCGGAGGCAGAGCCAGTCAGGACTTGCACTGGGCTCGCTCCTGTGAGGGCGGCCCAGCTTGGGGCTGGAACGGTGCTCCCGTTGGAGCGGCCCAGCCCGAGGGTGGAATGGCGCTCCCGTCGGAGTGGCCCAGCCCGAGGGAGGAACGGCGCTCCCGTCGGAGTGGCCCAGCCCGAGGGAGGAATGGCGCTCCCGTCGGAGTGGCCCAGCCCGAGGGAGGAACGGAACTCCCGTCGGAGTGGCCCAGCTCGAGGGAGGAACGGCACTCACGTGAGGGCGATCCGGCTCGGGGCTGGAACGGTGCTCCGGTGGCTGGGACGGCGTTCTGGCGGCTATGACCTGAGTCCGGGATTGAGCTGCGGGCCAGCGGCTGCGTCCGTTGGACTGGAGGGCGGCAGCTTCGACCACCCCGGGCCGCGGTGTTTGAGCCGGCCCGTTGCGCGGTTCGGTGAGCCGCGGGATTGTTTGTACCATCGCCCGGTGGGGAATCGCCTCAGCGCAGAGGGAGAAGATGAGGGAAGAGACTGCAGCCCTAAGATTTTTGCCTCCACCACAGTGAGGAGGTGCTTGGAGGACTCACTGTGGTGGATGTTAATTTGTGTTTATTGTTGTTATTATTGTATGATGTATGTATGACTGCAGGCACGAAATTTTGTTCAGACCGTAAGGTCTGAATGACAATAAAGGCATTCAATTCAATTCAATTCAATTCAATTCAATTCAATGACAGCTGAGATTTTTAATGGTTTCATAAAAAGCAGGAAATGTGCAGCAGATCAGGCAATATCTGGAACTGGAAGTTGTTGGGAGGTTTAACAGTTTGTAAATGCAGCAGAAGAAAGATGACGGAAAAGGGAATAAGCTGCCTGTCCTGCTGAGTTACTCCAGCATTTTGTATCTAGCTTCGGTGTACACCAGCATCTGCAGTTCCTTCCTACACAGAGTAACAGCTCAATCTTCTTCATCTCTTGTTACATATTTGTGGTAATTATTAATTTATCATTTTAAGGAATAGGTTTTAATCACATTGCTTCTTGCAAAAATAATCTTTGCGTTCATGATGCCTGCCTTGGTTCATTGGCACTTTATTCACGGTGTGTCAGATAGTTGACGATTCACTAGGCTTCACTGCAACATTCAGTGGGATACTTAGCACACCGCTGAGGGTTGATGCAGTAGTGTGCACTGATTGAGGAGCAATCGTCCTGAGAAACAAATTTTTAAAAAAATCTCATTTTATACTTTCCCCATGTGGATATGAAAGAAGCAATACCACATTTTGATGACAGAATTTGTAGAGTTCTTCATATTATTTGTCAAATATTTGTCCCTTTGCCTCCAGAAATACTTTATTTGTGAGCTATTTGCTTTGTTGATCTTGTGGGATGTATATGATTTGTGCCATGTTTCCTATAGGACATAATGACAATACTGTGAGAAGTATCTAATAGTTGTGAAGGGCTTTGAGGTGCAATAAAATTCTGTGAACCACTATATAAATATATGCCTTTTTCCTATCCATTCAATCGTCTGTTTTGGTATTGTGAATGTTCAGTTCAGTTTAGTTTATTGTCACAGTGAAAAGTTTTTTGTTGCGTGTTAACGAGTCAGCAGACAGACAATACATCAATCCACTAACAATGTACAGATACATGATAAGGGCAAGGTTTAGGGCAATTTAGGGCAAGGTAAAGCCAGCAAAGTCCGGTCAAGGATAGTCCAAGGGACATTAAAGTGGTAGATAGTAGTTCAGCACTGCTCTGGTTGTGGTAGGAATGTTCTGATTCAAGATTCAAACAGAATGGATTGATACTCATGGATGCTGTTTAACATTACACAACAAAGGTTTGATTTCAACTGATTTGAATTGCATCAAAGCATCAAAAGCATGAATAAAATGAAAAGGAAATCATAGTTGAATAAGTTTTTTTTTTAATTAGAAAATACTAGACTATCTTATTCAGGCTCAAGAGAGGTGTAATTTTCTTGTAAAGGAATGAATTCAGAAATATTTTAGTTTTCCGTGCCATAATTATGGTTCCCAACAGCTGAGCAAATTGCCACACTGACTTTGAGTAGTCAGACATCTTTAGAGGACAGGCCAGCACAATCCTTCCTCGGTATCTGAGTTGCATGTAGCAGAGATTCAAATATATACTCTATTATATTCAACTATATTATGGAGATTAAAAAAAGTTCACAACACATTAACTTGTTTATAGTTTAATAACATTCAAATAAATTATGTCCAAATTTATACATGTATTTTAAATGTGGGCATAATCTATATATTAAAGGGCCTGTCCCACGAGCATGCAACTGCATGCGGCAAGCGCGACCAAACCGGAAGCGGGGGCCGCGCAGAGGTCGAGTGATCCCCGTACAGGGCCTGTCCCACCAGCATGCGATGGCATGTGGCGAGCGCGACCAAACCGGAAGCAGGGGGCCGCGCGGAGGTCGAGTGATCCCGTTCAAGTTGACGTGAAGTTCGAGCGAAGTCCGCGGGAAGTTCGCCCGTGACGTACGGTGTCAAGACGCTGCACATGCCCGTCGAGGCGGTGCATACGGCCTCAATGTGGCTGCGGGCCGGCAGGCCGTTGCCGCGCGGAATTTTTGGACAGTGTCAGTTTTGCAGAGCCCCGCGCGATATCGGGACCAGCTCCGCACAACTCCATATGGCTCCGGCGATCGAAGTGGGACCGGCCCCGCTAGGTCGCGCTTGCCGCATGCAGTCGCATGTTCGTGGGACAGGCCCTTAAGGATTACTGTGATATGGATTTATAATTACAAGATGTTCATCCATCACTCCTTCATTACTCAAAATAGTAAACACAGTAGGGCTTTTATATTTTTCCAGAGTTGCTGTTAAGCATATTAAGACCTGCTTTTGTTAAAAAGAAACTTCTACTAAGTGACAGGAATGCAAGGGTAATGGGCCTGTCCCACTATGGCGATTTTTTAGGCGACTACAGGCGACTGGGCTGTCGCCACATGCTCGCTGGTGGTCGCCGGGATGTCGCTTGTATGGTCGTGAGTAGTCCCCTCATTCGCCCAAAGATTCGTAGCGTCTTTCTGGTCGCCGCTGAATTTTCAACATGTTGAACATTTTTCCGCGACCGTGGGTTTGACGCCAATGAGCGTAGCTTGACGTAGATGCTGTCATAGGTTGTGGACAGGGTAACGTACGTTGTCGCCAGGATGTCGTAGCTTGTCACAGGTGCTAACCTATTGTTGTATTCGTCAGCAGTCGCCTAAAAATCGCCTAAGTGGGCCAGGCCCATTAGTCCAGTCGCCGGTTTTTCGGCGACCTGCCACGACTCTGACAGTCGCCGGCAGTCGCCTAAAAATCGCCTAAGTGGGACAGGCCCATTAAGCTTTCTGCATCATTAACGCAATATTGAAAATGTAAATCCCTTTATAGGTGCAGAGAAATACATTATATTTTTCCAAACCCCTTCAATGACAGATCGCTTCTCAGTAACCACAGTCTTTTTTAATATTTTATATAATATATTTACACCACTTACAAATTACATTAAAATTACTTTGGATGTACAAAAACACCACTGTTATCTGAACGTAATCCAAATATATTAGTACTTGTTCACTCGTTGAAGTCAGACACAGGGCATTCTACTGTATTATTTATAAGAAATTTCCCACCCCAACCAAATTCTTGCTTAAATATATTTGTGTATTACTCAAATATCAAATAAAGATGAGTTGGGGTACAGGATGGAGAAGGAGAAACTCATGTTCTGGTGTCATGACAACAACTTTTCTCTCAATGTTACTTAGGAAGACAAAGGAGATACTGATCAACTTCAGGCCAAATACCCCAATTTGCATTGATGGCGCTGAAGTAGAGATGGTTCAAAACTTCAAATTCCTCAGAGTAAATATCACCAACAACTTCTCCTGGACCACCCATATTGAAGCAATGACCAAGAAAGAACATCAATGCCTATATTTCCTTAGAAGGCTTAGGACGTTCAGCATGTCCCTAACAACCCTCACCAACCTCTACAGATGCGCCATAAAAAGCATTTTATCGGGATGCATCACAACTTGTTTTGGGAACAGCTCCATCCAAGACAGCCAGACATTGTAGACAGACTCCAGACCAACACAAACCAACCTCGACCTCCATTGACTCCATTTATACCTCAAGCTGCCACGACAAGGCCAGCAGCATAATCAAGGATGAGTCAAACCTTGGCCACTCCCTCACCACCCCTCTCCCATCGGGCAAAAGGTACAGAAGTGTGAAAACACACCCCTCCATATTCAGGAACAGTTTCTTCTCAGATGTTATCAAGCTACTGAACCATCCTATAGCAACTAGAGAACAGTCCCAAACTACTATCTACCTCATTGGTGGCCCTCAGACTATCTTTCATTGGATGTTACTAGCTTTAATTTGCACTAAACATTATTCCCTTATCATTTATCTGTACACTGTGAATAGCTCGATTGTAATCATGTATTGTCTTTCTGCTGACTGGTTAGGACACAACAAAAGCTTTTCACTGTACCTTGGTACATGTGACAATAAATTAAAACAGGCCTGAATATAAATATTTCCATGAACCATTGAAATTTAGGAACATTTTACACATTCAATATGTGTTTACTTCAAAATGCTTTGTAAACAGTTACAATAATTTTGTATTCTTTGATTAATATACTTGAAAGCGGGTTTAGTACCAAAATGATTTTTATTCTGCAGCATAACTTAAGGGCCTGTCCCACTGCGGGGACCTAATTGGTGAGTTTAGAAGAGTTTGCCCTCGACTCATACTCGCAGCATGGTCGACACGAGGTCCTAGGAGGTCTTTGTAACTCTCCTTCATGCTCGAGAGTAGTCCCTGCGTACTCGAGGCCTCAGTTAGGTTGCGGCTTTTTTTTAGCATCTAAAATAAGGTTGCCATTTTTTTTACTCGCAGGTTTAGTCGAAGTAGGTCATAGTATGTTATTTGTATGTAATTGAAGGCAATCGAAGATAATCGAGGGTAGTCGAACGTAATCAAAGGTAGTCGTAGATAGTCTTCAACATAGTCGAAGGAGGTTGAAGGAGATCAAAGGAGGTCGTCTTCACTCTCCATTATTCGGTGTCCAATTTTCCCGAAGCTAGTCGAAGCTAGTCTTTAATATAGTCAAAGGAGGTCTTCTACATAGTCGAGGGAGGTCTTCAGCATATTCGTAGGAGGTTCTCTAACATAGTCGAGGAAGGTCAAAGGAGGTGTTCAACTTCGGCGATACAACACGGCCATGACACTCTTTTATACTCTCCTAAACTCTTCTACACTCGCAAATTAGGTCCCCGCAGTGGGACAGGCCCTTTACAGTGACATGCCACATGTAAATTTCAAAAAGATTATGTTCAAAATCATTAAAATAGTTCTAATCTGCTCGGTGACAATGCACCTATATCACAATTATTGGAGCTTCCTCAAAGGCCCACAATTAACAGGAACTTGCAACGGGCACTTAATTGATTTGGAATAATGAATCAGTTTTATGGGCAAAATTAGCTTGCAAGAAATTGTGTGCACTTAAATTAGCTTGAACTTCCCTGACCTTTGAAACCATTTTTCCAATATCAATGAATTGGGCTGGTAAAGGTCAATTGAAAAAAAAACCCTCCAATTCTTACTGTAAACAAGATAAATAGTATAATGAACATTATAAAATACCTACCTCAAGGACATGTTCAGCTTGCTGTTCTCGGTCCAGTTTCCTTGTTGTGGTCATGATCAAACCTGTAATGGATAATTAAGAATAATGTTAGATTAACAGCTATTTGACAGAGTAATTATCAAAGAACAAAACCACTATTAAGGCAAACCGAGGGGTTAAAATGAACTCACTCAGCCCAATTGAAACAAGTAGGATAATTTATACAATGGAGTGCTTTGCCTCACTTACTTTCAAATTGTGTCTACACTTGAAACGTACATCATTGACTGGAAAAGTGCTTTTGGACATTTTAAAGTCATTAAAGTAGCTATGTAAACACATTCATTTCTTTTAACATGTTTTCCTATTGGAAATTCACTGCCCACTGTTGTAACTGGTTGCTGCAGTTAACTATGGTCACATTCTTGCTGGAAACAGACAAGAACCTCATGAATAAACCCAAATGTTGGCCAATATAACATTTTTTTCGGGGGCGCTGAATGATGACTGCCTCGCCAATGATCTGTCTTGTCTTCTTCCTTTGTTGTGTTTTTAGTCTGTTGTAAAATGTATGTTTTAGTTTATCTTTAGTTTTGTGTTATGTGGGGGGTGGTGTTGACGGGGTGGGGGAAGCTTTTTTAAAAATCTCTTTCCTCGACGGAGATGCGACTTTTTCCGTGTCACATCACTGCGGCCTAACATCGTGGAGCTGGCGGCCTCTTGCTGGGACCTCGGGAGCCTGCGGACTTAACATTGTGAGTTGCCGATCCCTGGTTAGGGACCGGCTGCAGGAGCTCCAAGTCATGGGAGCTTCGACCGCCCTGATCGCAGGAGGTTCGACCGCCCCGACGTGGGAGCTTCGATCGCCCTGACTGTGGATGGATCGACTGCCCCGACCGCGAGAGAAAAGGAGGAAAGAAGATAAGACTTTATTACCTTCCATCACAGTGGAGAATGTGGAGGAGCCGCTGTGGTGGATGTTTATGTCAAATTTTCATGTAGTTATGTGTCTTGTTGCTGTTTTGGTATGGCTGTCTGGCAAACTAAATTCCTCGTATGTTGCAAAACATACTTGGCTAATAAATTACGATTCCATTCTGATTATGTTGATAAAAATGGGACCCCAAGAGCATTCTCAGTCAGGCTGAGCAGGGATCATCCAGTAAACAGTTGGAAAGAATGAAGTGGCACCCTGCAATAAATAAAACCCTTTCTTTAGTTGTCCTGACAAACAGCACAATTAATTCTTGCTTGGTTCAATAAGAGTGGCTCAACTATGATGAAGAAAAATATTCTATCAGGAATGTGCCCTTCGGCCCAGAACGTTTGTGCTGAACAAGATGTCTCGTTAAACTGATCTCATCAGCCTGTACATGATCCGTATCCCTCTATTCCCTGCTCTGCCGTGTGTATCCAAAAGCCTCGTAAACACCACTATCGTATCTACCTCCCCCACCAGCTCTGGATATGCGTTCCAGGCGCCCAATACATTCTGTGTAAAAAAATTGCCCCACACATCTCTACTAAACCATCCCCCTCTCACATTATAACTATGTCCCCTAATTTTGGACATTTGCACCCTGGAAAAAAGGTGCCAACTATCTACCCTATCTATGCCTCTCATCATTTTATATCCTTCTCTCAAGTCTGCGCTCAACTTCCAATGTTATAGAGAAAATAATCCTGTCTATCCAATCTCCCTGTTGCTGAAATCCACTACTCCAGGCAGCATTCTGGTAACAAGCCCTTCGGACCAACTTGTCCATACTGACCAAAGTGCCTATCGGAGTAAGTCCCATTTGCCCATGTTTGGCCTGCGGCCCTCTTAACCGTGAAATTGCGAAATGTTGCTTAAACACTGTAATTATATCCTTATACCCACATCTAACACCTCGGTCCATACACCCACCACCATCTGGGTGAAAAACATGCACAAGCTTGCATTTGAATATTCATCCTCTAACCTAATCTGCTCAAGATTTGATAAGGTCACCACTCTCAAAGGTCAAAGGTATCAAAGGTATTTTATTGGTCACATTCACATACACCGAGGTGTAATGAAGTGAAATGCTTTTTGCCATTTTGCAGCACACAAAGAAAGAATACAGACATAACACCAATGAGAGTCTTAAACACAAAGAACATCCCCCCACAATGGCTCCCACCATGAGGGAAGGCACGAAGTCCAGTCCCCAACCCCAGTTCACCCATAGTTGGGCCTATTGAGGCCTCTACAGTTGCCTCTACAGAGGCCCGATGTTCCTGGCCGTTCTCGCCGGGTGGTGGTGCTCCGGCGTCGGGAGAGTCCTCACAGCGGCATGGGAACCCTGGAACGGCCGCCTCCGTACTGGAGGCCGCGGCTTCCGAAGCCGACAAGGCCGCGCCGGTTGGAGCTCCACAACTGCCGATCTCGTTGCGAGATCCCAGGCTCCCGGTGTAAAGTTCGACGCCGCCGCCCGCAGCTGGCCGCTCCACAGTCCCGCAGCTCCGCGATGTTTTACCCGGCGGTCTCAGCTCACCGGAGCTCCAGCGCGGCGACCCAGGCAAGGCATCGCCCGCTCCACGATAGCGCTCCAGCGCTGTGCCGCTGCCGAAGCCGAGGTTCTGGGCTGTCCCCGACAGGAAACGCCGCTCCTTGCCTGCTGGTAGGCAGCGAGGACGGGTCGAAGCTGCAGCCCGGAGAAAAGCTGCCTCTCCGGCCAGGTAGGGACCCTGAAAGGTAGTTTCCCCTCCTCCACCTCCCACACAAAAAAGTCTAGACCTCCAAACAAAACACTTTAACTAACTAAAAATAAAAATAAAACGGTGAAAAGACAGACAACTGCTGGCAGGGCAGCCGTGCACAGGACAGCGCCCCCTTAGGGGACTCTGGTGAGAAAACAACTCAAGCATATATTGGCCACAAATTTATTTCAAAATAGACAGTTAGATTATGAATTTCTCTGCATCCGCAGTTACAATAAATACAAAACATGTGGTTGCATATATTTGCAGGTAGTTTTTAAACCAATTTTGTGCTGCTGATAAATGTCAATGTAATAAATCCAAGAAGGCATCAGGAGCATCAGAACATGGGGTATTTACTGCGGATTTAAATCCAATGCGTGTGTGCACAGCATACTTATGACATCTTATGTAACATGCAAAAATGTTGTGTACATTTTTCACTCTCCCTCTTTGAAACAAAATGTGAAACACTTTTCACAGATCTGCAGCAGTTACTGGTTTATCTGTTAACTGGGTTTCTCAGATGGTAGACCTTTTTATTTGTGTTTGTCTCTCGAGCATTGCAGTAAGCTCTTGATGTGAACAATGTGTGACATCTTGACTCTGCTCACTGTTGGCCTGTGTCTTCTGTTCAGAAATCGGGTCCACTTTTTAAAGTAAATCTGTCAACACAAATCCCTTCAACATCTTCGGATTAGGAGTCTGGTAACTATCACTTGTTTAATGTGGACACCTGATTTTTCCCCAAATCAATATCATTTTGAAACCCAAACTAGTGCTTTCTCACCATTATCTGAACTGATCGCACCCTAAACTGGAGTAGCCATATACATAATGTGGCTACGTGAACTCAGAGGTTAGGCGTCAGGGGCAAGTAACATAGAAACAAGGTGCAGGAGTAGGCCATTCGGCCCTTTGAGCCTGCACCACCATTCAATATGATCATGGCTGATCATCCAACAGTATCCCGTACCTGCCTTCTCACCATACCCCCTGATCCCTTTAGCCACAAGGGCCACATCTAACACCCTCTTAAATATAGCCAATGAACTGGCCTCAACTACCTTCTGTGGCAGAGAATTCCAGAGATTCACCACTCTTTGTGTGAAAAATGTTTTCCTCATCTCGGTCCTAAAAGATTTCCCCCTTATCCTTAAACTGTGACCCCTTGTTCTGGACTTCCCCAACATCGGGAACAATCTTCCTGCATCTAGCTTGTCCAACCCCTTAAGAATTTTGTAAGTTTCTATAAGATCCCCCTCAATCTTCTAAATTCTAGCGAGTACAAACCGAGTCTATCCAGTCTTTCTTCATATGAAAGTCCTGACATCCCAGGAATCAGTCTGGTGAACCTTCTCTGTACTCCCTCTATGGCAAGAATGTCCTTCCTCAGATTAGGAGACCAAAACTGTACGCAATACTCCAGGTGTGGTCTCACCAAGACCCTGTACAACTGCAGTAGAACCTCCCTGCTCCTATACTCAAATCCTTTTGCTATGAATGCTAACATACCATTCGCCTTCTTCACAGCCTGCTGCACCTCCAAACCCGCCTCCAAACTGCCCAAAGTCTTTCCACTGTCTACTAAGACTCAGGTCAAGGATTAGATGGGATACTCTCCACTTCCCTGGATGTGTGTAGGTTCAACAACGCTCAAAAACCCAGAAACCATACAGGACAGCAGCCTTCTAGATAGTCATTCCATCCGCAATCAATCATTCACTTACTTCATTACTGACACACTAGCAGCAGCTTGTACCATCTACAGGATGCATGACAAGGGAGCAGTAGAAAGCTCCGTTCAAACCTTTACCAACTAGAAGGACAAGGGAAGCAAAAGCACAGGAACACCAGCAGCTGGAAGCTGTCCACCAAGCCAGACATCATGCCGAAATACCTCACCGTTCCTTCACTGTTGTTGAGGCAAACTTCCAGAACGCTCCCACTCTCACACTCCAAAGACATACAGGTTTGTTGGTTAATTGGCTTCAGTAAGTTGTATAAACTGTCCCTAGTGTATGTAGGTTAGTGTACGGGGTGATCGGTGGTTGGCGCAGATTCGGTGGGCTGAAGGGCCTGTTTTCACCCTGTATTTCTTAAAGTCTAAAGTCTAAACCATTACTGAGAAATCATGAAATATAAACTATAACACGGAAATCATACTTTCACTATATAGTTCAGAATCCTTATATGATAATTTGAATTAAGTATCAGCAACTGAATTTTATTTAAAGGGCTAATACCCAATAGCATACACAAATTGTGACAGGAAGATTGCCCATCTCTGCATCCTAAAAACTGTCACAGTTGGAATCACCAATTTTGGACTGAGAATTGCTGATGAGGTTTGTGTAACTACCAAGAATGGTCTTAACTATGGAAACTGATGAAACATCACTCCAAAAATGATGGCCAATATTTCCTTTTCAATCTGTGCATTCTTTTGTTTGCTATTGTTTAAAGCAGTGGTTCTTAACCTTCTTGGCACCAGTACGTGCATATGCGGACAAAAAACTGTATGTGGTATGTACCTTTGTTAGGTTCCTAAACATGGGTTCATCAAATTGATATGTTATTTGTGTTTCCTTCATGACCTCCGGCAAAGCCCCAAATGACCCCCATAGAGGGTCACGACCCCCAAGTTAAGAACCACTTGGCATATCTTGGTTGTCATCTATAATACGACCCATGACAGTGATCAAGCCACAGTTTGAGATAGTCATGTAGTTCTATTAATTTCCAACTATAATCACTTTGAGAAGATACCATAAGCTTCAGGACTAGGGTGTATACTCTTGTGCATCTAACATATGTGCTAAGCCACATGTATGATGTTACGAAAGTATTAGCTCGCATGAATTACTTATACATTTGTGTACAAACATGACTTATTTAAACAGTCTTGAAGTTTCCACATGATCAGAAGTAATGGCTTGAATGGCTCAATTTGCAAACAAAATCTGAGTGGTACCAAGTTTGCACTGATTCCTTTAGAAGCTTTCAAGCGTTCAAGTTTCAAATTAATTTGTGTTTCAACCAGTAACATGGATAACATTCTCTGTTCGAAGCTCTGCTTGGAAATGCTTCATGTTATTATAAGAGACCATTTTTAACAGTTTGCCATTGATCTGTTTGCGCTATAATACTCGGCACTTGTCCATCTATACATAACTAAAGCTCTGATCTTGTTATCTTCTGGATGCGCGGTCATTCTATTTGCGCTATCGCTATACGCGATAGCGCTATGATTTTTCGCCAGCTTACTCACCGTTCTCCAGCACTGCGATTGCACCAAGATTCGTTCCAATCGGTGGTCTAATGTAAACTTAAGCGAGGTTTAAAAATCTTAAAAAAACGCGCGTGCTCAGATCGATCTCCTCTCCTGCCGTTCAGCGCCGCGTGGATTGGTCTTTTCTCCTGTCACTCCACGGGATGGTCCGCCCCTTCCTGTGCCATCGCATCTTTACTGGAGCGGTGGATGGCCGGCGGAGATTTCCAACCGGACACAATTTTCGGAGTGACTGGAAACGGCCCGGCCCGGCATGTCCCGGGAAATGTCGCCAAATGGAAAGCGGTGAATCTAATCTCGGCGGATGAGAACGACCAGCGACCAGCGACCACTGTGAGTCCGCTCCAGTCCCTTCCCCTCTGGTCCCCCTCGCTGGCTCCTGCACCCCTTCCCCGTGATACCCCCCACAACCCCTGTATTTTCTATGAGCTCTCTCCCCCCGCCCCCACAACCCCCCGCCCACACCCCCCTCCCCCCGCCCACACACCCTCCCCTGCCCAAACCCTCCTCCCCCACCCCCCTCACCCCCCCTCGCTCACCCCCCCTCCCCCTACACCACAACCCCACTCCCCCACACTTCCCCCCCCCCACAGGGGGGACGGAGTGAGTGTGGGGGGGGGGGGGGGGGGGGAGAGTGGGGGGGTGAGGGGAGGAGTTGGGATCAGGGGCATCACAACGGGAACCCGTCAGCCGGGCATGCACAGTTAGGGGCTATGGGTGAGTGGTGGAATAATGCATTGGGGGAACGGGTGAGTGGTGAAATATTGTGTTGGGGATTGGGTTGCATTGGGGGACCAGGCCTCCCATGTGACTGGGACCCAACCTACACGGAACCATGCACTCCTAGATCCCTCTGTTCTACAACTCTACCCAGAGGCCTACCATTTACCAAGGTCCTGCCCTTGTTCGACATGCCAAAATGCAACACCTCACACTTCTCTGTATTAAATTCCATCAACCATTCCTCCGCCCACCTGGCCGATCGATCCAGATCCTGCTGCAATCGTTCACAACCATCTTCACTATCTGCAAAACCACTAACTTTTGTATTATAAGCAAACTTGCTAACCTTCCCCTGTATTGTATTCCCCGGCGGCTGTCACTCTACTCAACAACGTACCTCGGTGACTGCCAATCACCCCCCCCCCCCGGACACTCCTCCCACAGGAAAAACACTATGTCTGTATATATGCTAATGTAAATATTTATTCAAATCTTATGCTATGTCGCTCTTCCAGGGAGATGCTAAATGCATTTCGTTGTCTCTGTACTGTACACGGACAATGACAATTAAAGTTGAATCTGAATCTGAATCTGAATCTGTATCTGTATGTTCTCATTGATGTAGATGACAAACAGTAACGGGCACAGCACCGAACCCTGAGGCACACCACTCGTCACAGGCATCCAGTCTGCAAAGCAACCTTCCAACATTACCCTCTGCTTCCTTCCATGGAGCCAATTTGCTATCCATTTAGCTATCTCTCCTTGGATCCCATGCAATCTAACCTTCCAGAGCAGCCTACACTATGGAACCTTGTCGAATGCCTTATAACATCTACAGCTCTGCCCTCATCAACCTTTTTGGTCACGTCTTCAAAAAAATCAATCAGATTTGTGAGACACGACCTCCCACATACAAAACCATGCTGACTATCCCTAATCAGCCCTTGTCCATCCAAATGTCTGTATATCCTATACCTCAGAATACTCTCCAGTAACTTACCAACTGCAGATGTTAAGCTCACCGGCCTATAGTTCCCAGCATTTTCCCTGCAGCCCTTCGTGAAAAGAGGTACACCATTTGCTACCCTCCAGTCTTCCGGCACCTCTCCTGTATTTAAGGAAACTCGTAAATTTCAACCGGGGCTCCCGCAATTTCCTCTCTAGTTTCCTGCAATGTCCTTGGATACATCTGATAAGGCCTTGGAGATTTATCTACCTTCAAACATGACAGTACCTTCAGTACTTCTTCGACGGTAACCTACTGTCCTACTGTCTTTCTCCTCGGTAAATACAGAGGAGAAATACACATTTAGGACCTTGCCCATCTCCTATGGCTCCACAGAGGTGAACGCTTTGATTCCTGAGAGGTCCCACTCTATCTCTAGTCATCCTTTTCCCCCTTATGTATTTATAAAATCTTTTGGGATGGTCCTTGATGCTACTCACCAGAGCTATGTCCTGGCCCCTTTTTGCCCTTCTGATTTTCTTTTTTAGTTTACTCCTTAGTTCTCGAAACTCCTCCAGGGATGCACTTGATCCCAGCTGCCTATACCTGTCCCATGCATCCTTCTGACAAGCAATTGATTTAAAAAAATAATCAATGGCACAGATTAATTTTAACAACAGTGAAGTTAAGGTATTGAAAATGTGAAGATGCACCAGATTTTATATGAAGGAGCAATATGAAATTTTATTTCCCGTGTTATACACACAATTTCATTCCCACAAACTGACCTCAGAATTACAGTCAGAATTAAGCTGAATAACAAATCCCAAATGCAATTAGACAAATCTTATGATCAGCTACTGAGAGTTTTAATCTATTTTACAATGATAAATTAATGGCAAAGTTAATTTTTGAAGAATTAAGAACTGCAGTTGAAGTGGCATTGTTAATTACATGCATATAAGAATTCTTCTGAGACTTCCAACAGTAAATCCAACAACAGTACATGCGATTATAGCTGTTAAGTACATAACACTCTATGAAGCAGTGAAAGCAGACAAAACACACATCAAAGAAGGGGCATCTGTCATAGATTAGCATTAGGAATGCTAAACACTTCCACATGGAATTCATGATCTGGCCTCCTGAGTTGTGACAAATTATGTTTCGTTAACATGGTAACTTTCCGAGAGTCAGCAGTCTGCTCTTGGTGTTTAATTTGCTGGATAATTTCACGGTTAATTCCTTAAAATTTCATTGAGTCTGATTAGAGGAGCTGGTTTTATGCTTCATGTGTTTGACACAAGAGAATGTTCGTTACTACTGAACTGTGATTAACTCCAGAATTACCACAAATCAACCTTGACTTTATTTTCAACTAAGTGCTATCCTGAAGCTTTTATAATTCTTATGTTTGTACACAATGAATACTACTTTTAGAAAGTATGAAAAGATTTAACAACTTTCTAAATATTTTATATCATAAAACTGAAGTATTACATTTTCAAAATATTTTTTTTTCTCATTTTGTCATCATTAATGTACTTTTCCTGACTGGATGTATAGGGGGGGGGGGGGATGGTAGACAAAAGTGCTGGAGAAACTCAGCGGGTGAGGCAGCATCTATGGAGCGAAGGAATAGGTGACGTTTTGGCTCCAGACCCTTCTTCACACTGATGTGGGGAGGGAGAGGGAGAGGGAGAGGGAGAGGGAGAGGGAGAGGGAGAGGGAGAGGGAGAGGGAGAGGGAGAGGGAGAGGGAGAGGGAGAGGGAGAGGGAGAGGGAGAGGGAGAGGGAGAGGGAGAGGGAGAGGGAGAGGGAGAGGGAGAGGGAGAGGGAGAGGGAGAGGGAGAGATCTGAGGATGGTGAAAAGCAGCGGGGTGACCAGCTGATTGTGGCATCCGCAATGGTAAGCGCACCCACCAGCGTGACCGGGCCGGGGGTGGGGACAGACGTTCGGGCCTCCCCGGAGAGGAGGTTGTCCCCTGTGACGGGTAGAGAGGAGAGGGGAGAGAGGGAGGGAGGAGAGGGGAGGAAATGAGAAGGGGGGGGGGGTGGAGGGGAGCCAGGCGAGTGAGTGCGCTGCAAAATGCAGAGACAGAAGCAGCTTCTGATTCTCTGGAAACCCACAGCTGGAATGAGCGCGCAGGGGATGGGAGGGGCGGGGCTTCATGAGCTGCGCCGACAGTGAGGAGAACCTCGTTCAGAGCGTGAGCGATCTGCAGAACAAAGGTCCTATAGCTGAGCACAGCTCTAGGATCTTTGCTGCAGAAAATTCTCATTCTCGCTGCGCCTTTTGAAGAACGGACGGGGGGGGGGGGGGGGGGGGGGTGGGTGGGTGGAGTACCGTACCTCGTGGAAAACTGTGCATGCGGTTGACAGAAGCTGCATTAATCCACAGTGGCGGGTGGGGCAGGAAGCAGGTGGGCATTAATTGGTGGGCATGTGGGCATTGTGACATCAGCAGCTGGCAAGCGGTTATTTTATTTTTTTAAGTGCGTTTTGTGAATAATTTTATTCAAATCTGGGGAAATAATTGAGCAAATTTAGAGAGGAGTGGATTTCTGAAATCATAATTTAAATCCCTACCGAAATATGTAAAAATCGTCGCGTTTTTGTGTCTGGTTTTCGAGGTAATACGTTTCAAAGGCAAAATGACACACACACACACAGAGTTTTAAAAGTATATAGATCACACAGCTCCTGTTACATTTTCAGAATACATGAAAGCATTTCCCAGTAAAGGGTTAGTTTTGTAATAAAGTCACTGTTATTATCATAGCACAGCACAGAAACAGTGCCTTCGGTCCAACACATCCAGTCTAATCTTCATGCCCAACTATACCATTATCATTGCCTATTCCTTTTCCTTGCCTATTTGCGTGTCTAAATATCTCTTAAATGTATATATTATATCTGATTACTCCACCTCCTCTGCCAGCGAGTTCCAGATATCAACAACTCTGTGTAAAAATAAAAGTTCCCCACAAATCCTGCTTCTTACCTTAAACGTGCACCTTTGCTTTCGATTCTCCTGCCATGGAAAAAAAAATCATCCACCTATCTATAACTTTATGATCTATCTGTGCAATTTATGTCTATCAGTTCACCCCTCAGTGTCCTTCACTGCAAGAAAAACAAACACAGCATCCAATCTATCTCCATAACTAAAGTCCTCCACCCAGCTGTATGATGATAAGCATTAAAACAGCATCTTCAGTTCCTTCCTACATATTTTGTCTTCTTCACCACCTTCTCTATCTGTGTTGCCACTCTAAGGGAACTACTGTATAGATTTGAACTCCAGTTCTTTCAGTTTATCAGGATTTCTTAACATCCTCACATTTATTGTACATGTCCTGCACCCTACACGATGTCCAAACATGCATATAGAAACCTTTTTATTTAACTCGTCAATCTAATAATCGTATGATTCACTCAGTGCAAATGCAAAAGACAGGCATCAAAGAGAGCTGTGCTCCATTCAAGCATTTACATATATCAGAAAATTTAGAAAAAACATGTGCCCTTCTATTGATGGTTAAAAGAGATCAAAGAACATTAGCAGAATCGGTTTCAATATCAACAGTCATAGCACAGCACCAGTTAACAAATCAATTAACAATGGGACAACTCTGGTGATTCCTCATCCAACATTCCCACCAGGAAGCCAGGCAGAGCAAAGAAGAGAAAGGCAGGAGGATCAAGAATCAATACTCCCTTAATGGGAGAAAAGCCTCAGGATAGCATTTTATTGGAGAAAAATAGTGTTCTACTGCTAAATGCAATGTCATTAAAAAGTATTAATGTCACTACCAAGCTCAAAAATATAACTGTGTAGAAACAAGGAACTACAGATGCTGGTTTACAAAAGACATTCACATTTATCACTCACAGCTCAATATGGACCAACCATCAGAGAGTTCATAGTTACAAGTCCCTACGTTACCACAGTGATAATGCTTTAAAAATGGTGCATTTTGAAACAGTATTTGGTGGAGCACAGTAGGAAAGGAAATGGCACTGTTAAAATGCAAGTTCTTCCTTTTCTTTAGGAGTCAAGCTGAAAGCCAAATATAACTGAAATATCACCTGTAAACAGAAAACGCTGCACACAGCAGGTTGGGCAGGATCAGTGGAAAGAGGAACAAAGTTAAAGTTTCAAGGTTAAAAGACCATTCACCAGTATAAATGCAGCCATGAGACAGACCTGTTCAAATGAAACTCATCCAAATGTGAGGATGTCCTCTGTGTTTATGAGCATAATGTCTGCTGTGTTCTTGCATTATCACATGAATTGGGAACAGTGGTTACTGCAGAGATAATGCTCGTGGTTGACTTCTGGGCTGCTACTTATGATGCAGATAGCATCTTAGCGAGACTGATTGTTCATACTCTGTATCTGCAACAAAATATATCCCAAACCTGCAAATTGAGGTGGGCACACAAATTACAAATACCTTGGTCTCAGGTTCAACCATAGATGAAGCGAGACACAAGGAAAGCAGATGCTGGCATCTTGAGTAAAATACAAAGTGCTGGAGTAATTCAGCAGGTCAGGTGAATAAATAGGTTTGATTAGGTCTGAAGAAGGCCCCTGACCCAAAATGCCAACAATCCATTCTCTCCAGTAATCCGGCCTGACACCCTGAATTACTCCAGCACTTTTGAAATGAAGTGAGAACAAGCCAAATGGAGCTCAATGTCTGATTCTGAGACAGGCAGCACCTTGTTAATAATTTACTAACCGTCAATAATTCATTTCCCAGGAGAAATGAACATTTAAAAATGGATTTAATGGAGCGAATAATCACAAAGGATGAGAAAAGGAATATAATTCTCTCTTTAGACCGACCAATGGTCAGTTCTCTCCCATGGCTCTATTAGGGTTCAGGAACTTTAACCAGTGTGAAGCAGGTCTCAGCCTTCTGGTTAATTCTTCCTCTATGTCTGATGCCCCAGTGCTCACAAGCCTTGAATGCATGGTGACATTTCGCACAATTTACATTAATTGACATCATTGTGCATGCTGATTCCCCCTTAGATTTTTAAAAATTCAAATATTTTACTTCAGATCCTCGGCTAGAAAATAGAATTAAACATATCTTCCACCATATAACGACCTCTGTGTTGTTCTTTTATAGTACCATCCAAACTAATGTATTAATTGATTGAAGCAACCAAAAGCAGTTTAGCTGTGATCAGCATGTAAATGTTTCCACTGACTGCTGTTCTGCAACTGTGCCACAGCAGTGCAGCTTGCTTTCAGACACGGCTAATTTACGGAAAAGTATGTTCTGAAGTAAAACTATTGCATCAGATATTTTACAAGACTGCAGTAAAACGATGGTATTAAATTAAATACAGTATTAGATCAAAGGAAAAGCTTACAGTGTGGTTTGACTAAGTAGTAAGACTGAGGATTAGAAAATTTCAGATTTCAGCATAAAGAGCAGAAATAAATTAATGAGGGAAATTAGAATAAGAGCAAATATAGTGGGAAACAAACGAACAGACTAAAAGCTTCCATGGATGTGTAAAAAATAAAAGGTTAGTGAAAGTTAATGTGGGTCATTTACAGATTTGGATTGGAGAAATTATATTGAGAAAATCAAGAAATTACAGGGAAATGTTCTTAAAACTGTGTGTGGGCAGCAGAATGTACAGAAAGGTACCAGGCAGCAGTACAGAAGTTCAGGAATAAGAAAAATACAATCACTCTTTCCTCTTTCTTGCAGCCATCACTCCTCTACTCATATCTTGAAGGGCCCTGATCTGAAACATTGCCAGTCCATTTCCCTCTACAAATGCTGCCGGCACACTCAGCCCCTCCAGTAGTTTACTTTTTGAACCATTTTGGCTACTCTGCAGTCCTGTGGGACCTCACCGGTGGCTAAAGAAGATACAACAATCTCTGAAGGCTTGAACAGTCCCCACTCACAATAATCTGGGATAAATCCCATCAGGCTTGGTAGATTTATCCACTTTAATGCTCCACAAGAGAAGCAACACCTCCTCCTTCTTGATATGAACATGCCTTTCTCTGACCTTGCTATCTTTCATGTTCTACTCCTTGGTGAATACTGATGCAAAATCCTCATTTAGTACTTGACTTTTCCTCTGGCTTCAGGCATAAATTCTCTCCTTTGTTGTTGAGTTGTTCTACCCTCCATATTTACCCCCTTGTTTTAAATGCATGTATACAATTGCCTTGGGACTTTTATCCTATTTCTCAAGGACATTTCATGGCCGCTTTTATAACCCTCTTGCTTCCTTAACATTGTTCAAATGTCCTGTCCAATTTCAGCTTCATAAACATTATATCGTTTTCTTTTTTCTCAAATGTTTTCTATATAAGTTTTATCATTTTCAAAATGTTGGAATAACTCAGCGGGTCAGGCAGTATCTCTGGAGAAAAGGAATAGGTGACATTTCGGGTCGAGACCCTTCTTTAGACTTTCCAAACTGGATGATTCTTCCAGGATGTCCTCACTGAATGTTGTTGAGACATTCTCCGTGAACAGTGGTGGGACTTTCCCGCCTCTTTTACATCCCTCTGTATTGCATTTCAAACATTTGAATTCTGGAATGTCGAGCTGCTAAACAAGCCCTTCTCTCAAGTATGACTCTGTAATGGCTATAACATTGTTATGCCACGTACTAATCCAAATCCTAATTTAATCTGCTATACCCATAATACTCCTTGTATTGAAATGAATACACTTCAGCTCATCAGCCCCACCATGTTCATTAATCTGGCCCTGTCTATTCTTCTGATCTGAAATACTTGACCTAACCTCTAACTTCCCCTCAATTCCTCCATTCACTTCATTGAAACAAATGGATTTCTGACAGAGCACGACAGCACAGATCCAGGGAGGATATTTCCCTGGTTGGGATGCCTAATACCAAGGATCATATCTCACAATAAGGGGTTAGTTATTCAGGACTGAGAAGTCAAGGAATTTCCACATCCAGAGGATGTGAATCATTGGAATTCTCTACCCAATAAATTATGTGGAGGCTGAGCATTTTCAAGGCAGAGGTTGATAAGACTTTTTGGATTTAAGCGTATCAGGGATGTTGGGTGAAAGTAAGACATGGTGCTGAGGAAAGGTAAGCCCCAATTTTATTGAATGGGAGATAACGCACTTAAATGCTTGGTAGAAGATGGGTGCCTTGACCTCTAAGACGACCAGATAAGATGCCCAGGTATGATTAGGCTCTTTAAATAATGCATAAGATAATCACAACCTATCATTAAGATCTACTTTCAATTTATATGGCTTATTCCATTGACAGGCACAAGTCTGTTGTAATTTTTGCATAGGTGATGTCAAAATGCATTTGGGCACTGTTTGGCCCCATAACATCATACAATAAAACTTTTAGACCTTTATTCTTGATTGAGAAAAATCAAAAAAATTCTGTAAATTGAGATGTTATTGTATCACCAGCGTATGTTTCAGCCTAAAATATAACAGATCGTGTATTGTGTGTGAAAAAAAACTCGACAATGGAAGGATTGTGCAAGTTGTCTGATCACAGAGTTTGGCTTGAGGAACCTTGACATTTTATTTTGTGAAACTGTGTGGCCCCACTTGCAAGATAAAGATGCAACAAAAGCAAGAAAGTAATGCTTCCTGGATCAACACTATGAGATCAGCAGCACAGTTAATCAAAGGCGACACTAAATGTTTCATAGGTTATGGCCTTCAGAGTATTCATAATCATATGGCAAGTCATTTAAAGAAAATCTTCCTTTGACTACCCTCCATTGTCAAAGTTCAGCAACATGTGTGGAAAAGCAAGTGATTTCAGCGAAGCGCAATAGTTGCCAATGCCTCAGGAAAGTGGGAATAATAACCCAAGGTACAGCCTTGTGTTCCTCCACAGTGGATGCTTACTTATTGTTGGACTCCAATCAGTGATGACATGGAAGCCTGTGCTGCAGGGCAACAAAATCGTTGTATAGTGAAGTGGAGTAAGAATGCCAGAAAAAACTCCGTATCTAACAGCACCTTAACTTTCCGACAGAAATTACAATTCTGATGACAATCAAGAAAAAAGACACAAGAAGCTACCATTTAAAAAAGTTTTAAGATATTAAATTGATTTATTACATTTCCCTATCAATGTTCTAAATGTGGAGCATAATTTGTTGCAAAGAGAACATTAACTTGTGTTGGAAGGAACTGCAGATGCTGAATTAAACCGAAGCCAGACACAAAAGATTAGATTAACTCAGCGGGTCAGGCGGCATCTCTGAAGATAAGGAATAGGTTTCAGATTGAGACCTTTCTTCAGACAGTCTCGACCCGAAACGTCACCTATTCCATTTCTCCAGAGATGCTGCCTGACCCGCTGAGTTACTCCCGTTTTTTTGTGTCTACCATATTAACTTTTATCCCCTTTGAAATTATTACCATATGCTGAAGGGTTGGATTGTGGAAGACCAGGTCTACTCTCCATTTCCTTGGTTCCTCACACAATTTGTAGAACAATTACAACAAATAAGCATAGATGAGCAGAGAGCCATACATGTATCAGAATCATTGTGGAAAAAATGCTAATGGTCTCCTAAAAATTAAATTCTGTGTCAGTTTAAATTGGCAGTCAGGATGCAGGGGGTGCACTAAATGCCCATGCAGTGCTGCGAACTGAACAACAAGCCAGCTGCAAATAGTAGCTGGTGCTAGAAGAAGAGCAGCAGACAAGGCTCGGAGCCTGAACCAAGAGGTGGTGCCTGAAGAGCAAGAGCTGAACGAGGAGCTAGGGAAAGGCGGCAGACCCCAGGGGATGACCTTGCTCATACTCACAGCCTCCCACTCCAGAAGAAGAGAGGAGGCAGGCATTTCTCAAATGCAAGACATGGGTATCTTTGATAGAAACAGTTCACATACAGAATCTGGAAAATCTTAGTTCCCACATATATAGGTCATAGGTCTGAAGAAGGGTCTCAACCCGAAACGTCACCCATTCCTTCTCTCCAGAGATGCTGCCTGTCCCGTTGGGTTACTCCAGCATTTTGTGTTTAGCTCCCACGGCAAACCAGGTAGAGTTCAGCCTCTGACTATAGCATAACTTTAGAAGTCTGGAACACGCTTAATAATCCTCGTAAACTGCTTTGAAGGTCCACCTCAATGATTAAATGATATCAATAAATTAATCCCTGATGAAATTACTGATAAATGTTCTTTCAGTGATCTGCAGTTCACCATGACATTTGAAATGCATGAATGCAGGATTCAATTAAATAAGGATTCTCGTGCCCAGAGGAGAAAGCTGCAGAAGTCTCTTGGCAGACTCATATATATTGGCCCCAGTGAATTTCCTGCTCCAACCAGGTTTCTGCCCCCACCCCATTTCCCCTACCCAACCCACCTCTGCTCCCCTCCCCCAGCACACAGCCATCCCTTACAGGCATTTCACCCACTGATGAGAATATCCAGGTCCCTATCATCACAATCATAGGTGCTGGGGTCAAGGAAAGAGCATTCACATCTCAGCCCTGTTTCCACCAATTTCTCCACCACAAGAAGCGACTAGACAGACACCATTGTATGCAGATGCCGAGAAGTGTGTTCAGTTCTGGCTGAACACCTTCTAATCTTGTGTGTGGACTCGAATAAGAAGAAAACCTGGAGTGGTGCGGCCTTCCCTGGAGACCGACCCGTAGCTTCAAGCCGCTGGTGCGGACCAGACTTACCATTGCGGAGCCTGGGATCTTTTGCTGAGGATCGCCAGTGTTGGAGCTTCGACCGCGGGGCCTGTGGACTTTAACACCATGAAACAGCGGTCGCCGGTAAGAAGCGGGCAACTCGGGAGCTCCATGCTGCGGAGTGTTCCAATCTGTCCCGACGCCGGAGTTTCCATTTTCCTGACGAGAGGGCTTGAACAGCGGACCATTGGCAACAGCCCCATTCAAAGGCCCTGACCACGGGTGAGCAAAGGAGGAAGATGAATGAACTTTATTGCCTTCCATCACAGTGAGGAATGTTGATTTCACTGTGGTGGATGTTTATGTTAAACTTTATTTTATGTGCTGTGTATATTTTTGCTTTTTTACTTAGTAACTCAAATTTCACTGTACCTTTATTTTTCACATGTGACAATTAAATTGAATCTTGAATTATCAGGGCATAAGTAGCTCACCACAGTCTTCTCAAGATTAATTTGAGAAGGGCAGTTAACACCAGCCTTGGCAGCAATGCCACACACCTCTGAATGAATAAACAATAAGACTAAGCAAAACAATAAGTCATTGCTCAATGCAACAAAAATGCAAATACAATTTTATAAAACGTAATACCATCTAATACATTGATACATACACACATCTTGTTAGCAGTTTTCTATTACTAGATAACACCTTGTTTTAATGATGCGACTGGAAACACTAAAAGTGCATGTAGTGTTGTGGCTAAATGCATTATACTTGCAAATACGTAGATGCTTCCATTTCTGTCAGACATGACAAGTGACAAAAGGACTGCTCTCTCCCTGGCACTGTCAAAAATCTATGTTATCTTTAGGAACTGATTTCATTCCAGCTTTTGCATTCAGCACAGACAAAGAAAGCTTCTGACCTGAGATGGTCTCCAATCATGTACTGTACATCAGATACACAAAGCAGACTTGAGGCAAGCAAATCGCCTTTGATGATGTTACAAAGGGAATTTAGATACGTAAATAAATCGCCCAATTTAGAGAGTTTAACAATCTAAAGACTGATGCATCTTCTAAAATGCTATACAGGCTGATCACAAATCTCAGGACTTACATGGAGTATATGATGTCTTTCTGTTTTATCAATTTAAATTCCATTTAATATCCTTTTCCAATTTCTTACACCTCGGAGAAATATTCCCACTTTGATGCCAATCTCACTTAATAATTATTCCACAGGTAGTGATATTTCTTCCCTTTCCTCAGGGTCGTTTTTTACTTTTATTCAACGACTTCTCAGGAAATTTCCCCGAGGTCAAGAATTTACTGCACGGGAACTCGGTTGTTAATCACTAACGAATCATGCTGGCTTCACCGGCATAATGCATCTCCGGAGCTGCCTGTCTTTCACTCTTTTGGAAGGCAGCGCCATTGATATTTCAAACAAAGGTTTGAAAATAGCTGAAAAACTAGGAATATAAAGGAAGCTGGAAAGAACTTTAGCAATGAATCAGCATGGATTAAAGGGGGTGATAGAATGTATTTGGCAAGTAATGTTATGGAAACTGGCAATCCATTTTATACATAAGTATAAACACAAGGGGAGCTAAGGGGGAAGGTAGGAATGCTCAAGGACAAATGAAGGAATTTATCTCCGGAGCCAGAATAAGTGCTGATCTACTAAATTAGTATTTTGCAATGGCATTCATCAAAGATAAAGACATGGAGGACAATGAGATTAGAGAGCAATATGTTGATATTATTGGGCATGTGGAATAGAATCCCTTGGGTCATTAGGGTGAATAGGTCTCCAAGAGCTGATGAGTTCTACCCCAGGATATTGAAAGAGTCAAGAGAGGAAATTGCTCGTGCCATGACAGACATCTTTGTGATCCATGGCGACTTGGTGAATGGGATTCAAAATTGGCTTTGTCAAGGAAGACAGAAGGAAGTGGTGGGGAGGTGATATTTAGACTGGAGGTCTGTGACCAGTGATGTTTGACAAGATTCAGCGCTGGAATTTATGTTGCTTGTAAAATACATGCCATTTTCTCAGTATTACCTCGACAAAACAGTGCTATGTTGGGTCATGTAACATGGCATAAATGAAGACGCAATCCTGAGGTGTGAAACAACCGGATTCCCCAATTTCCTGGCTGGGATTTGATTCCCCCTGTGCAACTCCAACAAGCCCCTCCAGAGATGCTACCTGACACGGTGAGTTACTCCAGCACTTTGTATTCTACGCAAAATTCCAGCATCAACAGTTCCTTATGTTTATTGCTTAACCTAACCAGGAGAGCGCTGGACCACGACACGGTGGAACCCTGGCCCGCGACACGAGGGAACCATGGGCCACGAGACCGAGGAACCCTGGCCTGTGAAATGAGAGAACCTTGGACCGTGAAATGGGGGAACCTTGGACCGTGACACGGGGGAACCCTGGCACACAAAGTCCATAGTAGTTCATTGCTGAGGTAGGATTGTGGTCAGTGTTGTGCGGACTGGTTCAAGAGGTTCACAAAAAGAAGCTGCTCTTGAACCTGGAGGTGATGATTCCATGATTCCTGAACCTTTTTCCCATTGGTAGCAGAAAGATGAGAGCATTTTGCAAAAGTGCTGATGAAATGATGGGACCGTGTATAATGAGCAGGGTTGCCAACTTTCTCATTCCCAAATAAGGGACAAAAGGTCAAAATACGGGACAAATTCCCGATGGCAATTCGTTGACCGACTCGGCCGTGGCTGGGTGAATGATGAGTTGGCCCGGGTGCTGGACTGCACACAAAGCAGAGCTGGCGGGCCAGCTGAGGAGTTTTGGCCCGGGCCACGCGACATCGTGCACAAAGTCCAGCACCCCATCCAACTCATGAACCAATTATCGGCCATGAGAAGGAGGGGTGGTGGTGTCGGCGGTAAGAGAAGGTCCGAAGATCGGACAGCTGGCCGGGTTGCCGACTGATGGGGCCACGGGTGAGGCGTTGCTGCTGCACTCCATAGGCTGCACTATGTCGGGACGGGTGAGGCGGGGCCGGACGCGGCGTTCCGACCCGACAGTCCCCTTGACCTAAGTAGTAGCAGTCAAATACTGGACAAGGGCGGTCCAGTATGGGACAAACCAATTTAGCCCAATATACGGGATGTCCCGGCTAATACAGGACAGTTGGCAACCCTAATAATGTGGAAGATACACTTTGACTTTGTGAGCATTTCTGAAATATATGCTAGCAATAAAAAAGCTCAGCTTTTAAAAAGAAAATGTCAAAAGTTAAGCCCTGTCAAAGCTCCTGATATCCAGGTAGCTACACGTGTGTCTCTCTGCGTGTTAATGTGCATCCCAGGCCCTGTATTTGCAGATGGAAACCCCTTCCGTCATGCTTATTGTTTGCAGGCCTGCACTGCACCACAGGGGAATCCATTGAAAGCTACCTCCCATGTCCACTGTTCACCAAGTCTGTCATCACAGGTGCACTTAACCTCAATGAGTATGCTTACCAAGCAACACTGCATTATTCACAATATCAAACTATCACCAAGTAGTCAGATGGAAACAACACTACACTTAAGCTGTGTGAGTAGTCGTATAGCAAATCAGCAAAGCTGTGCATCTGTTCATTAATGAAAAGGTTTCTCTTTCTTTGCCAGGTACACGATAATCTTGTTCTGAGTGGGTTACATCAATGTCAACATAAATATACAACCTCAGTTACACCTCTCGTCAAGCGATTTCCCACGGCGGATGTCTCCAATTCACCATCTGGACCTACTGTGTCTATCAGTGGTCCTTGGATAGCCATTTACCGTGTCAAAGATGAAGTCTTGTAAAATTAGACATCAAAGCAGGACATTGACTCGGTAATCTATCATGTGTCCCCTCAGAATCCACTGGGCAATTTACCAGTCAGATTAATTCCATGTTAATTGTTTTTCCTTTCAATTTTTTTGGCTTTCAATACTTAACCAGATGTTAACCCAAGTCGAATATTCACTAACAATTTTCCATTGGCTGCAGACTGCTATTAGAATGCAGTTGTTTGCTACTAGTTTACACTTACTCCTTCCCCTTCATGTTTGACTAGAGCTACCTCTCCCAGTGCCAATGCAGCAGAATCGTGGGGTAGTTACATTTGTTAGAACCTAAAATGCAGTTAACCAGTCCCTGCTGCTTCTAATGCTGGCAGTCCATACTACATGATTACTATGTGTCGGAACGAACTGCAGATGCTGGTTTAAACCGTACACACAAAAAAGCAGGAGTAAGCCGGACAGGCAGCATCTCTGGAGAAAAGGAATGGGTGACGTTTCGGTTCGAAATCCTCTTTCAGACACGATTACTACGGTGTTACTGTTAACTGCATCATTCATTGGCCACTGTCCTTTGTAAGAGTGCAATATGTGAATGGTTAGCACTACTTAGGGCTACCTGGTGCTACTTAAACCAATCTGCACCCAGAAAATAGATGGTATGTTGCGGTTGCAGTAGATATTAGTGAGCATCACAGAAATCATCCTGATTTGGGAGATAGTGGATAATGGTGCAACACGGAAAAGAATAGGAGCCCTCCCTGGCTTTTGAACTATGGAGCTGTTTGTGGAGTCCAGTTCAGTAGGATGCCACAAATGGTGCACTTTCCTCTCTACTGCAGGACCAGATGCTGCACAAGAGTAGCTGTGGGACTGATATGGTTGCATTTCATTAGGTCCATGGAAGAATGAATGATCATCATTATGAGAGAGGACATAACCGAGCTCAGTGGGATTAATACCATAGAAGACATTTGAAGTTATTAAATACACCAACCAGTCCTATCACCTTTACAACGTTGTTCTCATACATCTGCACCACAAATGATTGTATCCTTCATATTACCAGTTACCTCTCCAGGTTATTACAGTCCATACATACGATTGAGCATTTGGGAGACCGGCAGCATGGATTTACTGTGGGGCTGCAGGTACCTTCTGCTGGCTGGGAACTCGATTCCTGAATATCGTTGCATTTTACAGAGGAAATCTGAATGGTGGAATTAAATGTCCTGCAATAACTACACAGTTAAACCAGCACATTAGCGAAAGTTCTCAGGAACATTATATGTTACAAAGAGTTCTCAGGACCCTGGGTGGAAGTTGGATACCTCTCTCCCCATTCAGAAAAATCACCATGCATTTAGTGTCAAAAATCATAATGAAACAGGAGGCAGCCAATAAGCCCTTTGAGTCCCTGTCAGCCTTTGCACAGAAATCAAGTCAGTTCCATCTCCCACACTATCTTTCTAACACTGCAAGTTTATTCCTTTCAAATATTAGATTGCCTCTGCTTTCACCACCTACATAGACAGTGAGTTATTGGATTGATTTAGAGAAACTAGGAATTTACTCCCCGAAGCAAAGTCTTTTGAGGAAGATTTGAGTAAGTATTACAGAATGTAGACAAAAGAAAGGCTTTTCTCATTAGCTGATGGAATAGGAATGAATGATTGGGTCCAGCACAGAATGGAGAGCCTGGTGCCATGACATGGAAGCAAGCAAGCAAAGCATAGTGCAGGTGATGCAAGAGATGACTGTGAGCTCTGTAAACAGGGCGCATGCAGTGATAACAGTTGTGATGGTGCAAGTGAGTGTGAGACTCACAATTACTACAAAGGGCAGAGGTGAGCTGAAAATGGGAGAGAGGAGAGATGGATGTGGGAGCAGAGCTGTTGAGTATCAGTGAGAAAAAAGTGGAAGGAAATGACAGCACTCTAGTAGGCTTAAGAAATGCAGTCAACACCTTGGCAATGGTTCTTAAACAGATCAAAGCCAGAATGGTAACGTCTTAAGTTTTAAGGATTTTGCAAGTTTGTTTTACCCTGTAATTGCTCAAATAATAGTCACAGGTAATAATCCAAAGGATCAGCATTGATCTGTTCATGTAGCCAAGGACATGGTGGGCTGAAGTCTCCGTTTCTGTGACTCTCTGTCAATCGTCCTGGTACATGGAAATGTTTCAAATTCCTTTACTGCATTAATCATACAAAGTCAGAGTTATGCCATAGGTGTGCATTGGTTATATCTTATGATTAATGAAAGCATTACTAGTCCTCTACTGGGAAGTGCATTATAATTCCTTTGTGTATGGCACCTATACAAGATCTCTACTACATGCATCATTTATTCATGCCTCATACCCAGCAATTAACACTTGCCATGCAAATTAAATATTAAATCAAGCTCAAGTAACCTGAAATGCAAACCATTAAATACTGGGAATTATTAACATCAATAATACTTTAATGTGCAGCAATTCTTTTTCACTTAATTTCTAGTATACATACCACAGCCATTAATCCTGCATCATGAGCCAGGTTTCATCTTATTCACAGTGATCTTCTTCTCACCCCAACCACAGACTGTTTACCCTCCTACCATCCGGGAGGGGCTACAGGTCTCTCCGTTGCCGGACCAGCAACAGCTTCTTCCCTGCGGCTATTACATTACTCAACACTGTGTGTACCTCGGCAATTGCCTCGGTGATTGCCAATCACACCCCCCCCGGACACTCCTTCCACCAGGAAAAAAAAATAATTGCACTACTATGACTGTATGCACGTAAATATATTTATTTATTGCTCATATTCTATGTCGCTCTTCTAGGGAGATGCTAACTGCATTTCGTTGTCTCTGTACTGTACACTGCACAATGACAATAAAGTTTGAATCTGAATCTGACTCCGAATCTTATCGAAACCACACACAAGATTAGAAGTTGTTCAGCCAGAGCTGAACACACTTCTCGGCATCTGCATACAATGGTGTCTGTCTTGTCACTTCTTGTGCGTGGTGGTGGAAAGATTGGTGGAAACAGGTGGAACAGGGTTGTGACGTGAATGCTCTTTCTTTCACAGTGATAATGGTTCCACAAACAGCAGGACCCTAAGCATTCTGTGGATATCCCTGCTCCCAAAATACAGTTCTCCATTGCAAGGATGTCTGACATCCACAGCGGTGACTTGTACATTATGTATAAAATCATGAGAGGAATAGAACGGCTAGATTCACAGAATCTCTTGCCCAGAGTAGGTGAATCGAGGACCAGACGACAAGGGCTTAAGGTGAAGGGGAAAAGATTTAATAGGAACCTGAAGGGTAACATTTTCACACAAAGGGTAGTGGGTGTATGGAACAAGCTGCCAGAGGAGGTAGTTGAGGCAGGGGCTATCCCAACATTTTAGAAACAGTTTGACAGGCACATGGATAGGACAGGTTTGGAGGAAAATGGACCAAATGCAGGCAGGTGGAACTAGTGTAGCTGGGACATGTTGGCCGGTGTGGGCAAGTTGGGCCGAAGGACCTGTTTCCACACTGTAGCAATCTATGACTCTATGACTAACACGGTTTAGATTTTAAATTACAGCTTGGCAAATCTAAAAATGAGAAACAAAGGCTTTTTATTTTGAAGAAAATTGACCTGTCCCAATACTTGACACTTGGCCAAGTTCCAGCAGACTTAAGTTTTGTTGCCAGAATAAACACAAGGGGTTGTGATGGGACTGACAGGTTTTATGGGGTGTAAGAATATCTGAAAATGTCTATGTAAACTCTACAATATAAAGTGCTTGGTAAGAACCCACACCAGTCATGGATATCAGATTATTGATGAACCTCCATGCACCATCTGGTCTCCAGGCCAGTCGGGGTTTTCTGCTGGATCTCAATGTTCAGCTGCCTGTAAATTATTTTTTTCCACCTTGATGTATGCTAGAACTTCCAATCTAGGAACCTCGGATGTTTGTGGTTAATTAACTCCACGACCTCCTCATCATTCTCAAAACAGTCCTGGTTCTTCTTAGTAGAGAAGCTGAATGCCATTCCCCTACCTGGTGAGGGCCAGAATCACAGACATACTCTCTGAAGGAAGATGGAGAAGATTCTCGAGATCAATGCTGGGAATTACATCTCAAAGACCACAAGAGTCCGAGGGTGGCACAGTGATGCAATGGTAGAGTTGCTGTCTTACAGCACCAGAGACTCGGGTTCAATCCTGACCATGGGTACTTTCTGTACGGAGTTTGTATGCTCTCCCTGTGACCATGTGGGTTTTCTCTGGGTAATGGTTTCTCTCCCACACTTCAAAGATGTACAGGTTTGTAGATTAATTAGCTTCTGTAAATTGTCCCTGGTGTATAGGATGGAGCTAGTGTATGAGGTGATCACTGGCCGGCGCAGACGTGGGGAGCGAAAGGGCCTGTTTCCATGCTGTATCTCTGAAATCTAAAGTAAAGTCTAAAGAGGTCATCTTCTTCTTCTTGCGTATGGCGTGCACAGCCTAAAGTTGTAGGACAACTTGTAAATAGGTCATATAAAGCACATTTATGGTCAAAGCCAGAGAATGTATGTTCAATATCATTGCTACCCACTGCAAGAGGAAGCTTAGAAATCAGTCAGAGCTCTTCATTCCCTCGACTCATCCACCTAAAAGTTCTGTCCAAGGGAACCAACATTTTTAGGAACACTTGATACTTATAACTACATCTCACCACCAATGCACACTTGCAGATACTTAAACACGGTGGCCAATTTTCACCCTCTTGCACACAAAAAAATCGCCTAAGTGGGACAGGCCCTCGACAATAAAATATAGGCAGGATGCGCTTAAATAGTGGGGCAAGGCCAGCTGAAGCCCAGACCTTCTTAATTGCATGTAGGAGATAGTGCTCACCATCAGTTCAGCAGATGCTGCCAAAGCCGTGAAAATGTATCTTTGCGTAGGGGAAGGAAGGAAATACTAGAAGAAATCTCTTCACACTCTTTCTTGAAATCAAATTCCAATTCATCACAAATGTCTTATGATTGGTGTTCCAGTTTGTAAAAGTTACCGTTAAAATGTATTTATATTTTCTACAGGGCCTATACAACAATAGTATGTCATTGGTTTGTGATGCTCCTTGGGCCATCCATAAATCATTACTACGACCAAATATCAATCGACAAATAACTTGGTCTGCTAGCATAAATTGCTCTGGATCTTTAACTCTGAATGCCCGCTGGGTCCTCATTCACGAGTGCTGCCTATGGCCTCCTGCTGCAATTTAAGGTGGGCAGAGGAGTGTGAAACTGGATTAATTTATAAAAAGGTTAGCCATTTTCACCCAAGCCTCCAAATCCTCCATCTCTCCGAAGGCAAACAAATACGAGGCACACATGTACCATTTCTGTAAAAACTAAGGCCGGCAATGTAATTTGTGCATAGAAAGGGAACTGATTTATAGTCTAAATATCATAGTGCTGAGTTTCCCAGCTGTTAATAGTATCAACCCCAGTCCAAAATTGGTACCCAGTATAAATTACAATAATGCCTCTGCAGTTTGGCTGCAGGGATTTACTGCCAGGATAACAATAAGCAGTGCACAATGTTATTGCCAGTGTTATTCCTTTCATTTTTTACGCAAGCATTTAGTTACAAATTGAACACAGTAACCTGACTAATCCATCTGGCGATTTCAATAGCACAGCACTTCATTCGAGCTACCGCGATCATAACGAAATAAACAGATAGTGAACAAATCATCAATCTTCCTGATAAGCCGATTAGCCACTCTTTCAGCACTGGTACTCCTAGAACATAATATGTTTCATTTGAACATACAAACAGCTTAAGAAAGAGCAGATGGATACCTCAAAGTGTAGCCTGAAGAAGAGTCTGAATCCAAACGTCCAGAGATGCTGCCTGACCCTCTGAGTTACTCCAGCACTTTGTGTCTTTTTTTGTAAACCAGCATCTGCAGTTCCTTGTGTCTCTCTCAAACTGTAGTCTTTTACTTTAGAAGTAACTTGAGGACAATTCACTAAAATGACTAACATTTTAGTTTAGATAATCTCACACAGCAGAAATAACGAGCAAAGGATTTGTAGTAAAACTCTGTAGCAAACTATTTGGAAATCCCAATGGATGGTGTTTTGTTCACAGGATGGTGTTTTCTGTGTTTCCTTTCAAGTCAATAATCCCCCTATTCCGTCATTCCGTTTAACCGACTGGGGCCCTGGTTTCTGCACTTCCCTTCACCTCACTGGGTTAATTGGAAATGTTATTATAATACTCTGTAAAACCTTTGTAAAAAGAAGTGAAGTAAATCTAAATTCAAAATATGTTGTGGTATTAAAGAAATAACATCCAACAGTCCAGAACATCTGCTTTCCCGCTGTTATTGGTATGTTTATTATTGTCCCGTGTACCGAGATACAGTAAAATAATGTTTGCGGGATATCCCGGCGAATCATACCATACATACGTACATCAAGTAGTGCAAGAGGGAAAAAGAAACAGAATGCAGAATATAGTGTTGCAGCTGTAGAATTTTTTTTAAATAGTGCAAGGGTAGAGTGGAAGATGAGAAATTAATCCTTAGCATGCAAGTCCAAGACTCTGATAACAGCGGGAAAGCAGATGTGCAGGAATGTACACTTAAGCTTACATACATATATATATCTCTGCCAGATGGGCGAGGGGACAAGAGAAAATAACCAGGTCCTTGACAATGTTGACTGCTTTCCCGAGGCAGTATTAAGGTGTGGACAAAATCGATGCAAAGCTGTGGGGAAGAGGCTGATTTGTGCTATGGATTAGGCTGTATTTATAAGTCTCTGTAATGTCTTGCTGTCTTGCCGGAGTAGTTGCCAAAACCAGCTGTGATGCATCTGCATAGAATGGTGCATCTGTAGAAATTGATGAGTCGTTGGAGGCACATCAAACGTCCTTATACTTGAGTTTGAGTTTAGTTTATTGTCACATGTACCGAGGTGCTGTGAAAAGCTTTTGATTCGTGCTAACCAGTCAGCGGAAAGACAATACATGATTATAATCGAGCCATCCACAGTCTACAGATACATGATCAAGGGAATAACGTGAACACCATTTAGTGCAAGATAAAGCCAGTACTTCTGAGAAAGTTTTACTTTGTTTGTCAGAGCGTCAATATGGTTGGACCAGGATAAATTTGTACATGAATAGGAAAAGTTTAGTGGGAGATACTGTTAGCCTGACAGAGGTAAATGGAACCAGCTGACATAGACATCTTGCCCAGCATGGAAGTCTTGGGCTGAGAGCTGTTTCCATGTTTTTGTACCTCCACTCTTAAATCGGCAAAGCATAGAAGACTATGGACCCAATGTGGGCAAATGGGATTAGTGCAAATGAGCTAGGTGACCAGAGACGGCATGGTAAGCCAAAGGTCTATTTATGTGCTGTATAACTATGACTCAATGGGAATTTTCTAAAAAAACACTTGACGTAAGGCTGAATGGCCTTTTTCTACGTCTAAAGTAAATATATTTAAAAGTCTACTGAGTGGGTAGCTTGAAACTCAATATCAAATTGAAAAATAGTTAATTATGTTGACGATGAAACTACTAGCCAAACATAACTGGTTCACTGTATTGTTTAAATAAGGGCATCTGCTAATCTTACCTGGCCTGGGTCTATATGCTATTCTACAGCCATAGGGAAGTAGCTGAGTCTTAAGTGTAGGAAGGAACTGCAGATGCTGGTTTACACTGAAGATAGACACAAAATGTTGGAGTAACTCAGCGGGCCAGGCAACATCTCTGGAGAGAAGAATTGGGTGGCATTTGGGTCGAGACTTCTGAAGAAGGGTCCCAACCCGAAACATCACCCTTTCCTTCTCTCCAGAGATACTACCTGACCCGCAGAGTTACTCCAGCATTTTGTGCCTATCTGTAAGCTGACTCTTACCTTCCCTCTGAAAAAGTCCTAGCAAGATATTCAATTCAAAGATATTACAGAAGGACTTTGTGGCAAAGCCAATACTCTCAATATGGAAACAAATTGCCGTAAAGAGAAACATACAATTTCAGTCTCGTTCATCTTTCTGCACTGAAAACATTGAGATGGAAAGGTCGGCACTTGAAGATACAGGAATGTAGCTCCCTTAACACAAAATTGATGTTGAAAACATTGTTCCCCACACACCACTTGTGCCTTGAGGAAAATAATAATTGACTGGTATGTCTCATGGCTTTCTATTTTGCCAACAATATAAACAAGTACTTGAGAGTAACAAATTACAAGAAAAGTGATTAAATCAATTTTGCCGAGTCACCAACCCTCATGACACCCCTTGTAACTGGATCTGCAAATGTTTAAACATGCTATTCACATACTTTCAAAATGTCCTTAAACTGCTAGAAATGAAACCTATGAATTACTGGTATAAACCAGTATGTATAAACTGTACAATGAATAATATTATGAATTCAATGCTGCAAGCATATTACTAGGTGAGAAATCAAGCTGGGATCTGTAGCTGTCCGCATGATCAATTCTAACTTAAATGTTCCGAAACAAAACTTTGCAAGCCTGTCTCAAAGTAAAACAAAGAACTGTTCCTTATAAAAACAAAACATCAGAAATGGTAAAAGTCAATTGTCAATCCGTAATTAGTACATACAAGAGTTAAATCCATACGAGCTGTATTCAGCAAAAAAGAAAATGGTGCCTTTGCGGTAACAGTTCCGTTTAATACGATTATAAAATTAGCATTTACATACTAAATAGCGGAACTGGCTTGATGAGCTAAATGTTCTGTTCTTAACACCTGTTCAAAAAACACCTGTTCTTAATGTTTCACGTACTTTAACAAAGAACAACTTCTTCTCCAGTGGGACTCTTGATGGGGCCTCTCATATGCTAAAGATGCAATTTATCTAATTGCAGCCCTTGTACTTTTAACTACACATTCCCTGTAGCTGTTACACTATATTTTTCACTCTGTTTCTCTTTTCAAACTACATGTGATATGATTGTACTCATGTACGGTATGATTTGCCTGAATGGCATCAAAACCAAGTCTTTTACTGCATCGTAATATACGTTAAAATTAATAAGCCAATACCATTAACAGTAAAATGTCTATTATGCATTACTGAAGTTACAATGATCATATAATACTGCATTGTAAACAGATACCATCATACTTGTAGATACAAGGAACAGCAGATGCCGGTTTATAAAAAAAAAGGCACAAAAAGAGTTCTCCAGCGCTTTGTACCATTTCCTTGGGTCATGTAGGCGGTAGCAATTATCATGTTTGCTTGTGTAGTCATGATTACTCACATTCATGTCTTTATTTACATTCTAAATGTTGTAGTTTACAGCTGCTTATTAGATATGTTGGAACTTTATAAAATGACAACTTTAGGACTATAACTTTCATTGATAAATCATGCTTTAATTTGTGCTGATGGAGTCCAGACTGGTCAACGTGCAGCTCCAATAATGGGCAAGTTCTGTTAAAAACCAATGGCGAAGACTCCTCCCCCACATTGTGAAGGAAATTATAATCTTTTAAAAGGAAATATGCTCATATCATTCCTCCACTCGTGCCATCAGATGTGTCAGATGTGCAATGCCACTTTCAGGGAACTATTGGAAGTACTTGTACACCTGGATCCCTCTGCTCTACAACACATCCCAGGCCTCTGCCGTTCACCGTGAAGCTACTGCCTAGTTTTGACTTTCCAAAATGCAACACCGTACACTTATCTGAATTAAACTCCATTTGCCATCATACCTCGACTCACTTTCCCAGCTGACCAAGATCCCGCTGTGATTCTGGATAACCATCTACAATAATATCTATGTTAGTGTCATCTGCAAACTTACAAATCATTCCTTTGTTTACATGTCCATTTGTGTACAGCTTGGCTGTAATCTGTTTTTGTCATTATAGCTTAATATGTGTGCTGTGTAGAATCACACTGGGAATCACCCTACGAATGAAGTTCATGTTCAACAGAACCCCATGGGCAACGTGATTTTCAATGGCCATAAATGCAGCATCAATCACATTGAACTTGTTTAAAGAGACCCTTCATCCATCTCATGTCAAAATAAACACTATTTCACAAAGTACGTAATAGTCTACAGAATGATGAAACACTCATGACAATGAAAGTAATTTAGAGTTGATAAGAAAAGGTTAAACCTTCAGGCACAGGCCCATCGCCAGAACTGTTTAATGATGGGTTGACAGCTTGATGTCTTAACCTGTCCTTTGTTTTTACAGATACTGATCGATGTGCTACTCACTTCCAGCATTTCCAGCTTCTTCCACCTCAACCCCCCCAGGTTTGCAGTTTTTTTCTTTTAACCAAGAATATTGTTTTTGACACTTTACTGGATGGAGGGTCAGCATCATTTGCTGCTTCAACACTATTACATTCAGCGACAGAGACCTGATTGTCACCAACAGTCAACATTAATGAAATAGTGACCAGCCACCTCTGGAATGGGCACAAAGGCACATTCTAGGAACTTTGCCTTTAACACTCCAGGCTTGTAAAGCCTCACAGACATCTGCAAAGCCTCTGCTGTATGCATGTTATTTCCTGGAGTGTTATAGAACATGCAAACTTGGAGTATCATCCTTAATCCACTGTGGATAAAAAAATACAACAGTGCTCTTTCTATGTTGCAATTCAATAATTTAGGAGACTGACTCAAAGGAACTAACTCCATTTCCCAAAACTCATCTTGGGCCGACAGTGCTTTCTGCTGGATCGTCAAAAGAAGATTGATCACAGCTCCATTTTCTGTCAGTCAGGCCCGGCAGATCCCTTGCCACACAAATGCATCAGAGTGTTCCTGCTCCTGTGGGTATTTTATCTAATTAAGGTGAAGTGGTGGGAGTGTTGGGAGGTGTAATCTGCAGCTACATCAATTTGACAGCAGCCGGTCCACAGACAGAGGGCAAAGAAAAAGTGGCTGTAAATCATTGAGTCGAACACTTCCCATTTAGAATCGGTTGTCTAGACTCAATACATACATTGAATGTAACTACTGTGGATGGAGGTACTACAAACTAGCATCAGCTCCACTGGCCCACAAACAATTAATTTCCCAGCTGACATCAGTTAGGCCATGAGGAGGCTGTCAAGAAGAACAAAAAGATTCACGATGTGGAGAATGCTTTGCAGCATTCAGGAATATTGCTGGTGATAACAGTCTTGTATTCCTCTTGGTTCACATTATACGATAAAAGACCTGTTAGGAAAAATAACTAAAGGCAGCTAAACTTTAACCGTCAGCAGAAAAAGATTGCAAAATAGCTACTCTCTGCGACGATCCCTTTGGAAATGCAATGGGCACACTTAGAGGTAGCAATTAAGCCAGGATCCATTTCAATCTCCTTCACCTTACATCGTAGAACGGTAGGACTTGGGGGAAAGGAAATTAAAGTGTTCACTATTTACAGAAGGGGCTGCAGGCGTAATTCTTTCTGGGTTCATGAGGGACATTGCAAAATAAGGGATTTCATCAGTCTCAGCATCAGGTTGATCATTAGAGCTGGATAATTGGGTTTAGGTTTATGATTGTCATGTGTAGAGTAAAAAGCATTGTTTTGCACACTATTAATCAAATTAGATAATACTATATATAAATACTATCAACCCAAACTTAAATACAAGCACAACAGGTAAAGCAAAGTGGCAGCTGCAGAGTACTGAATACAGTTCTCAGCATTTCAATGAACCAGTTCCATAGACAAAACCTATTGTCTGAATAATTAGAAATGGTTCTGGAATTAAAGGTAGAAAAGCGATTCTAAAAAGTAGAGCGTTTATATCAGATCATAGGAGATCCTCCTCTGAAAAGAGCATGCCAAAAAAATTGCTCAGCTTGGTGACACCCGAGCCTGGAGTAAGGGGACTAACGCACAAAACAGACCACATTCTGCTGACATAAGTGACAGAGGATCCGGACCTAATGGTGCGATGTGGACATTTATCACAAATTCTCAGTTCCGAATGATGCTTCTATTTCTTACCCTACTTTAATGATTTTCTTTTTAAACGCAAGGATGTAAAACACACAGTCAGCTTAACATTGTTTGTGGATAAATCTAAATTCAATATCTATACAGGTTGAACACTGATTTTACGGTATCCTTGGTTCCATTCTGGATTATCGTTTTTTCTGGACTATGAGATCACATGATAATTCACCCCAGGCCCGGTAATGACAACTCTCCCATGGCTCTAAAGCACAATGGAGTGCCAGAAACTTAAATCAAATTTAAACAAAATATGAATGGAATGACCAGCCGACCCATTTCCATCTTGTAATTCAGTGGGTCAGGATCTCTGGAGAACACAGATAGGTGACATCAGGACCCTTCCTCAGACTGATTCAGTCGGCTGAGTTACTCCAACACTTTGTGTTTCATGTGCCCCCTCGGTCACCGTTGTGCTCCCTCCCCTCTCACCTGTTGTCACTTCCAAGGTGGAGTATGTTGGTAACTCCGGAGGAGAAGGAGACGGCGGTGGTGGGGGGAGGGGGCGATGAACCGAAGGTTGGAAGTCGGGGCTCTCCCCTATCCCCCTTGTTGTCTCCTCTCCCTCCACCACCTCCTCCTTTTCCCCCCAGAGTTGCCCACATACTCCACCTTGGAAGCAACAGCAGGTGAGAGGAGAGGGAGCCCCAAAGTGACAGCACCTAGTTGTAAATTGAGATGACAAAACGTGCTGGAGTAACTCAGCCGACTGAATCAGTCTGAGGAAGGGTCCTGATGTCACCAATCTGTGTTCTCCAGAGATTCTGACCCGCTGAATTACTCCAGCACTTCTTGTCCTTTCAGTGGGTGAAGAAGGGCTCGCTGGTGCACGTTGTAAGTCGGGAGTCGGGTCGGAAACTGGGGCTGTAAACGGCCGCAGAGGCGGTGGGAGTCGGGGATGGGTCGACAGGTCTGTCCGTTGTATCTGACATCTGTTATGAGCAGGCTGTCAAAATGTGGGTTTACTGTTGTCATTGTGAAACAGTTAGGAGAGAAGATTGAGAGCATGGTTGATTCTTTTACGATGGAGGGACACGACCGGAAAGAGCGCTCACCACTCGCATCGCCATCTGTGGCCGCTCAGGGAATTTCAACTGAGCACTCGGAATTTTGTCTGGATTATAGGAATGTGCAGACCATTAGTTGCTGGAAAATCAGGGTTCAACCTGTATCATCTCTCAATCTAAAAATCCTGAAAAGCCTCCTATAATCCTTCTTCCTTGAGATTTGATTAACTCTATATTAAGATAAGATGGAAAATCAGTGATAAGTACCTTTTTCCAGCAGATATCTTCTATGTTGTCACATATCAAGACCACACGTTCTTTTTCATGACAGTTGTTTTCATGACACCTTATCTGTTGAGAATTATCTTGAGCTTTCAAGAAGAACAATTGTAATTCCTTACAAATTAGGATTGTTTTGAACAAAAAATACACTATAGCTTAGCTGAGTCAATTTTTTGCTGCCTCAACTCAATCAGACAGAACCATAAAACAACAAAAGCCACTGTTTTAGTCTTAAAAGCTCTGTCAGCTCGGACTTAGTAAGTTGTCAGTCGAGATCAATGAGGCATGAACATCATAGACAGACCATTCACTGTATGGCTGTTGGAGCTAGAAGGTCAAGAGAAGGTTCATCAAATTGTACACAATTTGAAACGACTATGAGTTCAGCACTTTTTATATGTTTTCACATCAATAATAATTGCTGCAATGCTACAACAGTAACTCCATAAGTACTTTGGGTATTGACAAATAGCTGCCAAAATGCATCTTGTTCCTGTCTACTTCCTAATAACTACAGCCAGGATGTTTATGCACTGAAAAGACTCTGAAATAGGCAGGCAAAAAGGCACAATAAAATTACAAAAAGGCATTTATTGACAAAAAAAAGGCCAAAAAAGGTATGTATTTCCACCACCAAAATATGGTTAAAAATGATAATATAAAGGTATACTAAATGACAAAAGTTGCCTGGTTGCCCATAATTACCAGCATTTTCTTTCAAATTATTTGTTGTTAAACTGTGCCGTCTGTCAGATAGAATATGCTTCAGTTGTGAAAAACTTCTTTCTACCTCAGCTGAGGTCACTGGTGCATACCCGAAACAAGCTACAGACTCTATATTCATGTCGACATCTTGTGCATTACAACTACCTTTGAGAACTTTAGCTATGTTTTGTATTTCTTCAAGATCTTTGTTAGCTAAAATCACTCTCTCACATTTTCCTTGTATGTCTTTACTTACATCGCCAGGAACTTTATGAATATCGTCAGTTACTTTGTTGAAAACCTGCAAGTTCTTCCCTAATGTTTTGCCACATTTCTCAAGGCAAGTGGTAGCTTGTGGGAAGTTTGCAAAACTGGAAGCAATAAACACAAGATCGCGGTTGAGGGACTTTTTCTGCATGATTTCACTGACGATCCTGATTACAGCAGATTCTTCTTCTACAAAACAGTTGACGATTTATTTTATCTTTTAAAAACTTGCAGCATAGTAGAGTACAGCAGAGAGCCATATACCCCACCTAGTCAAAACGGGCTGAGGAGGTAGCGGAATCTCGGGTGCCATTTCCTTGAACAACTGCACACGTGACGGTGCTTTGAGGAAGATTTTCTTGACATTGGAAACTAGGCGATCCATATTTGGGAACAAGCTACATATGTGCTTGGCAATTCTATGAAGTCCTTGAGATAAGCATGTCAATTGCAACATATTGGGGAATAAAACTTTAAGAGCACGGGCAGCTTTTTTCATGTACGGAGCTGCATCAGTCACAAACAGAAGAACATTCTCATGTTTTATACCTTCTGGCCAAAGTACATCAAGTGAAGATGTAAACAACTGAGCAATTGTTGAGCAGTTTGACTTCTCCAATACCGATGTCAACAAATACTCCTTTGATGCTTGACCTGCCTCCAGGGCAACAATGACCACATTGGCAACATATCTCCCCACAACATTGGTTGTCTCGTCTATTGAGATATATTTTGTTGCATGCACCTTCATATCTAATTTTCTGCACAACAATGTTGAAGATGCTGTCAACATAATTTTTCCGTAATGATGACTCGCTCGGTATAGGTTCCTCTGTGTATTTCTCTAAAAAACCTCTGAGAGATTTGTTTTCCAATTTCCACAGTGGAATTCCAGCATCAATGAATGCCTTGCACAGATCACTCGAAAACTCAGATTTACAACTGGAGCCAGCAGTAAATGTAGTGAGCAGACAAGCTTGGGTAGTCTACACCCCAGCGGTATCACCATTGACATCTCTAATTTTAGATAGCTCGTCTTCTCCCTCCTCCCCCTCCCTTACCAGCTCTCCTTCTAGTCCTATTGTCTCCGCATCTCCCTTTCTTTTTCTCGCAAACCACCCCCCCCACATCAGTCTGAAGGGACTCAACCCGAAATGTCGCCTATTCCTTCTCTCCATAGATGCTGCCTCACTCGCTGAGTTTCTCCAGCATTTTTTGTCTACCTTAGATTTTTCCAGCATCTGCAGTTCTTTCTTAAATAGATTTTGGAGAAGATTGAACCAGCGGGCAAATGCACATACAAATGAACGACTGTCGGTGGCGACCCCGAATTCGCCCCGGTTTTCTTGTAAGTTATACTATGTTAACACTTTAATAATAACATTAATATTAACGTGTTAACATAGAAAAAGTAATTGTAATCATGGTACAACTAGAGAAAATCGCAAAACCTTTTGCAAAAAATGGCTGATTTATGCAATCGATCGTGAAAAAGGCACTATCTTGGTGAAAGAAAAGGCAAGAAAATGCACATGGCATTTATGGCAAAATCCTGGCTCTATTAATAACATTTAAAAGCAGATGGGCATGTAAACACTAATTTCTCAATGATGTTTGATTTTGATTAAAGCAAAAGTACTTGACATTTGCATGTGAAAAAAACCTCAAAGTTAAACTATGTTATGTTAAAATAAGTTAAAATATATAATGTATTAAAATTCAGTCTTTTTCATTTTTTAATTGGTTTAATTCAGTTTTTATATGATTTTTATTTGAATGTCAAAAAGAGGATCCCTTGTTGATGATTTTGCATTGTTGACTACTTCTTTCTCCCTTTCAAAATAGAAAATTGTTGGAGGATGATTCATATACGATGAGCTGGAGGCTGCATAAATATAGAAACCATGTTCAGAACCACAGTTGGCAATGGACACTTTGTGCACCGTGTGCGGATGTGGCGTCGAAGGACGAGAAGCCGAGGAAAAGAAGTGGAAGCCAAATAACCGAACGGAAACAAAGCCGAAACGACAAATAACCGAAAGCGTACGAAGCCGAAATGCCAACTAACCGAAAGGGTGGGACGCCTAAATGCAAGCTAACCGAAATGGCGGGATGCGTAAATGCCAACTAACCGAGAGGCTGCATCGCCTAAAAGCAAACTCACCGAAAGGCCACTCTGCCGAAATGCCAACTAACGGAAAGGCTGCATCGCCTACAAGCCAACTCACCAAATGGCCGCTCAGCCGAAAAATCAAATAACCGACATGATGTCGCCGGGGGGCGGGACTTGCCAGCGATTGGTCCAGACCCCTGCGCCCATCACATTACTGGCCGGTGGAGACGAAAGGGTGGGGGTCATTTTCCCACACAAGCCATAGGTGACTGGGCACTCTGAACCCAAGAACCGTTGTAAGCGGTCCATGTGAAAGGACAGCACCTACCAACAATGAAGGCACTATGAAACCAGCTGCTGCAAGCCCTTCCCACAGGACGGGGTTTTAACTCAGCATTAAAAATCAAAAAAGAGTTACATTGATTTAAAAACAAAAATGTGACATGTATAAATAGTTCTTACATTCGGGGACTTGGTTAATTAAGTGGTGGGATTATTTCCCTGTCCTAACTATGGCTTTGCTTTAACTGGTGGTTACATCCATTCCATCCCTCCCTTGCAAAGAGCACACTTGAATGAATAGATGCAAGCGGCATGTAAAGCGTCTCTTCCATGCGCAATACATGAAGCCGATGAAATGAGATAACTGTCACACCAAAGAGAGACACAAAATGCTGGAGTGACTCAGTAGGACAGGCAGCATCTCTGGAGAGAAGGAATGGGTGGCGTTTTGGGTCGAGACCCTTCAGACTCAGTCTTCAGGTCTGAAGACCTGAACATCACCCATTTCTTCTCTCCAGAGATGCTGCCTGTTCCCCTGAGTTACTCCAGTTTTTTGTGTCCATCTTCGGTTACAAAAGTTTACAGATGCTCTGGTGTTTTGTGTGTGGGACCTTGTTGTGTGCGTTACGCAGGCAACCAGACAGTGATAAATAAAACGTGCTTCTCGTTGTCGGGGGGGGGGAGTGGGAGGAGGTAAAATAGTTCGTTGTCATGCACACTTGTCATCGGCCCGCCAGGGAATTTGTGTGTCCCTCCCATGTTTTAAAAGCAATTTACTATGACTGCCAATGCCCCGATCCGTCTGTCCCCGCGGCCGGGGTGGGGGTGAATTACCTGGTGTGGGTGTCAGGAGGTAAATCACCCCGTGTGTGGGTCGGGGCGGGATGAATCACCCTGGTGTGGGGGTTGGGGTCCGATGGTCAGTGGCTCTGGGTGGGCGGAGGGACCAGCCTGTCCCAAACCTCTGCTCCACCCGGCGCTGCCGACACACAGCCCGCCATAGAGCGGCCGCACGGGGGAGACGAGGCGGAGGGCGGCTGTGGCCGTGGGAGAGTGGGGGATGTCCCGAGGGATGCGCTCCTTCAGCCGCTTACAACTTGGTGCTCGGGTTCAGAATGCGCAGTCACCTATGGCTTGTGTGGGAAATTGACCCCCACCCTCGCATCTCCACCGGCCAGTGATGTGATGGACGCGGGGGTCTGGACCAATCGCTGACAGGTCCCGCCCCCCCGGCGACGTCAGGTCCGTTATTTGACTTTTCGGCTGAGCGGCCATTCGGTTCGTTGGCTTGTAGGCGACGCAACTTTTCAGTTAGTTGGTGTTTTGGCAGAGCAGCCTTTCAGTGAGTTTACTTTACGACGACGCAGCTTTCGGTTAGTTGCCTGTTAAGCGTCCCGCCCTTTTGGTTAGTTTGCATTTAGGCATCCCACCCTTTCGGTTACTTGGCGTTTCGGCTTTGTTTCTATTCGGTTATTTGGCTTCCACTTCTTTGCTTCGGCTTCTCGTCCTTCGACGCCACATCCGGGTACCGCGTGCACTCTGTTCCACACCAGGTGTACAGCAGAATACGCAAAGGATGTTGAATGACATAGTCAGTGTGCCTAAATAATCATTCAGATAAACAATCACAGAAAATGTTCATTTTTAATTGACATCCTACCTTTCTTTCCACATGGACACAAAAAGCTGGAATAACTCAGCGGGTCAGACATCATCTCTGGAGAAAAGGTATAGCTGACATTTCGGGTCAAGACCCTTCTTCTGCATTGTTGCTCACCACTTGTTGGGCAACAGTTAGGGGCAATATTTCACCATGAAAATCTCTCTGCACACAGTCACTGCTATCAAACTGCTGGTGACACCAACATGTTACATGACAAAAAAACAGAAGGAATCATGATGTTTGAACTTCGAATGAATAGATTTTGAATGGGGGCACGTTTACTTTGTTTCTGTCAAGCGATGGGTTTCTTTCCGGCTTCTTCCTATTTTGCGGTGTGGATGCCATGTTCTTGTGGCATTTACTTCATTAAAATGTGATTAGCACTAAGGTAATTTTTCCAGTGTTGTGAAATTCTCAGATTTTCGCACTAGTTTTTATATGACTCCTGTGAAAATTCACAAGTTTACCACAATGCAATAAAAATGGCACTACAAATTGTTACTGCAATCTGCACACAATTAACCCCTAGTTTCACAGGAACTGAATATTTTGTGCTGAATGCAACTATGACATTACTTGAACAAGAGCATTCAAAATTTGTGAAATTAACAATATGCATTCCCGAGAGTACCATTCTCTGCCTGAAAATCAAAAATAATTGAAAAATGTATTCATTGCCTGAAGCCCACTCTTTGAACCGATCACACACATCTAGTAATGTTATGCATTTTTCTATGTTGCAATAAATACCTTTAATCATTTCCCTTTGCTTCAACAGTTTTTAAGAAGTACAAATTAAAATTAAAATATCATGCAGTATTCCAAAACGGTTAACCTGTAGACTAGAATAATAATGAAATGGACAAGAAGCATAATCTACCCGACACAGATAATTCACTATAAACTATTCAGGTAGAAGGCAGTCTGGAAATGGATTTGTACTGCAATCCAATTTACAGAAACATCCAATAAATATGGGTACTTTTACTCCACAAAGAACTATCCAATTATTTTGTGATTACAATCTTGCATCTGCATCTCAAAAGAACATATCACTGGAGATGGTTGTTATGTGAAATTTAGCCTGATTATGGTTCTCAAGAGCTTGCATTTATCTTCTACTGACAACAAAAGCAGCCACCTCTTGCTAAAACGGCGAATAAATTCTTTTGAAAGGAGAGAATGCCTTATAATTATAAATGTTTTTTCTCAGATATCTGTCTAATAAATTCAGAGGGATGCTCACTATCTGAATGTTACAAATTTGCTGGATTTAAATAGCCTGTTTTTTATCACAATTTTCACTTCATCTCATAATTTCCAGTATAATAACATAACACAGGGATTAAACATCAGCACCCTCTTACAATTTGCTCCATGTACTCATGCCTCCCATATTATAACTCTGACAGTGAACTAATTTAGTACTAATTGAAGGAAAGATCAGTTCTAATCCTTATGTTGCTATTCTCTGCAGTAAGAACAAAGTGCAATCAACATAACTTCTCTTAACAATAGCAAAGGTATACTGTATACCTTTCACTACCCCACTTCAATCGGCTATTTTAATTGAATCATCAACTGCTCTACTTTTTCCTACAGCACACTCACCAAACTAGTCCCTGAAACATTCTCTTTTCCAATCACAAGCACTTCAATGTCTGATCAACAGTTTTACTGTTTATACTGTTGTGTCCTCATTTCTTTTTCTGTGGCTTGCTGTTATTATATCCCCACCTACAATTCTTGTGCTATTAAATGAAATACTCCAGTATTTTGCCAGAAACACCCACTTGCACATTTTTCCACTTTGGACCAAGGTCATATTTTAACCAATAATGTTCCCAAGCCATTTACTTGTATATGTTAATCATGTGTCTGATTAGGTATCCCAAAAAATGCTTAAAAAAAATAATTAAATTAAAGGTAAAAATCAAAGGGATCATCTCTAGGAGGAGCTGCCTCAAGAAAGCAGCTAACATCAGCAAGGATGCAAACCAACCTGGTCATGGGAACTGACAACCGTGATGTCCAGGTTTTGTTTTTAATACTAATGTTTTTTTTAATTATTATTATTTTTTGGTTATTATGTATCTATAAATTTACAGGCCTGCTGTGTTGCTGCAAGTCAGAATTTCATTGTTCTGTTTTCAGTACATATGACAATGAAACACTCTTGACTCTTCTTAAACTCAAGAGTTCAACCTTCCATACAAAAATATGATTATGTTCTCTCAAAGTTCCAATGTGATCTCCACTGCTTGGAATGTCTATGAAGCACGTTCAAGTTCAAGTTTATTGTCATGTGTCCCTGATAGGACAATGAAACTCTTGCTTTGCTTCAGCACACAGAACATAATAGGCATTGACTACAAAACACATGAATAAATAAACTGATAAAGTGTAAAATGACAGATAATGGGTTATTAATGTTCAGAGTTTTGTCCGAGCCAGGTTTAATAGCCTGATGGCTGTGGGGAAGTAGCTATTCCTGAACCTGGTCGTTGCAGTCTTCAGGCTCCTGTACCTTCTACCTGAAGGTAGCAGGGAGATGAGTGTGTGGCCAGGATGGTGTGGGTCTTTGATGATACTGCCAGCCTTTTTGAGGCAGCGACTTCGAGAAGGGTTGGGGAGTAATCTATAGAGGTGGCAGCGAAAATTAGGAGATTATATTAGGTGGATTATGGTCCAGAGAAAGGAAAATGATCTGGGTGGTGCTGCGGTTGGAATAAGATTGGAAGGTTAGGGAGATAGGGAGCAGAATCATCAATAGGGAGGAGCATTCTGTACTGATAAAATATTCATGAGGGGACCTATCCCTCAACGCTTTTCTATATGGGAAAAATTTACACCAGCAATTCCAGTGCAGAGCTGGAAGCTGTTTCATGTCGCTGCCTCTGTGTGCATGTGCACAATGCACAGTGAGAATTGTCCCTAGTGTGTGTAGGGTAGTGTTAAATGTGCGGGGATCACTGGTCTGTGCAGACTAGGTGGGCTGAAGGGCCTGTTTCCGCGCTGTATCTCTAAACTAAACTAACCTAAACCTAGTAAAGTCTGAGTGCCCGAGGTAGAGTCAAGTCCTTTAATGCCTTCAACCTTCCCTTTGAAGCTTTCTTAATTGTTCAAGGTCATATGGAAACAATTTACACCAGCAGTGGCAGTGCAGAACTGTAAGCTGTCTCACGTCACTGTTTTACTGCCTCCGTGTACATGTGCACAATGCAGTGAGAATCTAGATGCACAAAATGTCTAAAGGGCCTGTCCCACTTACACGACCTTGGCACGCAATTTACGCGGTGAGGCGTACGGGCACCGTATGGCCGCGCGGGGCCGGTCCCACTTAGAAGCGCGGAGGGGTATGGAGTTGTGCGGGGCTGGTCCCGACATCGCGTGAAGTTTTACGCGCCAACGGCCTGTCGGCCCGCGTACGCAGGCGCATTGCGGTCATTCGCAGGGTCTTGACGTCGTACACAGCGTATTGACGGTGTACGCAGTGTCTTGACGGCATGGCATGGCGTTGCGTGATAACATCACCGCCCGGCGTGGCGTTGCGTGATGATGTCACCGCTCGACGCCGTGTGACCCCCAAATTCAGTCAGCCCGCCTCCTGCCCAGCTGATTTGTCAGCATGAGGGCTGCTGCTAACAGAAGTCTCTGTTGCTGTTGCAGGAATGCAGTCTACATCTCTTCCATGATGATCATGGAATAGCAGTCAGCAACCCCCCTTTTTATGCGTAAATGACGTCACGCGTGAACTTCGCGCGACCTCCACTTGGTCGCGCCAAACGCACGCAATCGCATGCAAGTGGGACAGGCCCTTTACTTGATTCAGATACCGAGATTATGATTAAATTCTATTCACGGCAGATAAAAACACATTTCAAAATTTTAATGTTAACTGGCTAAAGAATGATACATTGAACACGTTTCTCAAAAAATGAGTTCCATGCACTTAATGACTCAGCAAATCTAATGGGCACTTGAAAGATTCATAAAATTGACCAATTAAATCATTCAATTTGCTAGTTGATTGATCAGTTGGTCAAATGTCGTAGTATCCAGATTCGAATCGATAAATTCAAAGATAGACACAAAATGCTGGAGTAACTCAGCAGGACAGGCAGCATCTCTGAATAGAAGGAATGGGTGATATTTCGGGTCGAGACTCTTGTTCAAATTCAAAGTTGTGTTATGCCGTAAACAGTCATAGTCAGGGTTCTCGCAAGCTCAGTCAATTTCTGCAAGGACAAAACATTCCAAACAGTCAAACCAGATAATTAACATAGCTCTGAAGAAGGGTCTGGACCCGAAATGTCACCCATTCCTTCTACCCAGAGATGCTGCTTGTCTGGCTGAGTTACTCCAACAGTTTGTGTCGATCTTTAATGAACAGAGAATACTAGTTCAATGCACTTCCCACAAAAGTACAAGAACATAACAGATGTTCAAATGGTAGATTAAAGGCACAACATGAACAAATGTAGAAGCAGAAAACAGGTTGCAAACTGGGAGAAAGGAAGAAAGACAAACAGTTACTTTTACACACTTGTGATAACAATCTTCATATGATGCTGAGGATTAACTTGATTTTTCACCAAGAACACACCATTGCCTGAGTCACAGAGAATCTCCCTTATAATTTTAGAAATGGCCATTCTTTTTCCGAAGCAAAGGTAAAACAACTTGACGAAGCTGTGGAGAAAAATGAATGTTTTGTAAAGTACAAATGGGTTTAAGGATTATAAGTAAATGATTCGAAGATGAGTTATTTTGTGCAGGGTGGGGTATCCGAGTGATTTGACCCTCAAAGCCAGTGGATCATTTGGAAAAGTCAGTCAACAGGCAGGGGAAGGCGAGTGTCTAACCATTTTGTGATAGATAGTTTAAGCAAGAACAACATTAAAAACTTGGTCAAGATAAACCTGGAAAGGGTATGGGTGTAGATCGAGCGAAATATACAGAGAAATGTACTGTAATTATTATATTAGAAAAATAACGTTTGAAGTTCAGTTTCCTGGTTTTATGTCGATGGCAGTAAATATATATGCTGCAATAAAAACTATTTTCCTTTATTTTTTTGCTAGTCAGCATTCTAAAGCTTGCATTCACAACCTGATGTCTCACCTTCCTACATTTCAATCTTCATTGTGTTACAGGACATTAATCTAGTTTTGATTGCATTGATTTACTATTGGCAGCTACAATTACCAGCAACAAAAAAATGCTGGCTGTGAAAAATTAATTCCAGTTGAGTTGAAAATGAATTATCTATTTTAAGAGTTGAGCATTTATTAACATTCTGTATCTGTAAAATGGAGAGTATAGCTCACAGGGACAGTATGCTTCTGAGCACCTGAGTATTTCTTGTAAAATTAAAGTTTAGAATGGAAGGAATATTTGAAAGGTCACCCTGTTTGCTCTAGACAGTTACCGTATTTCCCGGCAATGAAGACGCACCTGCGTCGAAGGCGCACCCCCATTTTGAGTTGCTAAATTTTGAAAAAAGGCTGGCGGGACAGGGTCAAGGGTTTAGTTTAGTCCAGGGGTCGGCGACCTTTTTTACATTGGAGCCAGGACCCATGTTTGTGAGCGGATGGCGGGCCACATCTATCACCAGAGTTAATAAATGGACGTAATAATACATACTAACTACATTAGTAATTAGTAATAATACTTGCTAATAATACATTAATTAGTAAGAATACATACCAATAATTCATAGTTTTCACGTGTTTTTCAATTAGTTTTCTTCAGTTTCCAGATCACCTGGGAGCCCCGGGACTGGCTGTAGCACCCAGGTCGCCTGCCCCAGGATTGGCTGTAGCACCCAAGTTGCCTGCGAGCCCCGGGACAAGCTGCAGTTCCCAAGTCGCTTGCGAGCCCTGGGATGAGCTGCTGTTCCCAGGTCGCCTGCCCCGGGACTGGCTGTAGCACCCAGGTCGCCTGCGAGCCCTGTGACTAGCTGCAGTTCCCAAGTCGCTTGCGAGCCCCGGGTCTAGCTACAGTTCCACTGTCCGGGCCCGGCGACCACTCACAGCACCCAAGCTACTGAGTGAGTTGCTGGCATGATACCCGACCCCCTCCTTCTCAACACTCCTGCCCTCCCCGCAACTTTACCCCTGGCGGCCCAGCCGTGCTGACCCAGCTAGACTCCCCACAAGCTGTGGAAGGAACTCTCCCCCACAGCGGTGCTGTCCTTTTACAGCTGCTGTACTGAGGGATAGCCAAGTCTATCGTTCTTGGTTACCAATCTCATCTTCGGCCTCCAAGATGCAGGTAAATTTTTGGGCCTTATTTTAGGGTAAAAAATAACGTCTTCATTGCCAGGAAATACGGTAATTTGCATTGCCTCCATTACAGGCATGGTACCAATGCCCTCTGTAAACCAGAACGTTAACTCCAACTTCAGAGGACACAAAAACTCAAAGACTGGAAGATTTAAATTAACTGAAAATTCTTTGATAAACAGCAAAATTTTAAGGCAACAATATCAAAGTCCATATTGCTCTATGATCTAAATGTGATGAAAGTTAGCAAGAGAGAACAAAGGTGGACTGTGTGCTGATGATTTCTGTGAGTTCCATGCAATTCAAAACTGATGCAAGCCAGAGCAAAATGTGCCAGCTACTAATTTTGGAGAAACTTGAGCCAATCGCAAATCTTCACGTCCAGTTGGGATCAACACCGTCTGAAGAAGGGTCTCGACCCAAAATGTCACCCATTCCTTCTCTCTAGAGATGCTGCCTGTCCTGCTGAGTTACTCCAGTATTTTGTGTCTATCTTCAATTTAAACCAGCATCTGCAGTTCTTTTCTACACCACTGGATCTGATATTCTTTTGGCATCAGGTCCTACCCAAATAATGATAATTATTGTTCAGCCTGTGCTGGAAGTCTTCCGGACATAAATTAGAGCTTCCAGGTGTGGAAGCACGACACTTTGCAAGCCAGCTGTGCTACTCACTGAAAACTCGCATTCCGATGTGTTCAGATAGAACTCAAATGTAGAAAAGGACTTTATTGAGTATTTAACGACCAAGGATATTTATACTGATATAGAGGATCCCTTGACATATCTAATGCTTTATGGTATTTTTCTAGCACTGCACCACTGTACATGTATTTTGCCTCCTAACACTTATCTCCTTCACCAGCACTTCATGGTCTCTGTGTCACAGAGAATTGCGATGCTCAATGCATGCTTCCTGCAGCATTTCTTTGACTACTCCTTGACAATCATAATGTGTGTTGCTGCTGTCTGGCTGCCATACGAGTGTGCCTGGCGCCCTTCTTCAGTTTCTGCATAAAAATGTGCTGGCAGCTGTGATAAAGTGGGACTGCTCCTGCTAAATCCCATGCAGATCACAATGTAACGTATCTGTGTCACTGTGCGAATGGTGTTGCTGCCAATTTCACAATCTTTGAATTGGAGAATCCAGTGTCGGGAGAGGGTCATAAATGATTAATATTAACAAACCCCCAAAAAAAGGTGAAATCCAATTTCTGATCAAATAAGTGCAAACGACAAGGCATATATACAAAGATGACCACATAAGTGAGGTGATGTGTATAAGACAGGCTAGGAGAGGAAGACGGCACATACAGGAACTGTACATGCAAAATACAATGATATATATCTTGTCAGTTACTCTTTCCAGGATACTGTAAAATAGTCGATTCAAATTAACAAGAGCGCATTATTAAGCAAATAAATGCTTGCAATGAAGGACAGCAATTTTGCTCTGTCTTGTTTCCAGACCTGAAAACTGTTTTTGCTCGGTTCTATGTTGAAATGTTTGTATCGACACACAGGGAACAGTGACATGCTAGAATTTTTGAAGAGCTGCCAGCTGATGTTACATGCTTTACACTTCTTAGCAGATATGTCTTGAGCTGTCATCCAAGCTGTCAAGTAATCAGTCTGAACCCATGCGTAGGTTCCACTTCAGGAACGGCATCACAGTAATTTAGCAGGGAGCCGGACCTAACCTGTGGATTACAAGTAATTTGTAGTTCTATGTAGAAAGGTTGACCACTTTCAATAATGTAGCATCTCTCTGCAGATGTTTGTAAACTTTCAAAGATATCTCACATTTGAAGTTATGTCTGGCATAGTGGTGAATCTCTGGAACTCTCTGCCACATAGGTAGTTGAGGCCAATTCATTGGCTATATTTAAGAAGGAGTTAGATGTGACCCTTGTGGCTAAAGGGATCAGGGGGTATGGAGAGAAGGCAGGTACGGGATACTGAGTTGGATGATCAGCAATGATCATATTGAATGGCGGTGCAGGCCCGAAGGGCCGAATGGCCTACTCCTGCACCTATTTTCTATGTTTCTATGTTTCTATATCTGGTAGTGTTTCCTGAGATTGTAATGAGCAGAACAGATAACAGAGGACAGTGAATACAATGCACTTGTATTTACAGAGGGTCTTCAATAAAATGCAACACAAGAGGATATTAAATAACATTGGAACATGTGAGATTAGGATAATGCACTGGGAAGGAAAGAGCACAGAAAACAAAATAGAAATAAAGGGGTAAATTTTCCAGTTGAGACTCTGTCTGGTGAGCCGCGGCAAAGATCAGGGCCGACCCCCAGCTGTCAACAATCCATATCAATGATATAGATGAAGAAACCATGTGTAATATATATCCAAGTTTGCTGACACGAAGCTGGATGATAGTGTGGGTCCTGTGGAAGAGAGGCTTCAAGAGAACATAGAGAGACTAGGGAAATGGGTGAAGACATGGATTGGAATGTAATATGGCAAATGTAAGGCCACCTTGGTAGTAAAATAGGCGTATTTTGTTAACTGGTAAGATATTAAAGGTATCATAGATTGTGGGGCTGAGTGTCATAGTCATGAATCACTGCGAGCAGAAGATATGTTTGATGAACTTTATGTAACTTTGTCGGCACCAGAAACGTGGCAATTTTTTTGTACTGCCCAGGTGAGGTGTGCTCCATGAATTTATTGGGTTGTATGCTAATCAAAGTACTTCACTGTACCTAGGTACATGTGACAACAAAGTATAATTGAAAGTTAATGTGCAGGAAGCAAATGGCAAATTGCACAGCTTTTAAGAATAAGAATAAAAGCATTTTATTGCAACTATATGGTGAGATGATACCTGGGATATCATGTACAGGTCTGGACTCCTTAAGTAAGATGTTGTGATAGAGGGAATCTAACAGTGTTCATCAAATTCTCCTGGAATGGGGATGATTGTCCTATGGAGGATTTGATCTGTACTCAAATGACGTTACAAAAATGACAAGTGATCGTATTGAAATATATAAATTGCTTACATGGTTTGATAAAATACATGGGGCATTTAAAATCAAAAGTCATAGTCTTAAAAAAGGAGAAGTAAACCATTCAATTTCTTCATCCAGAGGGCACTGAATCTTTAGAATTCTACAACTAAGAGGAGCATGGACATTCAGTTACTAAATACTTTCGAGGCAGCAATTGCAAGATGCATGGATGTTAAGGGACTCGAGAAAAATGGTGCTAAGGTAAAGGATCACCATGATTTTATTAAATACAGGAGTAGATGCAAGATGCCAATGACCTCCTCCTGTTTTTCAACCATTAGATATGATTTCTAGTAATCTAGAATTTCACATAGAATGCCTTTCTCACTCAAATCAGGATGGAGGAATCCTGTTCACACTCTCCCCAGAGTCCAAGCTTCTGCATTGATATTAGTTTATTATTGTTATAGCTTCCAAAATACAGTGAAAAACTTTTGATTGTGTGTTATCCGGGCAAATCAGATGATCCAATAAGTACAATCAAGCCAAACACACGTAGGACAGGTAGAGCAAAGAGAAAAATGCCAGAGAAGATACTTTTACAACATTGTTCTACATTGTTATAGAGTTACATTTACAGAAGAAGCTGTTCCTGAATCTGATGTTACGTGCCCTCAAGTTTTTGTATCTTCTGACCAACGGGAGAGGGAAGAAAAGGCAACGGCCTGGGTGGAAAAGGTCTTTGATTATATTGTCTGTATTCTTGAGGCAGCTTTAAGTGTAGATGGAGTCGACGGTGGGGAGGCTGGTCGGTGTGATGGATGGGGCTACATCCAGCGTTAAACCTCAGGGGAATGGGCAAGTGTAGGTGTAATGAAAACTATCATTGTTTGATTACCTCACGCACAAAATTGAAATCAAAATGTGCTGCGTTGAGAAAAAGTGTTGGTGACTGCATTTGGAAGCAAGCTCCATTACAATGCTTTCCATTTATCACCTTGTGTGAAGTCTGCAAATACCATCTGTTAAAAGTATTTAACTCTTTCCTTAGAAATGTCACTGGACATTACATGTAAAAGGAATAGTTGCAAAATTTGATGGAATAGTTATTGTTTGCAAAATATGGCCCTACTCCTACAGTCGTCAACTGCACAGTAGTTGAATATTAGTCTTGTCTGGAAAGCTCGTGGTATAATATAGTGTCTTCCATAATGTGTGGGACAAAGACCCATCATTTATTTATTTGCCTCTGTACTCCACAATTTGAGATTTGTAATAGAAAGAAAAATCACATGTGGTTAAAGTGCACATTGTCAGATTTTATTAAAGGGTATTTTTATACATTTTGGTTTCACCATGTAGAAATTACAGCTCACCTGCAAGGACGGTACAGTTCCCAGTCTCAGCTCCTGTCCCCCCCCCCCCATTTCAGGGCACCATAATGTTTGGGACACATGGCTTCACAAGTGTTTGTAATTGCTCAGGTGTGTTTAATTGCCTCCATAATGCAGGTATGTGAGAGCTCTCAACACCTTTCTCCAGTCTTTCCTCCAGTATTTACATCACCTTTGGAAACTTTTATTGCTGTTTATCAACATGAGGATGAAAGTTGTGCCAATGAAAGTCAAAGTAGCCATTATGAGACTGAGAAACAAGAATAAAACTGTGAGAGACATCAGCCAAATCTTAGGCTTACCAAAATCAACTGTTTGGAACATCATTAAGAAGAAAGAGAGCACTGGTGAGCTTACTCATTGCAAAGGGACTGGCAGGCCAAGGAAGATGTCAACAGCTGATGACCAAAGAATTCTCTCCACAGTATAATAAAGGAAAAACCCCAACCACCTGTCCGACAGATTAGAAACACTCTTCAAGTCAGGCGTGGATTTGTCAATGACCACTGTCCGCAGAAGACTTCATGAACAGAAATACAGAGGCTACACTGCAAGATGCAAACCACTGGTTAGCCGCAAAAATAGGATGGCCAGGTTACAGTTTGCCAAGAAGTATTTAAAAGAGCAACCACAGTTCTGGAAAAAGGTCTAATGGACAGATGAGACGAAGAATAACATATCAGAGTGATGGCAAGAGCAAAGTATGGAGGAGAGAAGGAACTGCCCAAGATCCAAAGCATACCACCTCATCTGTAAAACACGGTGGCGGGGGTGGTATGGCCTGGGCATGTATGCCTGCTGATGGTACTGGCTCACTTTTCTTCATTGATAATACAACTGTTGATGGTAGTAGCATAATGAATTCTGAAGTGTATAGACACATTCTATCTGCTCAAGTTCAAACAAATGCCTCAAAACTCATTGGCCGGCGGTTCATTCTACAGCAAGACAATGATTCCAAACATACTGCTAAAGTAACAAAGGAGTTTTTCCAAGGTTAAAAAAATGGTAAATTCTTGAGTGGCCAAGTCAATAACCCGATCTGAACCCAATTGAGCATGCCTTTTATATGCTGAAGAGAAAACTGAAGGGGGCTAGCCCCAAAAACAAGCATAAGCTAAAGATGGCTGCAATACAGGACTGGCAGAGCATCACCAGAGAAGACACCCAGCAACTGGTGATGTCCATGAATCGTAGACTTCAAGCAGTCATTGCATGCAAAGGATATGCAACAAAATACTAAACATGACTACTTTCATTTACATGACATTGCTGTATCCCAAACATTATGATGCCCCTGAAATGGGGGAACTATGTATAAACACTGCTGTAATTTCTACATGGTGAAACCAAAATGTATAAAAATGGCCTTTATTAAAATCTGACAATTTTACCACATGTGATTTTTTCTATTACAAATCTCAAATTGTGGCATACTGAGGCAAATAATTAAATTATGGGTCTTTGTCCCAAACATTATGGAGGGCACTGTACATTCAAGCCTAGCTATAACAGCGCACCTTTTCCATTTCAGCAAGTCCTTGAAATGAATAGCTATTGATTTACATTATGGATTATATGAAAACAGATAACTGCTATTTATATTACACCTTACACTAACATTATTGGACTTTAAATTCTGCATTGATGTGTTATTGAATTTTTTGTCCTTGCCCAAAACATTTTCAAAAACATTGTAACTAATTTCCTTTTATTTTATTCAATACATTTAGGACAAGTATATTTTACCAAGCGATATTGCGTATGAGTACTCTGCTCAGTCTGTTCTTAAGGGAGAGGCTTTTTACTAAATGTGCATTTTTATTACATAACTCCTTATTTTGTCCACCATTTGAAGATAATATTTGAGGCTTTCTTTATTTTTCTCAATTTTTATGGTTCAGGACTACATCTCTGGTCGGAAACATACCAAGCACCCTTTTTATATTTTGATATGCCTGTGACAAAATCACACAAAGTACACAAAATACAATGTTTTTGAAAATGTTTTCAGCAAGATCTAAAAAGTCATTAGTGCAAAAAAGACGCAGATATACTATTCAATGCATGAAAGGATCAAACGCATCCAGGAAATAGTTGCAAAAGGTATCATGGCTTCTAAAACAATAAAAACATGGTGGGACTCTAGGAGATTTCATTTATTGGTACTACCTAGAATTAGAAAATTGATCCTCTATTGATATGCTCAAGATAAAAGGAAAATATGCTGTAATGCTTGCATTCTGTAACAGATGAGGTGATAGAAAGCAGAGGAAGTTATTGGTAGCTTGTTTTCCTGATTGGAAGTCTGTGACCGGTGATGTACTGCAAGGATCAGTAACGGGATCCTTATTGTCTGTGAAATATATCAACGGCTTGGATATGAATGCAGGAGGAATGATATGTACATTTGCAAATACCGTGAACATTGGTGGCGTTGTGGATTGCGAGGACATTTCTCTATGGCTACATAATCGATCAGGTGAGTGGAGCAGATGGAATTGAATCCTGATAAGTGTGAGGTGATGAATTTTCATGTTCATTAGTCACAGGAGCAGAATTAGGCCATTCAGCCCATCGAGTCTACTCCACCATTTAATCATGGCAGATCAATCTTTTCCTTTCGACCCCATTTTCCTGCCTTCCCGTAACTTTTGACACCCTTACTAATCAATAATTTGTAAATCTCTGCTTTAATAACTGACTTGGCCTCCACAGCTGTTTGTGGCAATGAATTCACCACCCTCTGACTAAAGAAATTCCTCTTCATCTCCTTTACTAAAAGTATTTCATTTTATTCTGAGGCGATGTCCTCTGGCCCTAGATTCGCCCACTAGTGAAAACATTCTCTCCACATTCATTCCATCAAGGCCTTACACTATTTGGTAAATTTCAATGAGGTTCCCCCCCTCATCCTTCTAAACTCCAGCGATTACTGGCCCAGTGCCATCAAATGCTCATCTTACATTAACCCATACATCACCCCAATCTTGATGTCACATTCATACAGTCTGAAAATAAGGCCTTTTGTTCCAACTTCCCCATGCCCACCAAGATGCACCATTTACAATAGTTCTACCTGCCTGTTTGGCCCATATCCATCTAAACCTTTCCTATCAATGTACCTATTCAAATGTATTCTAAATGTTGTTATTGTACCTGCCTCAATTACCCTCTCTGGATGCATATACCCAACACCTTCTGTATGAAATAGTTGCCCTCAGGTTCCTATTAAATCTTTCCCCTCTCACCTTATACCTACAGACTCCAGTATGTGATTCCCCTACTCAGGGTAAAAGACTTGGTGCATCTACGCTATCTAATCCCCTCATGATCCTATACACCTCTATAAGATCACCCCTCATTCTGCAGTGCGCATCACTTCATATCTCCTGCACTTTAAGGAATATTGTCCTAGCCTGCCCAACCTCCCCATATTGCTCAACCCTCAGGTCCTGGCAGTGGAACACTAAGGGCGCTGCACTGGCAGCAGCCTCTACCTACAACCTGTCTGTTATTTCTATCTTTTAAAAACATTTTAGTTAGTCTAAAGTCTTGTGTTGGGGGAAACTTTTACTTTTCTATGTGGGGGAGGGGGGCAGGGTAAGGGGGAAACTGTTTCCCAATCTCTTCCTGGCGGGGCGCGACTATTTCTCCGAGTCGCGTCCTCGCCCCCCACCTCGCGGCCTACCAGCTGGATCGGAGCGGCCTTTTTTGCCGGGGACCGGGAACCAGACCAGGGCTGCTACAGCGGCGGCGCAGCGCTGGAGTCACCGCGGAGCGGGCGATGCCTACCTGGGTCGCCGTTTGGAGCTCCGGAGCGTTGGGCCGCTGCTCCAACATCGTGGAGCTCTGGTGCGGAGAGCTTCCAACGCGGGCGGCGCTGACCGTCATCGTGGAGTCCTGGGGCGCCTTGCAGAGGGTCTCCAGCAGCAGTATCCACCCGGCGCGGCCTGCGGACTTTGGAAGCCGCCGACTCCAGTAGGAGGGGGCCGACTCTGGTGTCCACGCCTCTGAGGACGTCCCGCAGCCCCGACGTCGGACTTACAACACCCCGGCGAGTGGTCCTGGACATCGGGCCGCCCGTAGCTGCAACTGCGGAGGGCACGGGGAGGCCCTGACCACGGGGAACAGTGGAGGAAGAGACTGACTTTGGTGCCTTCACACACAGTGGGAAACTTTAATTCTGCTGTGGGGGGTTGTTTTATGTTAAAATCTATAGTGTGTTGTGTCCCTTTTTTTTATTGTATGGCTGTATGGGAATTTAATTTCACTGTGCCATCTGGCACATGTGATGAATAAATCTATCTTGTATCTTGTATCCTCATAAAATAGGGATAGGACAAATAAAATAAATGGAGGAAGCTAAGGAATATAAGGAAACCATTGAACTTCAGGTTCAAGTTCACTGTTCTCTGAAAGTGGCAACCCTGATGGAAAGGGTGCTGACGAAGACATGCATCCTCCATAGGTTAGGACATGGAATGGAAGAGTTTGGATGTTATGTTGCAACTTTGGTCGGACCAAATCTGGAGTACTATATGTAGCGATGTTACAAAACCTACCTTCAGCGGCGCTGCAGTTCTGACACTGGCCGTGCGCGCGACTTTGGTGCCTTTGAGGGGTGGGATTAAAATGCAGGTTTGTACCGCTTGTCGGAGAAGGATTTTCTCAGGCTGCTAGTCGATGAAGAAAAATCGATCGGATTTCCGTTCCCGTTTATTTTAATTTTAAAAAGAAATTGCTGGACAATTTAAATATTTGGATTAAAATAAAAAGTGACTTCAAACGCCCTCAACACCTGGAACGTGACGGATCGTAATATCAGGACAAAACAAAGGTAAGTCGTTTATTTCATATATAATCTTGCTTCTTGGGGTTGCTTTAATCTAATTTTATGACGCGAAAATGTTATTTGGGCCCCATACGAACTGGCAGTGTCTTTCCTGCCGATATGGGGTTTAAATTCACGGCAACGTTCCAATCGATCACATTCCAGAAACACCCACTCGCAAGATTATTTAAATCCTCATTTGTTTTGGACGATCATGTCGTAAGAGGATCTAAATCGTCTATATTTTGTGTTATTGTCTATCCATAATCAATATTTTTATACTAAATATCCATAACCGTTTTAGCCACATGTATTGTGCAAAAAATAATAATTTTGATTATATAGAGAGTGGATGTTTCTAGATTAATTTATGGGAATTAAACATTAAATTCCTTCCAACTGGCATATAAATTCATGACAGTGAGATTTAAAAATCATGTTATATTGTGAATTCTTGTGTGAATGGGATTAGTTTTGGATACTTAGGATATTAAAATGTTTTATCCTTTTCTTAAGAAATGGATAGATGTTTAAATGTAGTAATTGAATTTAGATGAATTTAATTGATTAGATGAATTTAATTGATTTGTTGAAACTGATGAATATGAATTTTTTGTTGGGTGTTTACTATTTGTTTTAGCGTTTAACTTTATTCATTTCTACCTTTTTTCTAAAACTGCAAATAATAACTTGTTTCTGTTAATGCTGTCCAGTGTTTTTTCCCTTTACATTTTAAACAAATGTCTCCGAAGAAGAAATGCAAAATTGTAAATCCAAATGCCCAGCAAAGGAGACTAATTTAGACAGCATTCGCAGAGATTATCCAAATATTGACTACTCCAAATGTGATGATCTACAGGACATTCTTAATGGGAAAGTAGTGGGCAGAAAGGCATGTCATGCGTGGTTTGAAGAGCAAAAACCTGTAGTTTACAATGCCAAATTGAAAAGTTGAGGAAAAACAAGGTGTACAGAGTTGCTTATTGGTTACAATCTGAGGATTATGATGATGCAACTGATTATGATATGCCAATGTACCAGTTAGCAACTGATCTTCTCCATAAAGACTTGGTCTATTGCTAGAAATTGTAATTTATTTACCTATCTGTTACTGACTTACAGCATATAATACAATAATATTAAAATTCTGATCATGAGAATATCACATTTTTGAATTTTCAAGGCAGTCTGGGTGTTTATTACTATTTCCGTCTCAACTGTCAATTTTGTAATTAGCTACAGTTAGGTAACTAACTAATTATATGCTTTAATTTCAGGTCATCCAAGTAAGATGTTTTATATTTGTTTCAGAATACTTCAATCTATAATAACTGAACATTTCATTTCGTTCTCTTAATTTTTAAGAAAGTTATAGGCTTGTGACTGTCTTCGATCACAGCTTTTGTGTTAAGTCGATGGAAAAGCAATAGGGAACAAGATGCTAATTTCCGAGTATGAAAATGGCCATACATTTTTAATACTGAAGATATGAAAGTGAATTAGGTGTCAAATTAAACTTATTTTTATGCTTTATCTGATGGGATAAATTGCGGACTTGATATTTTAAATCTCAAAATGTTGTAACATTTGCAGTTCAGGTTGTCACACTATGGGAAGGATGTGGTTTATGCGCAGAGGAGATTCACCAGGATGTTACCTGGATTGGATTGTCTTTGATTACCTGGAGAGATTAGATAGGCTGAGTTTGTTGCCCCTGGATCAATTGAGTCTGACGGGTGAACTGACAGAAATATATAAAATAAGAGACATGGGCAGAATTTAGTTTTCTCTGATAGGGCATAGGAAGGATGAGAGGAAGGGTTTTAATGGGGACTGAGGTTGATAGGTGGAACTCACTATCAGAGGAGTTGGTAGAATCAGGTTCATTCAATGTGTTTAAGAGACATTTAGACAGTCAGTTAAATAGGCAAGGCATTGAAAGATGTAGAGCTAATGTGGGCAAATGGGATCAGCGTAGTAATAGATCCAGTTAAATGTGGTGGACTAAAGGGCCCGTTTCTGTATTTTACAACTCTATTAATTATGACTATGTACCTTAGTTCAATATCATATATCCATTGTCACCAGCCTTTGCTAAAATAATGCAAAATTGGATTTTGATTAATGCATTGAAATAGCAGATTTAGAGAAGTCAGTGGATTTGTTCATCTTCCTGAAAGCAATGATATGCAGCACAACTAATGTTCCTCTATGAAATATTGCATAATTGTGCATCTCACAGCATGCTGCTAATTGGATAATAATGCGGAAAAGTGTGATTCGATGATAATGGGATTAGGCAAGAGGAAAAATCAAATGCTAAAATGGAGACCAATGAACTAAATAAGCACAAGCTTTTGAATAATTCATCACTCGCACTTTATTGCAATATGCATGTTTAAGGTTACGTTCCAAATTTATTTCAAATTACTGACTCAACACATCTTTTGAAATTCCCCTTTAAAATAGCCACAGAAAAATTTAAATATTTAGGAATTGAAATCACTAGAAATTATCACGGTATGTTTGATGACAATTATAGCCCCTTACTTAAGAAATTAAATAATCTAATTAAATTCTGGAAAACGCTTCCGATGTCTTTAATAGGTCGAATAAATGCTATAAAAATGATCTTTTTACCACAAATCCTATATTTATTTCAATCAATTCCAATATATCTTCCAAAAAAAATGTTCAAAAAATTACTCAGACATTACAAATTTTATATGGGATTATAAATCCCACAGAATACAAAGAGCACACCTTAGTAAACCAAAAGAGATGGGTGGTCTAGCGCTCCCTAACTTTATGTACTATAATTGGGCAGTAAATATTAAAAATATGATTCACCTGCTGGACAACTCTGCCCAGCGGGTGGATTGGATTGTAATGGAGAGAGAGGACTGCTCTCCGTGTAATACAGGAGCGACTCTCCTCTCACCAATGAATTTGAATAACAAAAATTATAATAAAAATCCAATGATACATAGTACAATTAGAACTTGGAAACAAATAAAACAGAACTTAAAATTAAGAAATCTATCTCTTTTAATGCCAATAGTCAATAACCCTTCGTTTAAACCCTCAATTATAGATAAATCATTTACACAATGGGAAAGAACGGGAATCAAAACGCTCGGAGACTTGTATGAATTAGGAAAATTATTATAATTTCAACAATTACAACTGAAATATAATCTGAAAAATAATCAATATTTCAAATATCTTCAAATCCGTGACTATCTGAAAAAATACACAAAAGACTATCATAACATGCCCCCAGACTTATTGGATGAAGCCATGAAGATAAAGGCTGAATCAGCAAATCTAATATCATACTTATATAATATTATTTTGAATATAGAAATACCTACAACCGATAGTATTAGAAGAGACTGGGAACAAGAACTAGCTATAAAAATTTCAAACTAGAGCTGGGATAAACACTTACTATATGTGCATAAATGCTCGATCAACGTACGACATACTCTAATCAAATATAAAACATTACATAGACTATATTATTCAAAAACTAAAATAAATAAACTTTTCCCCAATGTCTCACCCATTTGCGATAAATGTCAGTCACAAGAAGCTAACATAGCGCACTCTTTTGTTTTCTGTATAAAAATTCAAAAATTCTGGAACGAAAAATATTTGAAATCTTCACAAAATTATTTAAAATAAAACTGGTACCAAAAGCAGAATGGATCATTTTTGGAATATCGGAAGGTAACCCCGAATTAAACGTGTTTCAAAAGAACTTACTTAATTATGGGCTAATAATGGGAAAAAAGCTTATACTCAAATTTTGGAAAAATGCTCCAATACCAACAATCAAACATGTTCGAAACACTACACTTGGAAGAGATGAGACTCCTCTTAGCAGGCAAAGCAGATCACTTCCAAAAGACGTGGTCTGCATTTACGGAACTATTACAAGCATAAGGTGCAATAGTAAGTTAAAATATAAAGGGTACCAGGATCTGGTAACGGGGGGTATAAAATAAATTTTTAATAAAAACACGGTTAGTATATCCTTTTTTGCGGAGTTTTGTGTTACAATAGAGTGATTGTTTTTCCTTTCTTCTTTTTTTCTTTTCTTTCTAGGGTCTTATTTCCTTTCTTTACTTCCTTCTATAATTTCTTCCCTAAGGGGCTTTCTTCTCCCAACACTTTCCTGCACCTTCACGATACTTGCTCACTTTCCTTACTTCTTTTATTTCTATCTTTTTTAAAGCTCAAAAAACGAAGTGGTACAACATAATGTAATAAGATATATGTCATGTGTATTAATGTAATTTACTGTACTGCTAATAAAAATTTTTTTTTTTTAAATTAAAAAAAAAATTACTGATTCTTGTGATTTCAAAATAATCCTTTTAAATCAAAAGTGTCTAAAAAAAAGTTAGGATATTCGCGTAATGTTATGTAATTACTGAAATAATAGTCAATAAGTGTAAATCGACAATACCTTGTTAATTGCTGCTATTTTCTTATTCACAAAATTATCACTTTACACAGCCTAACCCTCTCAAAATTCAGTGAATTACTTCCTGCATCATTGAATATTCACCATGTATCTTGAGGCCAACTTCTATCCAATCTTCTTTTGAAACCAGGTAGTAAACACTTGCTTCCCACATCTTATGGTCCACCCCTCCTCACCAATCCAACCCCATGGCGAAGACTTTGTCACTATTTGATGCCTTCAATAATCTACTTCAATGTGAACTTTCCTGCTAAATGACCCAGAATTGGCTTAAAATATAATAACATAGAAGTGCATTAAACACTTGTAATGTTGTATATCTCCCTGTATAACTTGAATTATTTTGGGGGAATTAAAACCTCATAAACTGAATTGTTACAGTCATTTCCATAAGTGATAGCAAGAATATTCCAATGTGAATCATTGCAAGAACCAGAAGGGCCAAAGACATCGAGAATCTTCTAAATTAAGTTCACAAGATCACAAAGGGAAATAATTGAACTAATTTAGTAAAGTAATTTACTTGTGAAAATATCAGAAAAAGAGAAGACACTTAGAATATTTTGAACCAAATCGTTAAGAAGAACTTATTAAAACATGTTATGGTAATAATGTAATTGAGAGATTTTTTAATGTAGCAAAAACGCTTCGATGAACATTGCAAGAATTAGTGAATAGGAACTAGCTTCTTGAGACGTGGTCTTTATCAAATCCTGGAAGTTTATGAATGGCACTGAAAACATGCATGGGAATTCCATGCAAGGGTAACTTGTGCCCATTGCTATGCTGCTTTTTAATTCATTTTCTGGAATTTTAATGCACTGGCAAAACCAGAATGTATTTCCCATTTTAAGTGCCCCAGTGCAAGTCAACTTCTTGAACTTTAGTAGTCGTTCTCACAAAGGTTTTAGCCTCAACTGCATTGAGCCATTTGCAATGTATTTACAGGTCAGGATGGTTGCAACATTCTGGTGTGGGAACCTGCACGCGATGATGTGCCCATGTACTCTGTCCTCATCTTTCTTGGTGGCTTAGATTAAAGGCTGTTCAAGTACATTGGGAAATAACTTTAGTGAATGTGTAGATGCTGGTTTAACTGCAGATGCTGGTTTAAACCGAAGACAGACACAAAAAACTGGAGTAACTCAGCGGGTCAGACGGCATCTCTGGACACAAAAAGCAGGAGTAACTCAGCAGGTCAGACAGCATTTCTGGACACAAAAAGCTGGAGAAACTCAGGGGGTCAGACAGCATCACAGTCTGAAGAAGGGTCTTGACCCAAAACATCACCTGTTCCTTTTCTCCAGCTTTTTGTGTCTAACTGCAGAGTATTCCATCATGACGTGTGCTCTGTGGATCATGGAAAGGCATTGTGGCACATGCAGCAGGATAGCCTGTCTCTGACTCGCTTTTGCCGTTACCTGGCTGGTCAGTTGTGCTTCTGCTCTATGGCACCCTATATTTTGATGATGGGGTACCCAGCTTTGGTAATGCATTTGTATGTCAAGTGTAGGTGGTGAGATGCTCTCTTCTTGCAAATAGCGATTCCTTCATGGATGTTACCTGCCACTAAACGAATGTTACCCAAGTCTTGATGCATGCATTTCATCCCAAATTACTGGCTAATGAGGTTGTGTATAAGTGTGAGCTGACTGACATGGAAAGGTGCCTTTACTTCAGCATTCTCCTCTGCAACTGGATCCTCGACTTCATGACCCACAGACCACAATCAGTGACGATAGATGACATATCATCCTCCATGATAATTCTCAACACTGTGCCCCACATATATATGTTCTCAGCCCCCTACTCTCCTCATAAACTCACGACTATGCAACCAAATACCAATTCAACTGTATGGCACCACTGTAATGGATCGCATTTCAAATAATGTTACAACTTCTCCATCAATGTCAGCAAGACAAAGGAAATTGTGATTGACTTCAGGAAGCAAAGCAGCACACGCACCCTGGTATACATTGATGGTGCCGAAGTGGAGATAGTCAAAAGCTGCAAGTTGCAAGGAATATATATCACCAGCAATTTGTCCTGGACCAACCACATTGAAGCATAGGCCAAGAAAGCACACCAAGGTCCTTACTTCCTTTGATAGCTTAGGATTTAGGAGGTTCGGCATGTCCTCAAAGTCCTTCACCAAATTCTACACATGCACTGCAGAAAGCATTTTATCAGGCTGCATTACAGTGTGGTTTGGGAACAGCTCCATCCAAGATGGCAAGAAATTGCAGATAATTGTAGACCTAGCCCATATCATCACACAACCCAGCCTCCCTTCCATCAACACCTTTTACACTACACACTCTCGGCAAGGCCGCCAGTATAATCAAGGACCAGTTTCACCCGATCACACCCTCTTCTCCTCTCCCATCAGGCAAGAGATACAGAAGTTTGAAAACACACACCTTCAGATTTAGAAACAGTTTCTTCCCATCTGCTATCAGGCAACTGAATGGTCTGATCATCAGCTAGAGTGTGGACCTGACCTCCCATCTATCACATTGGAGACCTTTTGCACTTTCTTTAATCAGACTTCAATGATATATCTTTGCACTAAATTGTGTATCTTTAATCCTTTATGTTTGCACTGTGGACAGCTTGATTGTATTTGTGTATAGTCATTATTATTGACTGGAGAGCACACACTCTCAATATCATCACTGCATCGTGGTGCAAGTGACAATACCAAACTAATCTAAATGTTCAGTGTTGTACGGTGTAAATGATTACTGTGTGCAGTCAGTACGAAGTATAGTATTGAGGAGCTGCATACTTTAGTAGGGGGTAATCAGCATGTTTTGAAGTTAATGCACTCCTAGAAAAACAGAGACCTATTGTGGTTGCAGTAACAGGAGTTTCTCAGACACCTTTGAGTTTTTGTTGGAATAAATTGAAGATGGGCACAAAGCAGGAGATGGTAAGCCCTTAAAAATGTCAGAACCTTCACAGGGTCTCAGTAGAAAAGGTAGTTGGGAAGGAGTGAGAGAAAAATGTACATTCCCAGGGCAGATGTTTAGAAAGTCCATTATGTAAACTCTTTAACGACTGCGAGAGCAGGGGCAAACAGAGCTAGAAACCAAGTCTAAGTAAATTCCAGCAGCTCCACATGAATATCAATAATCCCAAAGGCATAGTGAAAGTAGGGGAATTCATCTTTATAATTATATACCACAGACCACATCACTATGTACAGATTAATATCTCACTGAATAACACCCCCACATTCAACGATCAATAATTTCTATCAAAACCCAATAAACATAAGTTCATCATTTCCTTTTGCTCACTGGCGTGAGTTTCCCAGTTGGAACAAATATGTCATCTGCCCAAAGACGTGTACATTGGAACACAATTCTAAAGCACTGTGCTCTCAAGTCAGGATATATTAGAGAGAGAAAAATACTAATTTGCTTTAGATGTCGTGGTGCACAATTAAATCAATACTTTTTCATTGAAAAGTAATTATTTTCTTTGAGTGATATCTGTGAGTTGACAGCTTAGCCAAGGTGCATCATCATAAATTAACTGTCTCTCCAAAAATCACTGAAATCTTTCCATGAGTAGCAATTATTGCAGTCTGCAGCAATCGTTTAAGGCCAGCACCATTTTCCTCATTTGGCTGTAATGACTTGAAGTTATAATCACACCTGAAGCTGAACATTATTTGAGTCTGTTGAATTCTAAGTCTGTGGAAGTGAAGATGCAAAAACTCAAAACGTAAATGGGCACGGAGACAAAATCTTGAACTAAATAAACAATATAAAGCTCCTCTTCTATACTTTAATGTCACTAAACTTTCAGAAGGCTTTCGACAAGGTCCCACATACGAGATTAGTATACAAACTTAAAGCACACGGTATTGGGGGTTCAGTATTGATGTGGATAGAGAACTGGCTGGCAAACAGGAAGCAAAGAGTAGGAGTTAACGGGCCCTTTTCAGAATGGCAGGCAGTGACTAGTGGGGTACCGCAAGGCTCAGTGCTGGGAACCCAGCTATTTACAATATATATTAATGATTTGGATGAGGGAATTGAATGCAATATCTCCAAGTTTGCGGATGACACTAAGCTGGGGGGCAGTGTTAGCTGTGAGGAGGATGCTAGGAGGCTGCAAGATGACTTGGATAGGCTGGGTGAGTGGGCAAATGCATGGCAGATGCAGTATAATGTGGATAAATGTGAGGTTATCCACTTTGGTGGCAAAAACAGGCAAGTAGACTATTACCTGAATGGTGGCCGATTAGGAAATGGGGAGATGCAACGAGACCTGGGTGTCATGGTACACCAGTCATTGAAATTAGGCATGCAGGTGCAGCAGGCAGTGAAGAAAGCGAATGGTATGTTAGCATTCATAGCAAAAGGATTTGAGTATAGGAGCAGGGAAGTTCTACTGCAGCTGTACATGGTCTCGGTGAGACCACACCTGGAGTATTGCGTACAGTTTTGGTCTCCTAATCTGAGGAAGGACATTCTTGCCATAGAGGGAGTACAGAGAAGGTTCACCAGACTGATTCCTGGGATGTCAGGACTTTCATATGAAGAAAGACTGGATAGACTCGGCTTGTACTCGCTAGAATTTAGAAGATTGAGGGGGGATCTTATAGAAACTTACAAAATTCTTAAGGGGTTGGACAGGCTAGATGCAGGAAGATTGTTCCCGATGTTGGGGAAGTCCAGAACAAGGGGTCACAATTTAAGGATAAAGGGGAAATCTTTTAGGACTGAGATGAGAAAAACATTTTTTACACTGAGAGTGGTGAAGCTCTAGAATTCTCTGCCACGTTATGTAGTTGAGGCCAGTTCATTGGCTATATTTAAGAGGGAGTTAGATGTGGCCCTTGTGGCTAAAGGGATCAAATGGTATGGAGAGAAAGTAGGTGCAGGATACTGAGTTGGATGATCAGCCATGATCATATTGAATGGCGGTGCAGGCTCGAAGGGCCGAATGGCCTACTCCTGCACCTATTTTCTATGTTTCTATGTTTCTATGTTTCTATGTAAACTATCACCTTACCTATTGCATGCACATCTCCAACTAGGCCAGGGAGTTAAAGAGGGATTTTGAGCCAACAGGTAATCTGCTGGTTTTTTGATTGAACAATACAGCATGGAAACAGGTCCTTCGGCCCACCAAGTCCACACCAACCATTGATCACTCATTCCATGTTAACCCTCTTTCACATTCAGGGCATGGATAGGTACGTATGACTGGGACATTGTGGCTATTAGAGAAACCTGGTCAAGAGAGGGACAGGGCTGCTAGCTTAATGTTCCAGAGTACAGATGCTTCAGGAGAGATGGGGTAAAAAAAAGATGGGGTGTTGCTTTATTGATTAAGGAGGACATCAAGGCAGTGGTCAGAGATGACATTACTGATGGTTCATTCAGTGAGGCTATATGGACGGTGCTGATAAATAAGAAAGGGATGATCACTTTGTTGGAGTGTATTACAGGCCCCCAAATAGTCCACAAGAATTAGAAGATCAAACATGCCAGGAGATTGCAGGCAGCTACAGGTTGTCGTAGTAGAATGATTTAAACTTTCCCAATATTGACTGGGAATGTCATAGTGCAAAAGGTTTAGATGGGGTTTGTCAAATGTGTTCAGGAATGTTTCCCCGGGCAATTTGTTGGAAAATGGGAGTGGCAAGTAGATGAAAGGTTCGTGGATGAGCATTTTGGCAGTTAGTATTATGGTTGAGGAGGTGCTGAAGGCCTTAATGCATATGAAGGTAGACAAATCTCCCAGATATCAGATATATCCAAGGACACTGTGGGAAGCTAGAGAACAAATTGCAGATGCCCTGACAGAGATTTATGTCATCATTAAGTGCAGGGTGGCAAATGTTGTGCCTCTATTTAAGATGGGCAAAGCCTGGGAGCTCCAGGCCAGCAAGGCTAATATATGTTGTTGGAAAGTTACCAGAGAATTTTCTGAGGGATAAGATATACATGAATTTAGAGGGCTGATTAGGGATTGCCATCATGGGTTTGTATGAGGGAGATTGTGTCTCATGAATATTATTAGTTTTTTTTGAAGATATGACCAAAAAGGTTGATGAAATCAGAGCTGTAGACATTGTATATATGGATTTCAGCAAAGCATTTGAGTTTCCACATTGTTGGCTGCTCTGAAAGGTTAGTTTGCATGGGCCCAATGAGATAATCAAATGGATAGAAAATGTACTTCATAGAAGGAAGCAGAGGGTGATGGTGGAAAGTTTGTTTTGGACTGAAGGCCTGTGACTAGCAGTGTGCCTCAAGGTTCGGTGCTGGGACCATTGCTGCTGCCATGTATATCAATGATTTGGATGTGAATGTACATGGCATGATTAGAAAGTGGGTGGTATTGTAGATAGTGATGAAGGTTATCAAAAATTACAGCAGGATCTTGATCGGTTGGGCAGGTAGGCTGAGGAATGGTTGATGAAATTTAAAAGAGAGGCGCGAGGTGCTGCATTTTGGGAATTCTAACCAAGGCACGACCTACATAGTGAATGGCAGGACTGGAGAGTGTTATAGAGGAATGGGATCTAGGAGGGCATGTACATAGTTCCTTGAAGGTGGTATCGCAGGTAGATAGGGTGGTCACGAATGCTTTCGGCACATTGGCCTTCATTAATCAGAGTATTGAGTATAGAAGTTGGGAGATCACATTGAAGTTGTAGAAGACATTAGTGAGGCCACATTTGGAGTATTGTGTTCAGTTTTGGTCATCTGTTACAGGATATATGTTGTTCAGCTGGACAGGATGTAAGGAAAGATTTACGAGGATGTTACCAGGAGTCAGGTGGCTGAGTTATAGTGTGAGCTTGGGCAGGCTGGGACTGTATTCCTTGCAGCGCAAGAGGATAAGGGGTGATCTTACAGAGGTGTATGTAAGTTCATGAAAGGAGTAGATGTGGTAAATGTCTTTTACCCAGCGTTGGGGAATCAAGAAACAAATGAAATATGTTTAAAATGAGGAGGAAAAGTTTAATAGGAACCTGAGGGGCAACTTTTTCACAAAGGGTAGTAGGTATATGGAACGAGCTGCAAGAGGAGGTAGTTGAGGCAGGTACTATCACAACATTTAAAAAAACCATTGGGACAGGTACATGGATAGGATAGGTTTGGATGGATATGGGCTCAATGCAGGCAGATGGGACTAGTGTAGTATGGGCATGATAGTTGGCATGGGTAAGATGGGCCAAAGGGCCTGTTTCCACGCTGCATGACTATTACTTAGGGCAATCTACAGAGGCAAATCATTCTACAGACGTGCACGTGTTTGGGATGTGGGAAGAAACCAGAGCAACCGAAGGAAACCCATGTGGTCACAGGGAGAACGTGCAAGCTCCACACGGACAGTACCCAAGGGCAGGATCAAACGCGGGTCTCTGGTGCTGTGAGGCAGCAGCTCTACCAGGTGCACTGCTGTGCTGTGGTTATTACATGTTACAGATTTGCCAGATAGCTCGTAGTTTTTCGAGAGAAGAAAAATAGTTTAATCCAGCCAGCAAGGTATTTAAAATATACAACCTCGACCTGGTCATTCTTCATTCTGAAGCAGCATGTCTTCTTTAACAATCACCATCCGCTATCTGCCAAAGTCTTTCCTCCAATCTCCATCCAGTAACAACTCATGTTATCTGAAAACATTCTCTTATCAATCTCAGCTCTGGAACAGACTCTCTACTCATTTTTCATTTGTTCACATCGAAGCTCATTTGTTTTGTGGTTGGCAGGATAAAATCTCCTCTGCAAACATTCTTCGACTGTACTTCCCAACTATCCTTTATTAGAATGGTACCTTCATTTTAAAACAAATCCCTCTTGATGCACGTTTTAAATTAGGTTACCCCTCTTTAGTTTAGTTTAGAGATGCAGTGCGGAAACAGGCCCTTCGGCCTATCGAATCCGCGCCGACCAGTGTTCCCCGCACACTAACACTATCCTACACACACTAGGGACAATTTACAATTTTATCAATCCAATTAGCCTGCAAACCTGTACGTGGTGTGGGAGGAAATCGGAGCACTGGAGAAAACCCACGCCGGTCATGGGGAAAATGCACAAACTCCATACAGACAGCACCCATAGTCAGGATCTAATCCAGGTCTCTGGCACTGTAAGGCAGTAACTCTACCGCTGTGCCACCATGCCGTCATTTAATATCCTTGCTTGCACTGAGTCTAAAGATTTTTTGCCAACGGCTTTAATTATTTTTAACTGACTGCCCTTATTAGAAATTTATTGCCTGCTGCATAAGAATCTATTGAGATTGATTTCATCAACAAGATCCATGTTCTGTTGGTGGTCATTGACAATAAAGAAAATATAGAGGTATTAATGTCAATACTGGATCTAAATCTCAAGATACATGTTATATATCAATTGTTAAATATCCAGAAGCAAAAATGATTTCTGTTCAAATAAACTGACGCCTAGTAATCCTATCGTGCAGGATGTCTCTGAGCGAATCATGATTCATGATTTATTTATGTTTTATTAGAAGCCCAATCAAGTACTAGCTGTGCCAGCAAAGTAAGTTGGAAATTTGTTCTGGGAGCCTCCACAAACCAGATCACAGGTATGTGGAATGGAAACAAATGGTGTGTCTCATACTGTAATTGTCACACAGAATGTTAGGCCGATGAATGACTTGGTCCTGGTGCCCAGAAGCATGGCTTCATTGGAGGTTGCAGCCTTTTGCACTAATAGGGACTCATTTAACTCTCTCTTTAGCTGAAAAATCAAAGGGATCAGTCGTCATCCAGGTAGGCTCTCCTTTGAGCTTTTCTTGGTGTCCCTGCAGACATACCATCAAAACCACCATGCCGACCTTCTGACCTCTTCCTCTTCAATGGCTCAGCCTCCACAACGCTCCAGGGAAGAGAATCCTTAAGATTTTAAATTCCGCCCCCACGTCTGTATTAAATGAGTTACTGCTTATGCTGAAACACCGACCTCTCGTTCTACATTTACACCACACAAAATCTTGTATGTTTCAACGAGATCACCTCTTATTCTTCTACGGAGTATGGGCCCAACCTCGTGTTGTACTTCATGCCAAAAACAGTGGGGTTTCTATTAAGTAGTTCAATGCAAGTATATCGCTCAATTTAAATTTTTCTTCACACAATCTTAGAAATGACTGATGAAAGTACGACACTTTTTTAAAATAAATCTGACCAAGTCGAGTGGCTATTAACTAGTGGAACTAACATTTTATAAGATGACGTCAACAATGTAGGTTTTCAACTCCTTCATTTAGGTAGAATGAATGCCAATCATAGAAATAATGCACAAAAATAGATATGCTGGGAAGGATTCTGATGCCATGGTCAAAAGATAGATATGTTCTTAACTTAATGTTCTGCACTTTAAAGATGGGAGGATGGAAGGATTTATGGTAGAGTCAAAATTGCTGAAGGCTCTGAGTTAATGCTGGAATGGGGGAAAAGGTAAGCATAACAACTACGGAGCATAAAGCATATTGGAATACTATTATGGTCTAGTGCCTTTGACCGGGAGCTCCTAGCCCTTCATTTGGCTGTCCGTCACTTCCGATACTTTTTAGAGGGCAGGCCCTTCACTGACCACAAACCCCTGATGTTCACCTTCACTAAGGTATCCGACCCCTGGCCCGCCCGTCAGCAATGGCACCTGGCTTCTGTGTCTGAATTCACTACTGACATCCAACATGTGGCTGGCAAACTGAACCTGGTCGTGGATGCGTTGTCTCGTCCCGCGGTCCCGGCCGTGGCGGCTGCTGACCTCGGTGTGGATTATGCAGAGCTCGCCGCAGCGCAACGCGAGAGCGGTGGGATGGACAGTTACCGCTCTCGCATTGCGCTGCGGCTGCCTCCGGGTTCCGGTTGGCCGATGTCCCTTTCGGTCTGGCAGGGGTGTCGGCCCTCTGTGACGTGTCAACCGGGAGACCACGTCCTATTGTTCCTGTGGGTTGGTGGCGACGGGTTTTTGACGCTATCCATGAACTGGCCCACCTTTCCATCTGAGCGACATCTGCGCTGGTGGTGGGCAAGTTTGTCTGACAGGGCCTTCGTAAGCAGGTCGCGGCATGGGCCAGGGCCTGTATTCCCTGCCAGACATCGAAGGTCCAACCACATGTGCGGGCACCGGTGCAAGATTTTGTGGTTCCCTCTGGCCGTTTCCTACACGTCCACGTCGATTTGGTTGGCCCACTACCGCCGTCTCGTGGCGCCACGCACCTGTTGACCATCGTAGATTGCTTCACGAGGTGGCCAGAAGCAATTCCACTTGCTGACACCTCGGCCGCATCTTTTGCTCGGGCTCTTGCGGCTCATTGCCTGTTTTGGCGTGCCGGGAGAGATCTCCACCGACCAGAGGGCTCGATTTACTTCAGCTTTATGGTCGGCTTTGGTGCAGCTATACAGGCGCAGTTGCACCATACCACCGCCTATCACCCGCAGGCCAACGGGTTGGTGAAGCGTTTCCACCGCCATTTTAGGTAGGCGCTGAAGGCCCGGCTCACGGGCCCGGACTGCGTCGACCAGTTGCCTTGGGTGCTGTTGGGCATCTGCACGGCTCCAAAGCCGTAGCTGGATACGTCGTCCGCCAAGCTTGTGTATGGCTCCCTGCTGCGGGTACCCGGGGATTTCCATTCCGTGGCTCGTGGGCAGCCGGAGCTCGTTTCGTCTGTTTTAGCGAGCCTTAGGGAGAAAGTGGGGCCTTTTCCCCCATTCCAGCATTAGCTCAGAGCCTTCAGCAATTTTGACTCTACCATAAACCCTTCCATCCTCCCATCTTTAATGCGTATTTTAAGAATATATCTATTTTTTGACCATGGCATCAGACATCCACCTGGATGTCGACCGCCCAGTGATCGTGGTCCAGCCCGGTATCCCGGCACCGGTTGTGCCTGTCTCCCCTGCACCGTTACTGTTTCCTGGCTATATTCCGCCAGTCCCACTTGTATCACTCGTCCCGCCTCTCTCTTCCACTCGGTCCGGTCGCCTAATTCGGCCTCCCGCTCGGTCCCGTACATCGGGTTCTGGCGGGGGGGGGGGGGGGCGTTCCTGTAGTGGCACCTTGTGGTGGCTTGGGGCAACATGAACCCGCGCTATTGGTTGGCAGGTTCACGTGAACGTGGGCGCGTTTTTGGATTGTTAATCAGTCGAGCTGCACCCGTGTAGAAGGAGTTTAGTTGTATTTGGCTGACTCAGAACACGGTTGAGAAGAAATGCTATGTTTATCGTTCCAAATAAAGAATTAATTTTCACTCAACTGTGTCGTCTCGCCAAAACTGTGGCTTTAAATTGGATTGCAAAGTGCTTGCTTTGTTTTGGCAAGCCGTAACATATAGTGCAATTTCACCTGGAGTTGTTTGCAGCAGGGAACTTTTTAATTGATAGGAGAGGGATTAGGCCACTCGGCCCATCATTTCTACTCTGCCATTCAATCATGGTTGATTTATATCTCTCCCTCCTAACCCTATTCTCCTGCCTTCTCCCCATAACCTGTGACACCTATACTAATCAAAAATCTATCTATGACTGCATTAAAGGTATCCACTGACTTGCCCTATACAGCATTTTGCGGCAATGGATTCCACAGATTCAACACCCTCTGACAAAATTAATTTCTCCTCTCCTTCCTAAATGAAGGTCCTCCGTTCCTAGACTCTTCCACTAGAGGAAACATCCTCTCCACATCCACACTATCCAAGCATTTCACTATTTTGTATGTTTTAATGAGGTCCCCACTCATTTTCTTGTGAAAATGATGCAGAATTGAATTTGGACAAGGTATTTCTGATTAGCGCAACTAACTTCTTTTCACTGTTAAGCATGCACCAAATGACAACATTATTTGTGCAATGCCCATTTCTACCAATATCAACAGAAGCTGGAACAGGTAGCTCCATACTGCAAAACATTCCACATTCCCTGTGTATAAAACAATGTTCACATCAGAAGCAGCTATATCAAGCTTGTGCCACATATTGCACACATTGGGCCCAAACTGATGCGTGAAGCACAATTTTGCCTCCATGGCAGGATCTTTCAAATCCCATTTGAACTACAGGGACTGCTTTGAAACAGATTTATCTTTGCAATGACAAGGGCCAGAAAATACAGACTTCGGAAATCATCTATTGGAAGAGTAGGCACTTGGGGCAAAGAGGCTCAGGAAATAAATTAGAATAAAAGCCTGAAATTGCTGGACTAACTCAGCGGGTCAGGCAGCATCTGTGGAAAACATAAATAGGTGACGTTTTGACATCAAAGAAGGGTCTGGACCCGAAACATCACTTGTTTGGGAAGGAGGAACTGAAGGAAATCCACATTAGTCAAGAAATAGTTTTAGGTAAGTTGTTGGGACTGGAGGCAGATAAATCCCCAGGGCCTGATGATTTGCATCCCAGAGTACTCAAGGAGGTGGCCTTAGAAATCGTGGATGCATTGGTGATCATTTTCCAATGTTCTATAGACTCTGGTTCAGTTCCTGTGCACTGGAGGGAAGCTAATGTAACCCCACTTTTTAAGAAAGGAGGGAGAGAGAAAAAGGGGAATTATAGACCAGTTAGCCTTACATCGGTAGTGGGGAAGCTTCTTGAGTCGTGTATTAAAGATGTTTGTGCCACCGGGCGATGGAACAAACAGTCCCGCGGCTCACCGAACCCCGCATTTGGAAAGCAGTGATAGGATCGGTCAAAGTCAGCGTGGATTTATGAAGGGGAGTTCATGCTTGACTAATCTTTTGGAATTTTTTGAGGATGTAACAAGTAGAATGGATAAGGGCAAGCCAGTGAATGTTGCATATCTGGACTTTCAAAATTAAATTGAATTGAATTGAATACCTTTATTGTCATTACGGTCTGAACGAAATTTTGTGCCAGCAGTCATACATACAATCATACAATAATAAACAACACTAAACACAAATTAACATCCACCACAGTGTATCCTCCAAGCACCTCCTCACTGTGGTGGAGGCAAAAATCTTAGGGCTGCAGTCTCTTCCCTCCTCTTCTCCCTCTGCGCTGAGGCGATACCCCACCAGGCGGCTCACCGAACCTCGCAAACGGGCCGGCTCAAACACCGCGGCCCGGGGTGGTTGAAGCTGCCGCCCTCCAGTCCAACGGACGCAGCCGCTGGCCCGCGGCTGAACCCCGGACTCAGGTCACCACCGCCAGAACGCCGTCCCAGCCACCGGAGCACCGTTCCAGCCCCTAGCCGGATCGCCCTCACGTGAGTGCCGTTCCTCCCTCGAGCTGGGCCGCTCCGACGGGAGCGCCATTCCACCTCGAGCTGGGCCGCCCTCACGGGAGCGCCATTCCACCTTGAGCTGGGCCGCTCCGACGGGAGCGCCATTCCACCTCGAGCTGGGCCGCCCTCACGGGAGAGTCTCAGCCCCGAGCCGGGCCGCCCTCACGGGAGCGAGCCCAGGGTGAGTCCTGACTGGCTCTGCCTCCGGAGTCTCGAGGCCGCCAGCTCCGCCATTAGGCCTCAGCGCAGACGGAGGCAGAGAAGGGGGATACGACAAAAAAGTCGTATTCCCCCGAAGGGAGAGACAGCAAGCCCCGTTTCAACCCCCCCCCCCCCCCACATAAACACAACCTAAAAACAAAAACTAACTAGACAAAAACGAAAAAAAACAACATAAAAAAGTAAAGACAAACGGACTGCAGGCGAGCCGCAGCCGTTTACCAGCGCCGCCACTTCCGGATTCCGGATCAAAAAGCCTTTGACAAGGTCCCACACAAATGATTAGTGGGCAAAATTAGATGACATGGTATTGGGGGTAGGGTATTGACATGGATAGTGAACTGGTTGGTAGAGGGGAAGCAAAGAGTAGGAATTAACAGGTCCTTTTCAGAAGGGCAGGCAGTGACTAGTGGGCTGCTACAAGGCTCAGTGTTGGGACCCCAGTTATTTACATTATATATTAACGATTTGGACAAAGGAATTAAATGTAACATCTCCAAGTTTGCAGATGACACAAAGTTGGGTGGCAGTGTGAGCTGCAAGGAGGATGCTATGAGGCTGCAGGGTGACTTGGATAGGTTGGGTGAATAGGCAAATGCAAATTGGTGGCAAGAACAAGAAAGCAGATTATCATCTGAATGGTGTCAGATTAGGAAAAGGGGAGGTGCAAGAGACCTGGGTGTGCTTGTACATCAGTCACCGAAAGTAAGCATGCAGGTACAGCAGGCAGTAAAGAAAGCTGATGGCATGTTGACCTTCATTGCAAGAGGATTTGAGTTTAGGAGCAAGGAGGTCCTACTGCAGTTGTTTATGGCCCTGGTGAGACCACACCTGGAGCATTGTGTGCAGTTTTGGTCTCCTATCTTGCTATTGAGGGAATGCAACGTAGGTTCACCAGGTTAATTCCTGGGATGGCGGGACTGACATAGAGATGAAAGAATAGATCGACTGGGCTTGTATTCACTGGAATTTAGAAGGATGAGAGGATATCTGATAGAAACATAAAAAATTCTTAAGGGATTAGACAGGTTAGATGCAGGAAAAATGTTCCCGATGTTGGGGGAGTCCAGAACCAGGAATCATAGTTTATGAATAAGGGGTGGGCCATTTCGGACTGAAATGAGGAAAAACTTTTTCAGAGAGTTGTGAATCTGTGGAATTCTCTGCCACAGAAGGCTGTGGAGGCCAATGCACTGGATGTTTTCAAGAGAGAGTTAGATTTAGCTCATAGGGCTAATGGACTCAAGGGATATGGGGAAAAATAGGAACGGGGTACTGATTTTGGATGATCAGTCATGATCATATTGAATGGCGGTGCTGGCTCAAAGGGCCGAATGGCCTACTCCTGCACCTATTTTCTATGTTTGTCCATATTCTCCAGAAATGCTGCCTGACCAACTGAGTTACTCCAGCACTTTGTGTCCTTTTGTTTAAACCGGCATCTGCAGTTCATTGTTTCTGCAAGAATAAAAGCCTATTCGGGTTGAATCTTCTCTGCTTGGTCCAACAGAGCACACCTTCTTCATCTGTGGTCAAGGTAATGCCATGTAGAAGCAGTGGGGAATATCGAGAGTTGCACACTGATTGACATTATTGAAGCGAGCCCTGAGACATTATACGCATGGAGCACTGCAATTGAATTTCTAGAAAGAATTCCATTGTGTAACAAATAAAAATGCTGCACCATGTGATGCTATTGGAACTTGGGATCTCTGCAAACTAGGTAGGTTGCAGTTGAACACTGGTTGCAACGGTACAAAAACAAATTAATGCATAGTAAATATAAGCAGTTCAATCTTATTCCATGGAAATATAAAATAATTGTCTTTCACTGTTAAAGAACATCAATTATTTATTTCAATTAAGAACACTTGTGTAACATAGATGTATGGAATTTCAGGAAAGAAAATACCAGAATTTTTTATGTGAACAACTCTGCAACATGACACCAAATAATGAAAAAAAAAACTCAGCATTCTTGCATAACAATAAAAAAAGACCAATAGGGATTTCTCTTTCACAAAATAACAAAAGGATATATCAAGTATTTTGTTCACAATTCAATGAAAACTTTCATGGTTTTGACAATTAAATTAGAGTTCAGGACAACATAATTAAGTGTTCTGTTTTCCCATGAATAGCTGCTGAAAGAATTAGATAAGCCAACCCATCAATTTTGATAAATGTCTATTTTATAAATTACATTTGCCTGCAACTTTCCAATTAATCATTTCTGAATAAAATGAATATTTGCCACAATATTTACTGTCCATTATCTGTTACGGCACACTTAAAGCAGTTGATGATAACAAGAACTAATTAAAAGTTTCCATGAAGGCCTGATCATTTAAACAGACATTCAATATTTACCTCTGTAAGCATAAGCTTATTTGTAGCCAAAGTAAGCCTATTTTTGTTGTTGTTGAATAATGTCGGGATGTGGGGGCAAGTTTTGTGAGAGACACAATGGGATGAAAGGAGAAAAAGAGAGAGGGGATGGGGAGGGGCAGGGAGAGGTAGGGAGGGTATGGGGGTGGCTGGGGAGGAAAAGGCCGGGGTGGGTGGGGGGGGGGGGATTCGGGGGAGGAAGAGGGGGGCTGGTCAGGGTCTGTGCGGGTCACGAAGGGCAAGCCGAAAAGGCAGAGAGAATAAGAGAACAAGAAAACAGAGATATACTGATTGGAATAATTCCCATTATACAACTATAACGATGGCAAAAGCACGTATGTTTTTCTAAATAAAATGTACGACTTGTGTCAGGTTTGCTCCTTTGGGCAAGGACATAAGCATCACAACAGTCCTTCAACAAATAGCTGGATTGATTTGTTAAATAGCTTTTACAAATTATTTTCAAATATATAAATTAACAAAGAATTTGCCATATTTTATTGCCATATTTTCCTTCGAGCTATGCCTCAAATAGAGGAATACATATTAAAAGAATATGAACATTGATTAGCTGAATCCCTGATAATTAATGTTCTAATTTCTATCCACTACATGTTCAAATATCATATCTTTTGACTAATGAAATTGTTAAAAGCAGAATTCATACCCACAATAGTCCACATGATTTGTTGTTTCACAACTAGAATTAAAGGCAACTGAAAAGGCCCAAGTTGTTAAAGAACTTTCTAAGGTTAGAAACCAAGCTTACCCCTCATCCAAAATGGTACAAAGGATGGAAAATGTCCAATATGGTTTGATTAAAAAATACAAAGATTAACAATAAGCATTCCATATTACTCCTGATAATTAGTCATCTATTTTTGTGCAGTGACAATCTTTGGATGATTTTTAAATTGTTTGAAAAATACCTGCTGAACTAGAAGTTTCAAGCAACAGTCACAAAATGGTACACTGCAACTTGCAGCCATGTGCATAATTATGATGCAAACGCCCATGCAACTAACGTGAGCCTTCTACATTAGCTTCAGCTTCAGAACAAACTTCTTAAATAACTTCTTGAAATGGTATGGAATAAACAGCTGATGGGAAACATATCAGCCCCATTGCTGGAAATTTAAATTATTGTCTGTGTGTTTTCATGCATAGCTACTCGTACATTTTCATTTCATATAATCCATGGGGAAATGGTACAGCAGAGACGACAATTTAAACTATTAAACTGCAGGAATATCTTCTATGATTAAAATATGAAGCCAGGTAAATGTAGTATGTTAGGCTTGCTTTGTTATAAATTTTCTCTCCAATTCCACTCCTTATTTTCAAAGCATTTGTCAAATAAATATTAGTGACTGATTGAAGCTGAAATGCAAATAAGAACATCCTTAATATTATCTGCAAAATATTGCCATTTCAGAAGATCTATTGAACCATATCTGCCAGCTTCAATTTGCAAATGGCCTTGAACATCTTGCAACTTGGACTCTATAAAGAAAGATTTACTTAAAATGAGAACGTTGATTAGTTTTACGGTGTCTGCACTTCTGGATTTAATTGAAACTTTAAATGTGTCTTTGGAAGCAGATAGGCAGACACTTCAACAATATAGTCTATATAAGGGGCTTGACATTTGACAGTTTTGTTTCAGATCTCAGTAAATTATAAATAGCTCTGTCACTCACTTTTGCACTAACAAATGTAATGTCAACACTCCATGCATCAATCATAATTGTAATTGTGAAAATGAACCTAAGAGTATAAATTACGGCGGAATTCAGTTTAATTCAAAACAAAATCTGCATTTTAATTTTACGTGCTTGGAGCTCAACAAAGACTTACCATAAGTAGCCAAGATAAATAGAGTAGAATTTTATGACCATGTCTATTCTGATAGTTAATATAGATATTGGCTGCAATGTTAGTCAATGTTTGATGTAAAAAAAAACTCTTTATCTAATTGAAGCATAAAGAATGTCTTTTGAAAGGTTTCTCTCATACTTCAGACAAATTTGGTAATTGAAATGTATATTTGGTCAAAGATTCATGGCATTCACAATTTCTAACATGAGTTGATGAACGATGAATATTTCAGCCATGCATCATGATGAAATACTTTTCAGGATAAGAATATAATAAAAAACAAAATTTATAGTCCAAATAATGTACAGCCTGCTGAAGTACTACCAAGTATCACATTAAAGCAGTAAATGTACTGGTGCAAGGACTAAATTGTAAAACATCATCAGTAAACTAACGTAGAAGCAAGAGATTTTTATTCTGCTGTAGCCATCAAAATGTTTTCTAGAAATATAACACATTACCTTGATCCCTTTTCTGTGCAACTCTTTCCTAGACAGAGAGACACTTAGACCTGATAATGATTTGGTGTTGGTGTATTGTGGAGTGATAAAAGGATATCATAGCTGAAACTAAGGAGGTGGTCAGAGGCGTAAACAATGATAGAAATAAAGATACATTTCCGAGAAACATAACTGCAACAGCAAATTTGGATGGACTTAAAAAGTGACAAAGCAGTGGGAACAAATTGAAAAGTGCAAGGGTGTATTTAGTCCATGCAGACCAAAAGGCCAAGACATTAACCGGGATGGGCTGGACTGATGGGGATTCCGATTTTTGCAAATGGAAAATGCTATCAAATGTTAATGTCTTTTGTCACTGCCAGATTTCGGATTCAGGAGCTTGCAGGATTCAAGATGCAGAAGAGTAATGTACTGATGGGGGATGGCAATGAAGCATGAATGATGTTGTATTTGTGATCAGAATAGGACGAGTGGGGGATAGGGAATGAGGAAGGTGGAGGGTGTTTTGGGAATAGTGGAATTTACAGGGACGAAGTATTGCAATCTTTACACCTACATTGTTCTCCCCCAAACTGTTTTTGACTCCCCTTGGCTGCAAGATTTCCACATAACTAAGAGACCTGGCAGGCCATTGATAAGCCCATGGTACTGTTTGCATCAAAGGCTGCCAACCAAAATTGCCATTCCTCCTCCTGGGAGCAGCTTGACTTCAAGACAATGTGAGAGGGAGTAAGAGAGATTGTGACTCTTCTGTGATAGCATAATAAGTATCCTATTTGTTTGAAAGCTCATTAGATCAGCAATCCTACAACTGCATAAAACACTTTGTGATATACCATGAGAGAAGGAGCACTCTTAATTCTTTCAGAACACACTTGAATTAGGAGCAAGGAAAACATACCAATGTATAAAGCTGACAGCAAGTGAGTTGAAAACTATTGAGCATGTGGCTGCTTTCTCAGTATAAAATGGGCAACGTAAAATGATAGGACTTACCTGTCTTGGGATTAATCGTGAAGAAATTTTGAGGGTTCCCACTGGTAATCTTAAAAGTCATTTTATCACTGGAGCTGGAATCTGGATCATAGGCCTGAATCTGAACTATGGGAATATCCTTGGGAGAGTTTTCCATGATTGATGGATGGTAAATAGGCTGAGAAGATATCGGTGCGTTGTCATTTTCATCTTCAACCTCAATATAGATCTCAATGGATGAAAATAATGGAACTACTCCACGATCTGTGGCATACACAGTAAGCCAGTAGGAAGCAGTTGTTTCACGATCAAGTACATCAGCTGTAACAATCAAACCTAAGGTAGAAAGCAACGAAATAAAGGAATAGGTTACATTGATGTTGATACATTCACCAAGCCAGATATACTTCAACAATAATCCACAACATTTTAATAGATATTTACACAATAAAATATAAAATAGTTTAAAGGATATTTGTTATGCTATAAAAAGTTATTGATTTTGTTAATTTTAATCTCAAAATATTCAATACTTAAATTTCTAGTTACAATGTAAATCTATTGTTCAGTAAATCTCATCCTCAAGCAGCATGGACCAAAGGATATAAATAGCTAATTATTAGTTTTGATCAATAAGCACCACTTTTATTTGACAGGGCTCGGCAATTGAGGTCCGATTTACCTAATATTAGAGTAACACATTTGATCGCGTCATGAGCAATAATGATAGTATCATTATTGTAACTTTGAACTCATATAACTATATAATGGAAAATAAATGTAAATGTGAAAAAATACTTCCTTTTCATTCATCCTCCATGTATATTTTAAGCACACAACAAATCCAATTTACACTCTATACCATCTGCAAACTAATTTTCAGCCCAACTATCCTATTTTCAAAACCCTATCACCCATGATGGCAGAACACATTGAGAGAACAGACTGGCTGGAAACTAGGCAAATGTTTGTTACCCACAACTCCCGAAGACTGAAAGTGTTAAGTCAAGTTGGCTTTTTGTGTCCTTATCAATGACCAGAGTAACATATAATGTGACTAATAAAGATGGCTGACATTGACGCTATCTAGGCATAGAGATTTACTGGAAAATAGTTGAGACTCAATACAACTAAATCCAATAAGCTGAGCAAAGAAAAAAGTTAATATGTGTACAATTCAGTATTTCAATATTTCTCGTGCTGGCTCAACCTATTATCTTGCTTCAATCAGTCTCTCATACTTATGGCAGTGGTGTGCACAGTGATACTAACCAAATCTTACCAAATGATGGATGCCTGAAACCACCCCAGAGTCAAAGCAGCACTTCTTAAAATGTGCTACTGTTGTAATGCAGGTAATGCCAATTCATAATATGGACACAAAATGCTGCAGTAACTCAGCAGGACAGACAGCATCTCTGGAGAGAATGAATGGGTGAAGTTGCAGGTCAAGACCAGTTTGCAGACTGAGAGTTAGGGGAGAGGGGAACTAGAAATATGGTAGGGTAAGGTTTGAACGAATGCCAATTCATGCCCATCAAAGCTCACCAGCAGCAATATGATAATTACCACAATATCTGTTTTCGTGACATCAGTTGATGGCTAAAGATTAGACCATAGGACCACAAGGCGTAGGAGCAGATTAGGCCATGCAGCCCCTCTAGTCCACACTGCCATTTAATCATGGCTGATCTATTTTCCCCTCTCAACCCCTCCCAACATTTGACACCCTTATCAATCAAGAATCTAGCAATCTCTGCTATAAAAATATCCAATGGCCATCTGTAGCAATTAATTCCACAGATTAACCACCCTCTGGCTAAAGAAATTCCTTTGCATATCCGTTCTAAAGGTACGTCCTTTAATTCTAAGGCTGTGCCCTTTGGTTCTAGACTCTCCCATTACTGGAAACATCCTTTCCACATCCACTCTACCTAGGCCTTTCATTATCTGGCAAGTTTCAATGAGATCCCCCAACCTTATACATTCCAGAGAGAACAGGCCCAGAGACATCAAATGCTCCACATACATTAACTCAATCATTCAGGCGATCATTCTTGTGAACTTCCTTTGGGCCCCCTCCAAAGCCAGTACATCCTTCCTCAGATATGGGGCCCAAGGCTGCTATCAATATTACAAATGTGGTCTCACTGGCGACTTATAAAGCCTCAGCATTATATATTTTAGTATCCTTTTATATTCTAGTCCCCTCTAAATGAATGCGAGCAATATATTTGCCTTCATTATTGCCACTTTAACCTGCAAATTAACCTTTTGGGAATCCTGCATCAGCCCTTCCAAGTCCCTTTGCAACTCCAATTTCGGAGTCCCCTCTCCTGTTTAAAAAATAGTCTGCACCTTTATTCCTTTCGGCCCAATACTGGGAAATATTCCCCCGATATTGGACCCGGAGATTAGCAAACTATCAGCTGAAGCATAGCTGGCTTCCAGTGCCGGAAACCCTCACAATAACAGACCTCCTCCATATAGCGATCTTAAGAAGGGTTGCCCATTTGTCACCCATTCCTTCTCTCCAGAGAAGCTGCCTGTCCCGCTGAGTTACTCCAGCTTTTTGTGTCTATCTTCTCCATGTCGCAGATTTTCCCATTGCATTGCCCCCCCCCCCCCCCCCCCTCCACTTCCTCAAGTTGCCCAGAGAGCTGGTGCCACATGCCGTGCTTCTGGTGGCGGGAGTGGGTAGAGCAAGCAGCATGAAGGCAACGTGAGAACCGGACCCATCCCTGTGTGGGGCCGATGGTTCTGTGGCTTCCCGGCCTGTAAATTCCCACTTCTCTAACATCGCTCAACACCGCTTTTCATCCCTCCATGACTTGAGCTAACCTTTGCCCACTTCATTCATTTACGTTGACAAACAGCAATAACTGATACCCTCCCGGTCCATTATTGTGAGGGTTTACTGCACTGTGAAAACCTCTGAAACTTCCCTTCTCCGGCATTTACACCACATCATACCCCTCCATAGTTTCAATAAAACTCGAGAAATTACTTCATTCCAACCCACTTTCTTCATGCTCAGTGCCCCTCTTCTGAATACTTCATCATGAAAAAGTACGAAATGTATACCCACAGGAATAATACAAGTAGTTAGAATTTTTGCAGCATTGCTCTCTACTACACCGGTCTTCTCTTTAAGAAAAAAGCAAGAGAAACGTTGGTGAACATCAAACCTGAATCAAAATTTATTCAAGTATTCCTGCACAACTGGGCTCACCAATTGGTGAGGTTACTGTACAATAAGTCAATAACTCAGATATCTTCTCTCCCTATGGTATAGAACTGATATAATATCATATGAACCATTATTTACCTCTGACACTAAATCATAACCCAATCTTCTCTTGAGAACTTGCATGAAATTTGCATAGTGCTATTTCAGAGAAGAGCACAGAGATGTTTGAGATGTTCTGGGCATCATACATAGTTAAACCAATATTGAAACACATGGTAGACACTAAATGCAGGAGTAACTGAGCGGGCCAGGAAACATCTCTGGAGAGAAGGAATGGGTGACGTTTCGGGTCGAGACCCTTCTTTAGACCGCTCTATAGAGGTCTGTAATTGTGAGGGTTTATGCCACTGGAAGCCAGCTATGCTTCAGCATATAGTTTGCTGATCTCTGAGTCCAAGATCGGGGTACTTTTCTGTTTTGGAACCTGAGCTTGCACAGGATTGCTGTCACATTACCTACAGTGCACCAGGCAGCAAATTCCAAAAAGCTACTTCAAAGATATTGGGCACCATATAGGGCGGCAGAGAGGCACAGCGATAGAGTTGCTGCCTTACAGTACCAGACACCCAGGTTTGATCCTGACTACGGGTGCTGTCTGTGCATAGTCTGTACATTCTTCCTGTGAATACGTGGGTTTTCTCCGGGTGCTCCGGTTTCCTCTCCCACTCCAAAGAACTACAGGATTGTACATTAATTGGCGTTGGTTCAAATTGCAAATTCTCCCTAATGTGTAGGATAGTGCTAGTATGCAGGAATCGCTGCTCGGAATGGTGGGCCATAGGGCTTGTTTCCGCACTGTATCTCGAAAGCAAACTAAATATCACAAGATCAAAGGTCACATACGAATTGTTTCAACAGCTCATCTGTGTATTAATAGGTCTTCCACGAGATGAAGATTACAAAGAACAAGAGGTACACTTGGCCACAAGGATATTTAAAAGTAGCATTTATAATTTTTCTGGTTGGTTCGTGGGTAGTACATGATTTTCTTCTAGCCATGAGAGATAGATGGACCTGTCAACAGCTGCCTCTCAGTCAGAGCAAAGCAGCTCTTGACTTAGGATATCAAACAGACAAGTATAAGACAACCAAGAAGCATTACTTCTTCTACACAAAATAACCATTTCACAAACAGTCCCTCTATGAATAATTATTTTCAAAATCAAGATTTATATCTATATATCCTTGCAGGTTTCAGATTTTGATATAGTCCTTCAACATTTATCTCCTTCAATATTTTAGAAAATTACTTGGAGGTCACTCTCTAAAATATATAAATAAATTAAACACAACTATTCGCCATATAGAATAAGAAATAGAATATAGCCTAAATATTCTGATGTTACATTATATTTGAATTTGTTTCTTCCAAATATGACTGGAAAAACTTAAAGAGCTTGCATTTTGGTGATTTTGGTTATTTAGGTGGATTTATATTGATTTCAATGTAAAAAAAATATTTTAAAAGTAAAGCATTCTCTCAGTTATTAGGATAACTGATTTAATCACATTCTTCTGTATTAAACAGAGAGGTTGGACCACATATAATAAAGATTTTTGTTACTGCAATCAAACTATCAAAGGAGGTCAATGTGAATCCATTAATCATAGGATATCCATCAACAATCATTTTCACTTCATAGATATAATATTATTTTTCGAAAACGAATCTTTATTTGTTTCATATTGTTATTCCCCTATGACAGTTAAAAAAAAAAGCATTATTGAAAGGTGGATGAATGGAACTTGTTAATGTTCTAATGCACACCACTAATTTGACGATACATCAAAGCAATTGCAATAAATGTTGGAGGGGATGGCTATCTTTTGACCTCCAGATGTGGAATAATTTTTTATCCGCTGTCTGTACTTTTTTTTAAAACAGCGCTAATCTAATTTAGTCATGCTTGGAATATAAAGAGATTCAATTACACCAGAGAGGCACCCATGCTTCAGAGAGGCATATCTGTATTCTACACTAGCTACTGAACTAAATCTTATCTGATTGAAAGCAATCTTTAAATCATTAAGGATTTCTCTTGTGGTAATTACAAGATAATACTTAACAAATATTTAATTTTAATAAAACAAGGAATGTGGAAAATAAATTAAAATGAAATTTTTAATACAAGAATGCTACACCTACTTCCCCACCAAGTGCAACAATTAAATTTCACCCACAACCTATCAGCAAGAGCATAAGTAATTCAAGCAATGGGTTTAAATTTGTTATTTTCACCAAGGCTCATTTTTAAGCACTGCAATGTAAAGATAATGAAGACAAGCTCAAGCCAAAGTAGCGGGTAGCAATGAGAATACAGAAAAAAAGACTGATCAATTCCAAAAGACTAAAACTGGACTCCAGCAGCTTTCACAATGCTCCCACCACAATTACGCTGTGATAAACCCGAACAGAACTTTGAAATATCTTCTGTAGTCGCCACATTTAATTCTAGGCCAGCTGGAAACGCGAGATAAAAGCATCAGGGAAAAAAATGCACTGAAGGAGGAGGAAAGGATGAACCCAAGAACTGGTGCACAAAATATATGTGGAATTTCACTATATAATCTCAAGCATATGATTTCCAAGTACTTTTGGAATAAACAACAGTAAAAGGTTTGATATTTAGAAATAATGATCTAAGGGGCAGATTTTACATACAGATATTTTGCTCAATCTATAATCCCTGATCATTGCTGTGTCTCAGGAACTTTATGAATAATTATTTTTGCAGGGCACTTCCTCTCAACAAAATTATTTGCACTCCGAGTGCCAACCAACTTTACCTAGAAATGCTCAATGGGTAATCATCATGTTATTCCAGGTGCTCTTCACAGAATTCCATCACGTTCCACTTTGCTGATGTTCTATGCGCAAAGACTATTAGGCACATTACATAAATGGAATTTGCAGTTGGCAAATTTTAACATTGATACATGGTTTGTGAACAGCATGGGCCATGAGAGCAGGTGGGGGCCTTTACTGAAAGTGAGGAGCAGCCCCAACATTACTTAAGAGACCAGTTGTTAATTCCACTAAATGGTTATCCTGTTGTCACTTAAGTCTTCAGATGACTTTATGATGCAGGACTTCAGGAAGCATTTTAAGAGCTTCTAGCTTTAGAAACATAGAAACATCGAAAATAGGTGCAGGAGGTGGCCATTCGGCCCTTCGAGCCAGCACCGCCATTCATTGTGATCATGGCTGATTGTTCCCAATCAATAACCCATGCCTGCCTTCTCCCCATATCCCTTGATTCCACTAACCCCTAGAGCTCTATCTAACTCTCTCTTAAATCCATCCAGTGATTTGGCTTCCACTGCCCTCTGTGGCAGGGAATTCCACAAATCCACAACTCTCTGGGTGAAAAAGTTTTTTCTCACCTCAGTCTTAAATGGCCTCCCCTTTATTCTAAGACTGTGGCTTCTGATTCTGGACTTGCCCAACATTGGGAACATTATTCCTGCATCTAGCTTGTCCAGTCCTTTGCAACAGGTTATTCTTAACTTCTTTATTTTCCAGTGTAACCTTTTAAACAACACATGGTTATTGTACATATTTGTACTGAAGGCCTGCAACGCCCAATAGTTAAGCATTTGCTACCTTGAACATCATACTAGTAAGGAAATTATACCATCATACCAATAAGGAAATTATACCATCATACCAGCAGGGAAACTCTATGGCTTGCAAGAGAGTAGCATAGGTAAGACTGCTCTTTACTGTTTATGTGTGCATTTGTATTTGAATTAGAATTTTTCAGCAAGTGTCTCTAATAATGTAGTACTTTATCAGAAATGCCGAACATCAGACTGCACTTTAAAATTAAATTTTGAGCAGAGACTTGGGCTCAGATCCATCTCACTTCAAGCCAGTGACATAATTGAAGCAATCTAATTGCTAATTGTGAATCGACTGCTTGAGCTTTTATACAAGAGGTAGCTCCCATGACATCCCGGCACTGCAAGAACTACAAAAGTATTACAAGTTCCTTTCTTACCAAAATAGATTTCCCTCTGCTGACTTCATTAAAATATTATTGAAACACGACTCTACATCTTCCATCTAATCCATAATGGATCTGCATGAAGCCAAACAAACCTGACATTGGAAATCCAAAACCAAAACTAAAAATGGTAAACATTCTCAGACTATCAGGCAGGGTCTGCATCGATAGAAACCAGAGTCATATTGCAGGTTAATGACCATTAATCATACTTTTCTGTGAAGAGTTTCTCTCTTCATAGGTGTTGCTTGACTTTTTCTTAGCATTTTTCTGTTTAACATATTAGCTAATTAAATCTATATGCTATTTCCAAAGCTAACAGGTGTGCTCTTTGAAATTGCTTTGAACACTTGTTTATCTGACTGGGAAAGTTTTATGTAAAACGAGGGAACTGCTGATGTTGGTTGATACCAAAAAGAGACACAAAGTGTTGAAGGAATGGGTGATGTTTCGCGTCGGGACCCTTCTTCAGACCCTGATGCAGGGCCGGATTTACGTATAAGCTTCATAAGCTTAAGTTTAGGGCCTCGAGATCTAGGGGGGCCTCGGCATCGCTCCATCAAGGTGTATAAAACTTTTAACATAGTGGCGTTGTTACAAAACCTACCATCAGTGGCGCTGTGCTTGCGATTCCGGAAGCTTTGGTGGTGTGTGGAGGGGGGGGGGGGGGGGGCAGGAGTAGAATGCAGATGAGGTTTATATTTGTTGTCGGAGAGGAATTTGCTCCAAAGATCCTTAGATCTTTGATTTGCTCGGACTGCTACTCAAAGACCTGATGCTGAAAATCCGTTCTACGCGACTAAAAACGCCTTCATCGCCTTCACCATCACGGATCGCAAGTGCAGGACAAAGCAAAAGGTATGTAGTTTATTTAACCGTTTTTCCCAGTCCCTACCAGGGCGAGGATGCGTCCTTCCTCCGAGCCGCATCTTCGCCCCCTCCTCGCGGCCTACCATTCGGATTGGCGCGGCCTTTCCTGCCGGGACCGGCCAGAGCTTTGAGCTGCAGCTTGTGCTGAAGTGCTGAAGCTGCAGATCGAAGCTCTGGCCGGTCCCGACAGGAAAGGCTGCGCCAATCTGAATGGTACGAGCCTGAAGCAGCAGGCCCAACACTCCGGAGCTTCAAAGGCGATCCAGGTAAGGCATCGCCCGCTCCGCGGTGAATCCAATATGTATTTTAAAACCAACTGTTTAATGACAACATACAGTAGGATCTAAAAGTGTCACACTGTCACTGTCGGGTAGTCATGGTCCTCTAGTCGTGGGGGTGGGGGATTGGGAGGGGGGGGCCTCACAAGTGAAATAGCCAAGGGCCTCTCTTCATCTAAATCCGGCCCTGCCCTGATGTACTATAGGATGACAGAATCGAGTAATGAAAAATGGGAGAATGCAACTGAACATTTTTAATAAATATAATCCGCAGGGACAAGGATTTGCTATCAGCAGCAACATGCATCTAATTAGGTAATAGTGTAAGATTTGCACATTCACATGTAGCTTGGTGACGTTTCTCCAAATGTTACAATGTCTCTATTTGAACAGCAAAGAGGATGAATCAGACAGCCTGCAGGATGCCATGATGTTTGCTGTTGACTACAAAGAGAGGTCTTTAGAAAGTTCTCGTGATCAGTTTAAGCAGAACCCCGGATTCATGCAATGGACCATCATCATGCTGGGTGTAAAATCATTTACACCAAAGAATAATTGCAAAGAGTGGAATTTAAAAAAATCCTTATACAGAGTTCAGAAGCATTACATAAAGGTGGAAAGTGCCTGTTGTATACAGATAGAAGTTAAAACATCACAGATATGTATTTTAAGATATTAAAATGAGTTCCTAACCCTTGATTATGTGAAATATTTTTTTGTGCAGGAACTACAGAAATGCAAAATATTGAACAAAGTGGGACAGTGGGGGAGAAGAAATCAAACTATAGCTGGTCTGTGTGTTTTGCTCAGGGATTTAGAAACCTCTATATGCTGGACCCAGCTGCTCCATGTTAATTTTGCTGGATGATTTTTCAAGTTCGTTGAAACCTGTCTGCCACATGTTACATTTAAATCGGACTTGTTAGTGCACTGTGGGAGTCTGATTTAAATATAGCAACTAAAGAAGATGGTGTTCCCTAGGAATTAGTGCTGGGACCACTGCTCTTTTTGATTAATTTGTCACTGATCTATACATGGATTTACAGAATAACTTTTCCAAATGTGACGATGATGCAAAGCTTGGAAGCGCGGTAAACAGTGCGGGCGGTAACAGCTTGCAAGCAGACGTGCACAGGCTGGTTAAATGGGAAGACAACTGGCAGACAAAATTCACAAATGAGAAAGCGTGAAATGATACATTTTGGCTGTAACACAGAATGAATGAATGAGTGAAAACAACAGCGAATACTGGAAATATGAAATAAAACAGAAAGTGCTGGAATCAGATCAAATGACTTCATCCTAAATAGTCACGAAACAGAGGGTACACCTGGGTACATTTCTGCACAAGACCTTGGATTAAGGTATGGCATTTTGGATAGGGTGGTTATAGAAGTATATGGTGTTCTAGGATTAATAAAGAGATGCACAGAATAAAAAAAGTATGGAGGTTCCATTGAACCTGTATGAAACATTGGTTAAACTAGAACTCAAAATATTGTGCTCAATATCGCACATCTGACTTTTGGAAAGATATAGAGACCTTAAAGTGTATACAACAAAAATAATGAATTTGATTAATTAATTAATTGAAAAGGAACAGAACAAGGGTGAGGTATTTCAGCTATAGTATTAAATTAGATAAGTTGGGGTTGTCTCCTCAGAATTAAGAATGTTGTAAGGTTATCTGATGAGACATCTGTGACCATGGACTTAGAATGTTTCCTAGTCTTACAGCAGAAAATAGGCCCCTTGGACCAGTAGATCTACACCATCAAGCACCCATTTTCCAGCCATCGCATAATCATTTTATTTTCTCAACATTGCCCTCAACTCCCCCAGATTCGACTGGTCATCTGCACATTAACCAGTTGACCCGTACGTCGTTGTGGGTCAAAGTGCTCTGGTTTCAGGGGGAATATGCAAACTCTACACAAATAGGTTAACAGGTAATATAGGGAAATTATGTCTATTGACAGGTAACTGAAGAGTCAAAGGACACACATTTAATATTTAGACAAAAAGATATGAGGGGGCATGAAGAAATGTTTATCACAAAGATGTTAGTCCCTTTAGAGATACTTGATACAGAATTTACAGAACGTATGTAAACAAAAGAAAATTGGATAGGCATTTGGGAGAAAGTGATTAGGAAGGAACTGCAGATGCTGGTTTAAAATGAACATAGACACAAAATGCTGGAGTAACTCAGCAGGACAGGCAGCATCTCTTGAGAGAAGGAGAATTAGATAGAGCTCTTCGGGATAACGGAGTTAAGGAATATGGAGAGAAGGCAGGAACGGGGTACTGATTGTGGATGATCAGCCATGATCACATTGAATGGCGGTTCTGGCTCTAAGGGCTGAATGGCCTACACCTGCACCTATTGTCTATTGAATGGGTGGTTTTTCGGTGTGAAGGTCTTGATCTGAAACATCACACATTCCTTCTCTCCAGAGATGGTGCCTGTCCCGCTGAGTTACTCAAGCATTTTGTGTCTATCTGAGAGAAAGTGATTGGCAGGACAATTACAAAGGACTGGGGGTAATGGAACCAACTGGACTATCCCATCAGGAGCTGACATTGATTCAATGGGTTGTATGCCCTAATTTTCTGCAATAGCAATATGGTTATGACGTTACTTGCTTCTTCTAGATGGGATGCAATTAACAAATTTCCACTTGAAAATAGTCAGAAGGAGCACTAAAGCTGAGGGCATAGGGGAATGTTCATCTTCTCATCCCACAACAGACAACCATTTAAAAAATTAATTAGATTTAAATTCCCCCAATTAAAAAGGTGGAAAATGAACTCATATCAGTTAACATGCACTCCTGAACTTATTCAAGCAATCCAAGAATCATGCAATTTTGCAATGATTACTACCTTGTGGATTTGACAAATATTTGTGGATTACAGAACTTTAAGAGTACTTTTGTATGAAGTAGGGAAGTCTCTTAGCTAATATCTAGCCCACAACCAATGCAACTCCAGTTAAGTTTATTGTCATATGCACAAGAACGATGAGGAACAGTGTAAATGAAAATCTTGGTTGTAACAGCATCACAGGCATCCAGACTCACCCACACACACAAACATAAATGACATATAAATTACATGCAAATTCTACAAGACAACGAAAAGAAAAATGCCGTAAAAAAACAAGACATTAGTACAAAACTCAATTAGTAAACAATTCAAGACACAAACTGCTGGAGTAACTCAGCGAATCAGGCACCATCTTTGGAGAACATAGATATTCATCATCTCCAGAAATGCTGCCTGAGCCACTGAGTTACTCCAGCACTGTTTTTTTTTTAGCATTTGCATTTTTTTGAGGTTAGAAAACAAGTCCATGCCAGTGCAAGAGGTGGGCAGCAGTGTTCCGTTATCGAGGTATGATTAGGGTTGTGCAGGTCAGTTCAAGAATCTGATAGTTGTTGGAAAGTAGCTGTTCCTGAACCTTACGGTGTGGAACTTTAGGCTTCTGTACCTTCTGCCCAATGGTAACAGCCAGAAGAGGTGTTGGGGATCATTGTTTCATATAGATGCTTTGGATAGCCTGTGCCTGTGATAGACTGGGTTGAGTCCACCTCTCTTTACAACCTCTTTGATTCCTGTGCATTGGAATTGTTATACCAAGCCATGATGCAACCAGTCAGAATACTTTCTACAGTGTAGAGGTTTATTAGAATATTCATTGGCATTCCTGATTACATCCATATGCTGGGCCCAGGGCAGATCATCAAAGATGTTAACACCCATGAATTTGTAGCTTGTAACGCTTTCCACTGCTGATCCATGAATAAAAATGGCCATGAGCCTAGATAGACTGTCTTCTCATTTATTTTATTTGCTTTTGCAAACGAGCTACCATGTCTGGCCACATAATAACGGGGAATTAACTTCCAATGTAATTTATTGACTGTGAAGTATCTTGAGACATCTCAAGAACATAAAAGGCACTAAACAGATGATGTTCATTTACTGTTGAATTCAGAATACAAATAGAGAGAGAGAGAGAGATAAGAGATGCAGATCTTGCAAGAATCTTACTAATTACCTTTTCCATAGTGCAAAGTTTAACTCCATTGGTTATGGTTTCTGAGCAAAAATAATAATAATTGCATTCTTGAGGTTGCACAGTGGAGGTCAAGAGCGGGGATGCTGGCTGATCTTTATGTTCTTCAACCCAGGGGTTTCCGGTGAATTTGAACCTTGAATATTGAGACTCCAAAAACAAATCTTTAAAATTATATTTGCTCTGAAGACCAGCTTCCAGGTCTATTTGCTGCCTGTTTTATAATGATAATAATTGTCCATGTTCCATTGGACTTTCAATTTATCGGACAGCATTCTGCTTCTGTTTAGGTTGTCTGTTGTTTCACGCTGAGCCTACATAAGGTTACAGACAACAAGTTATGACATATAGCCGTAACTGATGCCAAAACCTGATTTTGGGTTGGAAAACTCCCTGTTCATCCATACTTGTTCATCCATCAAAGAATTATGCTCTCAGTTTAAGCTTTCACAGTTTCATTATGAGTATTTATAAGAAGATATTTAAAGGAGAATAGATGCCAAATTATTGCGAGAAACTAGGAGAGAAAATGTCCAATAGGTTAAGTCATAAGGAGTAGGAGTAGAATTAGGCCATTCAACCCATCAAGTCTATTCCGCCATTCAATCATGGCTGATCTATCCTTCTCTCCTAACCCCAATGTCCTGCATTCTCCCCGTAACCTCTGACACCTGTGCTAATCACCTCTATTCTAGTCTACTCTATTAACTATTTAGCTTTTAGTTTAGTTTAGAGATACAGCGCGTAAACAGGTCCTTCGTCCCAACGAGTCCGCACCGACCAGTAATCCCGCACTATGATGCTTTACATGATGCTTTATAGCTATGATTCCTTGCTGGATTACAGAATACATTTGACAAAAAAGTAATTTAGAACCAATACAATGTGGTAGAAATAGAAGATAGACACAAAAGGCTGGAGAGAAGGAATGGGTGACGTTTCGAGTCGTGACCCTTTTTCAGTGGTAGAAATGGATGTCATTTTCATGGGCACACTGACAGTGTAACTTGACATGGTAGCAAATCGGAACTGAAGTAACATTCGGGTTTACCATGAATGATTTTTGTTATCATAAAAAGCAATAAACTAATTTCTAAAAAAATCTCCAAAATAAATCCATTTTCAGTTGGACTTCACAATTATGAAAACCGACCTACTGTTGTTGTAAGAATTGCTCGATGAGGTTGCTGTGCGTAAATGAGCTGCACCTGCTGTGCATCCCCATTTTATCTGAAACACAGCTGCAACTGTTCAAGCTGAATGATTGCTATGGTGGATCAAGTTTCCAGGAGAAATAGAACTAGGCTATTATAGAATAGTAGATGCAAATGAAGCAATAATGCATTAATGGAACTTCCTGTACCTACCAGACAATGACTTTGCATTGTTTCCAAGGCGCTGCCTAGAACTTGACTGCTAATCTGATTTCTTATTCAAACAGCACTCTTCTTTTAGTGTGAAACAATGTTTTAACACCACTCAGTACACAATGCAAACAGAAACTAATTCCAGTGCAGAAATCAACAACTTTCATCTTCTAATTTTGTTGCCTGTCACCCCTTTGGATCAGTTTTGTGTCTGACCCATTTCTGCACGAAGCCAGAAACATTGGCGTGAATAAATAGAATTAAATAACACCAAAATGTAATCACTTAAATCGGAGAACAACTTGCGCTTTAACTCAATTTGGCATAACTACAGCTGAATTTGCACAGCAACAGAAATGATACATGACCCACACTTGTTAGGACACTCTTCTGTTAAATAATGAAAATCAAGCATTTAACACTGATCAGTGTCAATCTGTCATGCAATTCATCAGAGCCACTTATTCATATTAATCTTGTTGATCTCTGCCATAACATTTTTTTTAACTCTTGACATGAAGATTAGAGTAATATAACATAATGTGAACTTTAACTGAATTTAACTTTTAATTACGTACTAGACCAGGAGAAATAGAAACCAGGGGCCCCGTCCCCAAAGGCAATATTCCCACCACTGACCCATAGCCCCCAACTGCGCAGGCGCGGCTGAGGGGTTCCCATTGTGAAGCCAGAGATCCCCGTTGTAACGCGAGTCACGGCATCCCTCCACCAACTGCGCCTCGCAATCCCTCTTCCTACCCCTATCCTCCTCCATTCCCCTTCATCCCACAGCACTCCTCCATACTCTCCCTCTTCTTTCCCCTCTCCTCCTCCCTTCCCCCACTCACCTCTCCCTCCCTCTCCTTTCCCCTACCCTCAGTCACTCCCTCCATCCCTCCATAACCACTCTACCCTCAATAAACCCCTCCTCTCCCTCTATCTCCCTGCTCCCCCACTCCTCACCTCCCCCCTATCCGACTCCCCCATTCTCCCTCCTCACCTCCCCCACTGCCCTCCTCTCCCTCTATCCCCACTCCCTACATACCTCACTCCCCCCTCCTCTCCCTCTATCCCTCCTCCTCCCCCAGTCTCCCTCCTCACCTCCCCCACTTTCACCTCCCTCGCCCGTCCTTATCCCCCTCCTCTCCGTCTATCTCTCTGCTCCCCCACATCTCACCGCCCTATCCCACCCCCCCCCCCACAATCAAAATCGCAATGTTTTTTTACTGAATCCTCCTCCCTATCCAACCCCTCCACAATGAAAATCGAGGTTTTTGAATAAAATGGAAATGTTAATGAAAATGAAAGAATTTGATTAAAACTTAGTTTTTTTTTAAATCGCGATATTTTATTTAAATGAGATTTGGGATACCATTGTGACGTCTTTGTGACATCGAAGGTGGCTGACAGGCAGGGCAAGTGGAAAGGTGGTTTGAAAAGTGATTTTTGTGGTTTAAAAGGTCGATAAGTTGTGAAATATAACATCAATCCGAACAAAACTTGTTTCATTTTCATCCCAGGACAAAAAACGTGGGCCAGAAATTGTACCCTTTGGCGGCATTTTGAGATTTCACGCACATGCATGCATACAAGCAAACAAGCAAGATGAGAGTTTTAGTAATATACGAGACCAAGTGGGACCCATTGTGTCCTGTTCCTCAACACGGGGAGTGGTGCGGCATCACAGGGGGCTGGTTCCCGAATGCAATATTCCATCAATTAGTTATAGATCCCAATACTTACCACTCCCTAGAGAGGGAGGGGGGGTAGAGAGGGAGTGGTGGTAGAGGGGGAGGAGTGGTAGAGAGGGGGGGGGGGGTTAGAGGGAGGGGGTAGAGAGGGAGAGAGAGGGGTGTAGAGAGGGAGGGCGAGGGCGTACAGAGGGAGGGGATGTAGAGGAGTGAGAGAGAGGGAGGGGAGTAGAGAGGGAGAGAGGGAGGGTGGTAGAGAGGAAGGGGGTTAGAGAGGGAGGGAGAGGCGGTAGAGAGGGAGGGGGATGGGGTAGAGAGGTAGAGGGAAGGGTGGGGACTAGAGGGGGGGGGGAAGTAGAGAGGGAAGGTGGTAGACAAGGAGAGTGGTAGAGAGGGAGGGCGGTAGAGAGGGAGTGGGGGTAGGGAGCGAGAGGAAGGGGGTAGAGGGTGGGGGAGGTGGTAGAGAGGTAGAGGGAGAGTGGGGGAGTGGAGGGGTAGATTGTAGAGAGAGGGGAGGGGAATAGAGAGGGAGGGGAGGGGAGTAGAGAGGGGGAGAGGGAGCGGTGGCAGATATGGAGGGTGGTAGAGAGGGTGGTAGAGAGAAAGGGGGTAAATACTGAAAAAGTTTGCGCATTTAACTTCTGTGGTTTTGCATACTATTCATCTAAACCCATTGGTAGAGTATTAAGGAGACTTTTAAACTATTGTTTCCTATTTTACTGAGGCAATCATTCAATTCAATGGATTGAACACATGACTGATTCCAGGCGAAGTATCTCCCTTATTTTTCAAAAGTGTGACTTTTTTTAGTACATCTCTTCCCACCCAGGTATCTTGCTGCTAGTAAAGTTTTAAATGTCCCACGGAGACCCTAGGATGGATGCCTCTACGTTTGTCTGCGTGGTTTATCATCTTGAATGAATTTAGGGTAAAACCACACAGGAAAGTGGCACTGAGATAGAAGATCTGCTGTGATCAAGATGAATGGAACAGCAGGCTTCAAGGTAAGCGTAGACTGGGCGATCGTTTCGCTGAACGCCTTCGCTCAATCGGCCTGGACCTGCCTGATCTTCTGGTTGCTAAACACTTTAATTCCCCTTCCCATTCCCACACTGATCTTTCTATCCAAGGCTTCCTCCATTTTCAGAGTGAGGCTAAACGCAAATTGGGGGAACAGCATCTCATATTACACTTGGGCCGCTTACAACCCAGGGGTATGACTATTGATTTATCTACGTTCAAGGAACCCCTGTGCCCTCTCTCTCCATCCCTTCCCCACCCTAGTCACACCAGCTTTTTGTTCTCACCTAGCAAACAGCTAACAATGGCCTGTTTCCTTATTGTTACTTTTTTGCATATCTTTCATTCATTTGTTCTACATCATCATCTATATCTCTCATTTCTCTCGACCCGAAACATCACCCATTCCATCTCTCCAGAGATGCTGCCTGTCCGGCTCAGTTATTCCAGCTTTGCTCCAAGGGATATATGGCTTCCACCTGCTCCTAATCTGCAGGTAATACATTTTACAACTGAGAATCGACCCAAGTTTTAAAGTCATTTATTTATGACTAAATGTTGTAAATCATGCAATAAGCTAGTAATTCTTCTCTGCGACGCCTGAATCATTGTTTTTGTCTCTTTTTTTAAAAATGGCCTCAGTGCAATTAAAATCTAATTGATTTGTCATCAGATCACATAAAAAGAAACACACGATAAAAAATTAATTTAACAGAAATGTTTTTGTAACTGCAACCTTCTCCAAGTGAATAAAACTAATTTGGATATTTCCGTGGGTACTTTTGGTCAAGAGTCACCCTCGCCACTCTGATGCAAGGGACTCGTGATTATATCACTTCTTTGGACACTCCCATGAGAACATGATGTAAAGTCTCATGCAAAAAAACAAGTGGTTTAAATCAATCCTCTGACCTTCCCACTTGCAACAAAGTGTGTCCCAAACTACCACACTGTTCCCCACTCCTTCCTGATGACAAATTCATCACCTGAACTGATCATTTCTGCTTCCATTTTAACTGGTGGTCTCCCTAAATCGTGTGCATTCTAGTCCCACCTAATACTCTTCAAGAGCAATCTGGCATGACCACACTCCCTTCCAAAATCTCGACACAATCCCCCCCCCCCCCCCCCAAAAATACAATCACAAGTGGCTGCCCCTGATGTCTTCCCTCTACACCGACAGTGGCTCCAATTATCTCCTTCCCACCTCCCACCCCCTGCAGAATCTCTCATCCTTCCTTCCCCCAACCTGTTAACACCAGCTGTGCTTCCATGCCCTTTCCTCTACTGTTCCTGCAGCGTCCACTCTGACATGGTCTGCAGAAGGGTCTCGATCTGAAACATCACCCATTCCTTCTCTCCAGAGATGCTACCTGTCCCGCTGAGTTACTCCAGTATTTTGTGTCCATTTTGGCATTTGTTCCCTTGGTAGATTCACCATGGAAAATGCAGGACATCAGCCACAACATTGGAATCCATTGTTGGAATTCAGTTGAAGAAAGGTGAGCAAGCTTTGGATTTCAGAGGTTGCAAATGCACAGTTGGGAATGCAATTTGATGACATGTGGGTAAATGTTTCCAGCTCCTTGCAGAAATCCTGGCCCATGATTGAGAAACTCACCCTGGGTATTCTCGTGACACAGTGAAAAGTGAGGGAAGAGGTACTGGCTGCTCTTCCGAATATTGTGTTGTATTTAATCCAATGATTATAAAAACCTTGACTGGAGTCCAGAAAAGCTGTAAAATTTAATGGAGCGCTACTGTATCGTACCAACATCTTCTGCTAGATAAATATCATTGGATTTACTCATCCCGTGTAACTGCATGGTTTTAATGTCACCTCTGAATTTCAGAAAGCAGAACTGTGTGAAGGGAGAATGGTGTTATCTTGGATAGGCTTCCAGGCGGCCAGGCAAATAAGCACATCATTTGTCTGAGTTGATGTGTTTCCACCGATGTATTTGATTGCAACATGTACCACAATTCATACTCACCCTTCACCCACTGAATATGCTGCACCCTCTCAGTGTTCACGTGGAACTCATGACGTACATGAATTTGCTCAACTTCCCCTAACTTTGGATTCCCCCTCGACTCCATCCAAGGACCTAAGTAATCTTTCCAGGTGAGGCAGAGGTTCACCTGCACCTCCTCCAACCCCATTTATTGCATCCGCTGTTCCAGGTGCCAACTGCTCTACATCGGTGAGACCAAGCGCAGGCTTGGCGATCGCTTTGCCCAACACCTCCGCTCAGTTCGCAATAACTAACCTGATCTCTGGGTGGCTCAGCACTTCAACTCCCCCTCCCATTCCGAATCTGACCTTTCTGTCCTGGGCCTCCTCCATGGCCAGAGTGAGTCCCACCGCAAATTGGAGGAGCAGCACCTCATATTTCGCTTGGGTAGTTTGCACCCCAGCGGTATGAACATTGACTTCTCCAATTTCAGGTAGTCTTTGCATTCTCCCTCCTTCCCCTCCCCTTCCCAGCTCTCCCACAGCCTACTGTCTCCACCTCTTCTTTCTTGATTACGACCCTTCCCCACATCAGGCTGAAGAAGGGTCTCAACCCGAAACGTCGCCTATTCCTTCGCTCCATAGATGCTGCCTCACCCGTTGATTTTCTCCAGCAATTTTGTCTACCTTGGAATCCATTATGATCACTGTGTTCCCTACTTGTTCCCTACCCTGTGAACTTGTTGCCCACACCGTGCCACTTTCTAAATTGCATTCCTGTCATCTCAACCAGTTTCTCCTGAACATTGGTTTGCCTGTGACACACAATTTGAAGATTATTGCTTTTCTTTTCCTTTTGGATCGATGGATTGACCAAATGGTGCCAGCACAACAACCTGGCTCTCGATATCAGTAAGACAAATGAAGTGATTGTGGACTTTGGAAGGGGATGGATGAGGACCCACAATCTGGTTATATGGTGGAGAGAGTCAAAAACCTCAAATTCCTGGGCCTGCATATTTCCGAAGATCTTTCCTAAATCCAGCACACTGATGCAATTATAAACAAAGCATATCGATGCCTCTACTTCCCGAAAAGATTATGGAGATTTGGTATGTCAGAGAGGATTCTCTTGAACAACTACAGGTGTACAGTGGAGAGCATATTGACTGGTTAAATCATTGCCTGGTTCGGCAACTTGAATGCCCAGGAGCGAAGAAGACTGCAAAAGGTTGTGAACACTGCCCAGTCCATCACCGGCTCTGACCTCCCCACCATCGAAGGGATTTACCGGAGTCGCTGCCTCAAAAAGCATAATCAGAGACCCACACCACCCTGGCCATACACTTATTTCACTCCTGCCAGCGGGAAGAAGTTACAGGAGCGGGAAAGCTGTAACGTCCAGGGGACACATTTAATAGGGATCTCAGCCGCATCTTTTTCACTAAGAGGGTGGTCCATATTTGCAAATGAATTACCAGAAGAACCCAATGGAAGTGGATACAATTATGACCTTTAAAAGACATTTTAACAGATTTATGGATAGGAAAGGTTTAGAGCAGGGGTCGGCAACTTTGTTCTGCAAAGGGGCCAGGACGCATGTCTGTGAGCGGATGGCGGGCTACATCTGTCACGTGTACACATGGATGCTACCCCCATCCCGCCCTAGATAGCAGACATCAAATCACGTGTTCACAAAAGGTCTAAAAAAATGCTGGAGAAACTCAGCGGGTGAGGCAGCCTCATGCAATCCTTGCATGTCTCACCCGCTGAGTTTCTCCAGCATTTTTGTCCACCTTAGATTTTTCCAGCATCTGCAGTTCTATCTGAAACGTGTTCACAGAAGGTGCGTGGTCATGCCGGCGGCTTTGCGCAGGATGCGGTACATCCAGAGCTCGGCGCTCGGCCGCGCTCGGCGGGCCGGATGATTATGGGAACAAGAATCCGCCTGCGGACCGGATGATTTCGGGTTATGGTCCGCATTCGGCCCGAGGGCCGTAGGTTGCCGACCCCTGGTTTACAGGGCTATGGGCCATATGCAGGCAAATGACTCCATGACTGAATGACCACTATGTTCGTTTAGTTTTTCATAGTTTCTGTTTGGGGTATAATCTTAATGTTATTAATTTACTTTTGTATTTATCATTAAAAAAGACCAGGCTGGTCCTCTCCCACAACTTGATGAAGTGTCAAAGAAGGCCCAGACCCAAAATGTCATTTATCCATTCCCTCTGCACATGCTGACAGACCTGCTGAGTAAGTCTAGCACTTAAGAGTTTTGTTCACTGAACCCCTACCATGCACGGCAAAACATTATTCCCTATACTTGCCAGCGGGTGCACTCTGCTACCATTCAAGCCATGAACCTGGATTGACTAGTACCATTTAGTCTGAGAATACAGCACATATATTAATGTAAACACAGTGCACATCACTCCAGTGATCATTTCCTGGTGAAATTCCACCAATTATAAAACAGAAAAATACACTTTCTTGTGCAACTCATGTTAGCACACCTTAGGTTTTGACGTCAGTATTTGAGTTACATTTGCTTCGTCCCTTCATAAAAGTGCAACCCACAAACATTGTTGCTGTTGCTATTGAAAGGGACCACATACCGATATTAGGAGATTTGACAGGGCACCTTCAAACTTACTGCCTCAAACACTTTTCAAAGTTCACTTAAGCTAACAGAAAATGCTCTTTTCTGCATTGTGCCCCAAGATACCCATTCAATAGGCGCCTCACTGCTGACATTATTGGGGACAGTATGGAAATGACTGGCTATCCACGTTGGTTTGGGGACTTCAGGTAAGCAGGTAAAGAATTGCCCTCTTCCGTATTGTCTACTCTCGCAATGTCTTTAGAGGCACCGTTTCTAGCCTGGATCTCTCCAACAGCAATTATTCACACACACAGAATTTGCAAAGTACTGCAGGAAGATTGTCACCCATGCCTTGACTGGTCACTCCTCAATGATCGTCATCTTCAACCATTTTCACCATTCTCGAAGTGTCCTCCTCAGATCTTTGCTGTATATTGCTCACGATATACTGCTCACTGTTGCATCCGACGTCATCCAGCACTTATTCACAAGGAAATGATGTAACCTACTTTGATATCAGTAGTATCTCAGGCAGTGGAATTTATCTTCATTGCTAATTTCCCATGAGTGCAAGCAGCCATTGACTACATTCAGTACCCCAAGTGGCTGTAAATTAACAATCAAGACTTTTCCTCGACCAGGAAAGTTTCCACTCCTCAGAAGTTTAAGTGGCTGTGAATCATTAGAATAATTTTTTCATAGTATACTATGTGTCAGGGAAGCATGCATGACAAGTTCATTCTGGGGGAGAATGGCCAGACATGTCCAGCAGCCTAGACGGATGAATCCTGGGGGATAGGTGCGACCCTCTCCTGGTTTCCCCACACCAGTACATACACCAACTACAATAACTGAGTGCAAATACAGCAATCGAGCAAATTAAAAGATTCAATATGGAAAGGGCAGCAGATTCCATTGTCAACAGCTGCCTGCCGTGAATACCCAGTTGATGCAGAAGCTTCACTGTCATCGGTTGTACAGTGTACAACCCAGCCTTTGCAGCTGGTGCTGGAGGAAGTGCAGCAAGGAAACCTGCAGCCCGAGGGTCAAGTGGAGCCTGAACAACAGCAGGAGCACGAAGCACAGCTGAAAGGCAGCAGCAACCAGGGCACATCCTGGCTCAGCACCCACAGACTCATCCGTCAGCCGACTGCAACAAGCAGGCATTGTCCACACAAAATATAAACAAATATTGATGGAGAGACACTTCTCGTGATACCTGTGAAATTCCTCACTGCTGTGATTATTTACCTAACTACAAGCTACCAAAACCCACCCTCTCACCCTTTTCTCCACCTATTTACACCTACTTTTAAATCCAATAAACTATAATCTTAAAGAAAATGAAACATAAATCCCTGTAACTTTCCTCTTGGGTTGCTGACAGTAGGATATGATTGTTATGTTAGTAGAGGCTCCCGCACAAGTCTGAAAACGTATTGATTTTATACATGCTGGGTAATCTGCTTGAATTTTGCTCTGTAATTAAAACAGCTTTTTCCAGTCTACCATATTTCTTCCCAAAACAAGAGATATGTTCACAGTGTACTTAAAGACTACATTCTTTCAACCTCAATATTTTGCCTCTTTACAAGAAAATGGGAGAAACTAATACTATGAATTGTGTGCTTACCCCTCAGCATGCAAGGTTGTGTGGGAAAGTTACGGGCCTGTCCCACTCAGGTGATATTTTAGGCTAATACATGCGACTAGGCTGTCGCGACATGGTCACCGGGGTGTCCCCTGTATGGTCGTGAGTAGTCTCCTCAGTCGCCCAAAGAATCGTAGCATCTTTCTGGTTGCCTCTGGAGTTTCAACAGATTGAACATTTTTCGCCGACAGTGGCGACTGTGGGATTGACGCCAATGAGCATAGCTTGACATAAGTGCTGTCGTAGGTTGTCGCCAGGATGTCGTAGGTTGTCGCCAGGATGTCATAGGATGTCGCCAGTGCTGACTTCGGTGAATTCCATTGTCGTATTCACCGGCAGTCGCCTAAAAATAAATCGCCTAACGTCGCCAGTTTTTCGGCGACTTGCTACATAGTCGCCGGCAGTCACCTAAAAATCGCCTAAGTGGGACATGCCCATAATAGAATGAGAAAAAAAGTTGAGCTTCTACTTGTGAAATGGGAATACAAAGCTTTCAGATTACTGCAAGAGGCTTATGAACGAATGAGCCTGATGAGGCTTACGTTTTGGAAGGAACTGCAGATACTGGTTTAAACTGAAGATAGACACAAAATGCTGGAGTACCTCAGCAGGACAGACAGCATCTCTGGAGAGAAGAAATGGGCGACTTTTCAGGTTGAGACCTTCTTCAAACTGAAAGTCACTGCCTTTCAGTCTAAAAAAGGTCTCGACCCGAAACCTCACCCATTCCTTCTCTCCAGAGATGCTGCCTGTTACTCCAGCATTTTGTGTCTACCTTCTGATGAGGCTTATGAGGGATATGGGAAAGAAAGTATTTTCATTACTGGGGAAGGTTCACAATGCATTGTTACCTACTTTAGGTTCTAGAGCTGTAAGCAATTGTGTCATTCAGCAAACACTTTAGCTGGGGCATTGGGCTACAGTGTGCTGACTGACAAGTGACAATTCTGAAGGTCATTACTTGTTATCAGATACAAACGCCTCAGCATCCTTGGGCTTCAGCATGACAAAGCAATGGCTGGGGGAAAGAAAAGGTCCAGATGCATTTTAGATTCAACCCCAAGCTTAATAACACAGGGGACTGGGAATACCAAAGGCAGGCGAAGGGGGGTTTTGATTGGCAGATGGCTGGACAACCAATTGCGTTCTCTAACTTTTGGTAATAATCCTACGAATAACTCCCCCACCCATTCTCACCCTCCCTTTCCCTGTGCCCTATCTAGACTTTTACACAATTCTCACCTTCTACCTATATTCCTTCCTCTGGCTTCACAATTCTCACCTCATTTATTCATCTCACACATTTTTTGTCTTTTCATCATAGACCTTGTGTTCAACCATCTGCCAATCAATCCCCCCCCCCCCCCCCCCCCCACTTGCCAGGCTATATCCTGCCCCACCTCTCTTTCAGCTTTTCTCCCCCCCCCCCTCCCTCCCCCCTGATACTCCTGGACTCTCTGAGTTACTTGTGTTCCTTTTTTGTGAACCAGCATCTGCAGTTCCCTTTTATCTCCTTTCAAATAAGTGCTTAAATTACAGGTTTATGAATTTTAATGATTTAATTTAATTTTTACCAATGTGTTTTCAATTTCACATGATTTTTGATCTGTTAACATCTCTCTGAAGACTTTTAAATGTTTCTATTTAAAAGGCATTTATAAACATGGTTTTGACAGAGGTGAGTAGTCGAATGTTGCCAGGGTGTTCTGGGGACCGGATGTCAGGAATACGACAGACAAGATCCAATGATCACTCAGAACTTGCTCCACCTCCCAGGACTCTTGTCAGTTTTGGGGCTCAGCTTGCTCAGTCATCTGCTGCCAAGTGGGGACCACAATTGATGGGGGTGGTCTGAAATCATCTCCAGGCCCACCCACTCCAATTGTTTAATTATTATTTCCAACACTAAATCACATCAAAACGATCCATCCGCAATATATTTTGTCAAGCAATTTACATGATGAGAAATATCATTGACGACTTTAACTTTATGCTTCTTTAAAGCCCGGGCCTGCCACTTAGGTTATGCTTCATGAGAATACCGATGAAGCAGGTGAACTGCATGCATTTCATGATCTGTCACAACAAATATTTTCATGAAGTAATTATACTGATGAAACGTGTGAAAAAGTCAGATGATAAAAGTAGACAAACTCACTTCTGGTACTGTTTAAATTGACAGGAGAAGCCTTCACAAAAGTTTGGAGTGCAATGAAGAACAATGGGGGACAGTCAACATTTAATTAATATCATCATAATGTATAATTAATGAAATTTCAATTATACTACTGCTGGTTCCTTCCCTTCCTGAAGTGGCAGATGGCTAATCAGGCATAAAGAAGAAAACTGCTGCAAACCACGAATGAAAGATACTCGTTTTTCCTAAGGTTGAACGCTTCTAATAGATTTGAAAATCCATGTCTATTAACCCTGCCAGAGCCATGAGTACGGGGAATGAATCTTTACACCACACATATCAAGATTGCTTACCACACACAAGGCTACATTTCATGGCAGAAAACCTCAAGCATGAAATAATAAAGGCGAGAAGTTTTAAGTAATTCATCTGCAGTTTTCAATTACAGAGTCACAGTAGCAACCATCTTTCTTGCCAACTGCTTGGCAGCTAATCAGCCAACCCCTCGGAAATACTTTGTTCTTCCTTGTCAAACTGACAGCGATTTCAACATACAATCTCAAGATGTCCAACTCAGCCTTTCAATGATCTTCAGTAAATTGATCTGAGGTTCTTTTACTGCTAACATTCAAGGGCATGAATGATGCTACAAAAAGTCTATCTATTACTATGCCTTCAAAAAACGCTTAACATTAATGATTCTAAATATATGGAGTGACACAACACAGGAGAAGGGAAGGATGGATGTGGAGAGAGAAAGAAAGAGAGAGGGGTTGAGAGGGAGGGTGGGAGGGGTGAAAATGGCTGGAAACTGGATCATATTGTGCCTTATTTTCAGTTCTTATGCAACTAAAATAATTTGAACTGGGTGTACATCATGACAATATTTTTTGAAGTAAAAAATTGCACCAATCATGAAATTTGACTGAATGCCTATTGTTGACAAAAATGCTGGAGTAATTTCAGCGGGTCAGGTTTCTGGTGAAAATGTGACGTTTCGGGTCAGGACCCTTCTTCAGACTGACTGTAGTAGGTAGGGATAGTGCAGGAGAAAACTGAGAGCAAAAAAACGGGATAAATCAGAGCAGGCAACAGATGACCGCAGGCAAAGAGGTTCCCTGATTAGCCGATTGTTGGATAGAGACAGGTGTGAGCCCAAATGGGATCTACAGAGGCAAATTATGGAGCTGGGAAATGGTCTTTTAGTGAGAAAGGGGAGGACGGGGAATGTAAGAGGGAGTGTAGGGGGGAGGGATGTGCTCGTGGCAGTTACCGAAAATATTAAAAGTCCAATTGTGGGTAGCTTCTGCAGACACCCCTCTCCTTCCCCTTTGTCCCACCCCCCCACCACCCTTCCTGTACTAAAAGTCCGTAAACCAGCTCCGCAACTAGGTATCCCTCTTAGTTTCACACCAATCTGTATTCAACAGGCCTATCCGGGAACTGCCTTGCCTGACTTCACCTATTGCAGGCCCTGATTTATCCTGGGTACTTATTTTGCTTCCAGTTTTTTCCCCGCTCCTCCTAGTACAATCAGCCTGGTGAAGGGTCCCGACCCAAAATGTCACTTGTCCATTTTTATCTTAAGAGATGCTGCCCGACCCACTGAGTTACTCCAGCATTTTGTGTCTACTGTTGGTAAAAACCAGCATCTACTGTTCCTTTTTATTACATTACCTGTTGTTGACAGTTAATTGTGAGCAGGAAACTCAAACTAAATCTCCTGGCCAATGATATTTCCAAGTGAACCTGGTCTGAATGCTGCAGTGCTGAACTGAGAACTCTGTAGATCAGCAAGATCCTCACCAATCTCAATGGACTCATCCACTCCATCACTGCATTATCCACTGTGTCCAGTTAAAATGCAATTGTGCTTCCTAACCCACACGGCTCCCACCTTCACTGCCTGCTTCTTCATCTTTACCCCCACCTTTTGACCTCAGTGGTAGTCCATCATCACTACCTCTCCTGACCTTAAGTGTCATTGTTCCCAGTGCCTCTCATCATCCCACTTGGAACGCTCTACCTTATGTCCTTACGGGAATTAACTGAGCTTGCACCCAAACCTCCTGCTTTAAAATAAATCAATTGTTATATTCAACTTTTGCCTTCCAAATTGGATTTCAATTTCCTTGGCTACATCGCCACCCACCTCACATAAGTCGGTTCTCCTCCAATGACGAGGTTCTGCTCTGGATTGTTTACAAAGTTGAACATTTCCGGGAGATCAGATCATTTCTTCAAATATGAAAGGGGATGTAAAGAGCTAGTAAGAACATAATAGTGTAGGGAAAATGTGCAGGTGCAAACCACGCTGCCCAAAGTCTCTCTGCCATTCAATATGATCACGTCTACCTCAATCTTGAATATATTCAATGATTTAACCTTGACCGCTCGTCGGAGAACATAATTCCAGCTATAAGGCCAGAGAGGAACAGAGGATTTGCATGGATAATCTAGATAATGTCAAGTTGTAAAATAGTTGCGATTCATCTCAACTATTCAAGAATGGACACAATGCTACTATGCGCTGGCTGAATCAGAATGAGAAAGATGTTCAACAGACTGGAATAACAGAAGAAAAAGATTAATTTTGAAATAATTTTATTTGTCTAACATGAACATAATACTATTCACTTTCTCAGCTGGAGTCCACAGCAACAGCACCATTGTGCCTGATTGCTTTTGCATTTTGTTTGGCCAGACCACCCAGGCACTAAATGGTTAGGAATAAAATATACTAATTCACATACTTTCTGCAGCAAATAAATCAAAATGCAGGAGGAAACCCAAAATGTAAAACAGGCCTGTTCCTTTATTCAGTAGTCTGATGCATGTAAATTGACTGAAATCAGATCTACCATTCAAAGGGGAACATCATCAACTGGTCATTTATTGAAATATTTATTCTGCTGTGACCAGGGTAGTCAGTAGGACAAAAGTAAAATAGAATTAAAAGCATCGCATCATAACGGATGTGTCCAGCTGCAATACATTTTTTTCATCCAGCATATCATATGAAGGATGTGCCTGGGATGGAAATAGCAGTGAATCGAGACCAATAGTCTGCTTAGAATTATAGGCACATACATCAAACCAAGGAATAGATACAAGCTGAATTCCTAACAATTCTGGAGCACTATTTATGATTGGAAGCACGTGGCTATACACTGAAAGAAAGAAAAATAATTCTAACATGCAGCAGATGGGAACTAAAATAAGGAGGAACCCTGAATACTGATGTTCTAGGTACAAGCACCTATGCAGAAATCTGCATCTGCAGATGGGTCTGTACCGACGGTGACAAACAAAGGTTTTGGCACAAATTAAGCCTGAGGGATACATTTACTTTTCCCAACTCTAGTATAGGAATTTAGCTGATCACCTTAAATTTAATGTCTAACATTGCAAACAATTGAAAAAATATGCACAATGCCTTCATGATCCAAAATGTTGTTTCAATTTTCACTGCATTTTTTTAATGAAAATGCAGTACTTTCTCAAAACATTACTAATTATTTTCTTAGGAGGTGATCATCACTGGCAAGGCCAGCATTTATTGTCCACCTCTGATTGTTCAAAGATTATTCTTAGCTGCCACATTCCTTCTGGGGAAGGTGCTCCCACAATACTGCTTGGTAGAAAATTCCAGCATTTTAGATCGATATAAAAAAGTACATTTCCAAGTTAGAATGGCTCACAACTCAAACAAATACCTAGCTGGTTCTTATAAATCTTTTGTCTTTGTCTCTCTCGGTAGTAAAGATTCTAGCTTTTGGAGGCACCGTGAGAATAGCCAAGGTGAGTAACTGCACAGTATTTCGTAAATGATATTCACTGCAGTCACTGTGCGCATGTGGTGGAGGGGATGAATGTTTCGGGGTTGTTGGAGTAACTCAGCGGGTCAGGTAGAATCATGGCATGACATGGCATGGCAATTGAACAGGCTGCTTTGCCTTGCATATCAAACTTCCTGATATTGTTAGGGAAGCATCAATCCAAGCAAATGAAAATAATTCCATCATGTTCTCAAACAGGCTGCTTTGCCTTGCATGATATCAAACTTCCTGATATTATTAGGGAAGCGTCAATCCAAGCAAATGAAAAGAATTCCATTATGTTCTCGATTTGTGCTTTGTTAATGGTGGGAATATCACTCACAGTGAGATACCCGATCTCTAACACACTCTTGCAGTCAAAGTATTTAAGCAGCTGGTCCAGTTTAGCTTCTAGTTAAACAGTGACACCCTTCCCTGAGATTGTTGATGGCGTGTACTCAGTAAAGCCCATGCCATTGAATGTCAAGTGCAGGTAGTTAGGCTGTCTACTGGAGATGGTTATCAACTTATTGCTTTGGCCGCACTCTTGTTATTCGTCACTTCACTGTCCAAGCACGCAGAGACTGTTTTATTTTCTGAGGAGTTGCTAATAGAATTGAACATTGTACAATCATTGTGAGCATCTCCATTCCTGATTTCATGACTGAAGGAAGATCATTGATAAATCAGCTGAAGATGGTTGGCCCCAGATAACTTCCCAGAGGAATTTCTGCTGTGATATTTTGGACAATGCTGATTAATCCCAACCACAAACATCTGCTGAAGTGCACGATATGACCCAAACAGTTTGAGACCGTAATACCTGATGCACCTTTTGTTCCATCTTACTCTCAATGAGTTATTTTGGACAGGGTATGGTGATTTCAACACATAAAATCTGACGCGTAAGGGTTCACAGAAACAGAATTTCCTCCCGAAAAGTCACCCATTCCTTCTCCCCGAAACGTCATCCATTCCTTCTCTCCAGAGATGCTGCTTGTCCCGCTGAGTTGCTCCAGATTTTTGTGTCTATCATTGGTTTAAACAAGCATCTGCAGTTCCTTTAGACACACTTCACAGAATGTAACCCGTACATAAGTCAGGGAGCGCCTGTACAATTCGCAGTGTCTGAGCCATTAAGGTTAAGTCAGTATATTATAGCCATGCCTAATATTTTTAATTTTTATCTGTCTGTACTTTTGTAGGTGGGATTTGTTACGTAGAGGTGTGTGTCTACTTTGGAGGAGACTAGCACAGACTCATAGATTTGAGTTTTAGTTTGTCTCGAGGGATGTGAAGGCTAGCAGTTTTTACTACGATCTCACGATCGCACGAGACACGAGACGCCACGTTCTTAAAAGACACTCTTATATGATTTATATGTCACGAATGGAGCAGCTATTGAGAATGGAAAGTTATGAGTTATTTCTTATTTATGCATTACTTCAATAAAGACCAATTAATCACGAAGCAATGTCTGGAGGATTCGTTTTTGCTATCATTAGAGTGCGGTGAGTGCGTAAACTATAACTCCATCACATTCCCCAGAAGTAATGGCCATCGAAGTTTGACTTTGAAAAGGTGTAGAAACTGCCAGTGATGTGCAATTGTTATTTATATACCAGAGGAAGAAGTTGAGGTATGGACTAAATCAGCACTTAGTGTAATCATTATTCTCCTCCGTCAAGTGTGAGAAAGGTATAACAATAGAGCCAGCAGAAATTTCATTTCATAATATCTGTTAAACATCTGAGCACCACTACAAAAATCAGGCACTTTGTGCACAGCCTCACACTTCATTGTGTATGGAGCAATGATTCATTTGACACTGAATAAACTAGAAATATCTGTTCAAGGCCAGTTAGCATGTCACTAACATGGTTCATTCTAATTTTATCCAAAAACGTGCCATGCTGCAGCACATTTTGGGATGCTGTCACATTGATGTGAAATTCCAGCCTCCTCAAAGATTTGTTTGAACTGACAATAGACGGACAGCCTCTTGAGATGCACCATTGCCCCATGGCGAATAGGACAAACGTTGATTTGAAAAAGCTTTTCAGCAATTTTCCGGAAAAAAAATGCCCTGGGCTATTGTTAATAAATACAATCTATGGAAGTCAGATTTCTGTGGCAGAAAGGTATTTGGACCTGCAGTTTAAACAATCTTCACAATATTACACACTGTCCAAAGGATGATGCAGAAAACAATTGGTTTAAAGATAAAATATTTTTGAATACACTACATGGAGTGAGAGCAACATGGCCCAATAAATTACCGGAACAAGAGCACAGTGCTAATGGTTGCTGGGAATGCAGCATTTGGCTGATTGAGGCACTTCACAGATACTTGACTTCAGAATCAGGTCATTTTTAACACGATTCAACAACGTTTTGTCTCGCACCAGCTTACAATTCCTTTGTAGGAGAAGGTTTGCTGGAGTTGTTTGTCGATGAGAATCTTATAATTCAAGTATACTCAGAAAATGATTTTTTGTTAGTTAATAGCTAGATATATTTCATAAAAAAACATGCTTCCGCAGTAAATTGAAGATTTACGAAGTCTGATAGAGATTCAATTGGATAAATACACAAAGACAATTTCTCTGAAGGAATATTTCAGAACAAGGGCAAGGTAATCGTAATATCTGAAATAAGTCAATTTGAAATGAAAGCTCCACAAGGCATCAGGGTTTTTGAAGTCCAAGAATATTCGAAGATTAAATGGGATTCTAAACTGTAAAACTGGTGCCAGTCAAACACTGTTTAAATCAGTTTGGTAGAGTTAATCCTGGCTCTTGATACACTTTTCTCAGGAGGACAAAAGAACATTACAATGGAAACTTTTATAGATCTTCTGCTGCTGGGAGAAGGAATCTATGTTACATTTAAATATGTATTACCTCCAAGCAATCAATCCATAAATAAAAACTTCACAGCATTTTAGTTTGATTTCCAGGTAATCCAGCAGATAGCAAATGAAGTCACTGAGCAAAAGAATGTTATGCATTTAATGGCAGCAAAATGCATTTATCAATTGGAAAGAGGTCAACAGGGAAACGGGAAGGTACCCAGGGCTGATGGTCTCTTCTGAACACTACAAAAGCCCAAATCAATGAATGAATAAATTAATACTTTATTGTTACACGTGACAAGTCACAATGAAATTCTTTGTTTTGCATACCCAAGGTATGTAGATTTGCCACATAAAGGGCAGTGACAAAGTATCCCACGATACACAAAAATGCTGGAGAAACTCAGCGGGTGCAGCAGCATCTATGGAGTGCAAGAGATGCCACACTTGTCGCTTTACCTCCCCCCTCGACTCCATTCAAGGACCCAAGCAGTCGTTCCAGGTGAGACAGAGGTTCACCTGCACCTCTACAACCTCATCTATTGCATCCGCTGCTCTAGATGTCAGCTGATCTATATTGGTGAGACCAAGCGTAGGCTTGGCGATCGTTTCGCCGAATACCTCCGCTCGGTTAGCACTAACCAACCTGATCACCCGGTGGCTCAGCACTTCAACTCCCCCTCCCATTCCGTATCTGACCTCTCTGTCTTGGGCCTCCTCCACGGCCAGAGTGAGCAACACCGGAAATTGGAGGAACAGCACCTAATATTCCGCTTGGGGAGTCTGCATCCTGGTGGCATGAACATTGATTTCTCACAATTCTGTTAACCCTTGCTGTCTCCTCCCCATCCTACCTCAGCCCTCTGGCTCCTCCTCCTCCTTTTTCCTTTCTTCTCCCCGCCTCCCCCCACCCCCCATCAGTCTGAAGAAGGGTTTCGGCCCGACACTTTTTTTATAAGCCTATCTCCTTGGCTCCATAGATGCTGCTGCACCCGCTGAGTTTCTCCAGCATTTTTGTGTACCTTCGATTTTCCAGCATCTGCAGTTCCTTCTTAAACACAAATTATCCCACACCAGGTCCTCCTTTGTTCTCCCCCCCCCCCCCCCCCCCCCCCCCCCCCCCCACCACTCACGGCAGTCCTCCCATGCCGGATCCTCTGATCCCGGTGGCGTGACCTCCGGCACCCACATGACCCGTCCTCGATCACCGGCACCCTCAACAATAACCGCCAACTTCAACGGCCGCCACATCGACCTCCTTGTCGATTGCCGCCGGGTCAACTCCTGCGTCTACGCAGCGCCAACCCTGAGTTTGGCCATGGGGCTGACAGTGCAGCTAAGCTATTAAATACCTTTTCTATGGAACACAAGTATATGAACACAAGAAAAACATACTTATCCACACAATTTCATACAGATCCATACGTCTGTTCCACTTGATGCTGACCTACGTTACAGCCGAGTGAGCTCAAGCAACATTACACATGCCAACATTTTACAGGAACCATAACGGTGACAACACCCACAAAATAAAAACAATATCCCCAATTGATATACTCAACCTAAATACCTGTGCCAACAGTTCAATACTGATCTCATTTTCTCTCCTGTCAGAGAAATACCCATCTCGCCCCATCAGTTTTTCATACCTTTCATTTTTAATCCAAAGCTAGTTAAGTGATGTATTATCAAGTGTCCTTTGAACGTTCATGACCTAGATATATATATATGCAGCTTTGAGTGCTATAGTTACAAAAAAAACGTAATTCTGAACTCTGAACATTTAACTGGCAATTCAAATCAGGACCCATCACTGGTCTGCACCGAATGATGTTATTTATCAAGCAATACTCACTCGCTCACTCGATGTTTTCCCAACACCTAATTAATCTAGAGACACAAGGAAGTGCGGAAGCTAGAATCTTGCGTAAAACACAAAGTACTGGAGTAACTAATGGGTCAGGCAGGATCTACTGATGCACTGAATTATTCCAGCCCTTTGAGATTTATACATTGAAGCCACCAGTCCAGAAAACTACTGTCCTTTAGCAATCATGAGGCACAACCCACAGAGTGCAAAATTGCCCTCACTAATTTAGGGCAAATCATTCAGCTTGTGCTCTGCATCCAAGTGTGCATGATTAGTCGCTTTCCAAAAGGAATTTTGATTTGGTTATCAAATAAAAACATGCAAAAATACTTACAATACAATACAATACAAAATACTTGCCTACTTGACTCCTTTTCAAAGTTAAAATCCAAGTCAAATTAATTTGCCAGCACTTTGCCAAGTTACCTCTGTATTCCTGAACTCATCTACAACCTCACTTGGAAATTGCAAGGTTGCTTAAGGGCCTGCCCCACTTGGGTGTCATTTGTGCGTCATTTACGTGACATCATTTACGTGACATCATTTACATGTCACGACACACGATGCGCGCATCATGACGTGCACGTGATGCGGGCATGGTGCGCATGGTGCGTGGTGACGTAGGCAGTGACGCGCGATCGCGCGTGGCGCCCCAGGATTTTGGGATGTACAAAATCTTCGCTCGCCATCTGCGTGACGCGCAAATGACGCCCAAGTGGGACAGGCCCTTTACTTTAGTGCCTGCAAATTGATCGTAGTTTATATTCTTTATATCCAAAAACCAAAGCACGTACCCAGAGCTAACCCTCATCCCTGGCACTCAACATTTACAACCTTTCATGCCAAGCGACCTTCATTTATTCTTTATTACTTACCTACATTTTATTATTAATTTAATAGGTGACTTTAATGAATGCCTTCAGAAAATCCACACACACTATTTCCTTTAATACTTTAATTAGTCCCTTCTTCACAAACCTTTACTAATTTTCAAGCATGGCTTACTTTACAAAAACAATCTAGCGTTTTTTAATTAAACTTTTCATTTTTAAATACTCACTAATTTGATTGTTGTATCACTCATTAATACAGAGAGATCAGAATGTGAAATACAGTTTTGAGGTAAGTATTATAGGTAAACACTTTAAATAATTCAGAAAACCATCTGGCACTGCATCTATGCCATGAAATCAGACTTCAACTTTTCTGTTGCATTAAAAATTGTAGCCTGCAGTGTTGACATCAAATCAGAGCCGCCAAAAAGATCAATTAGTTGGCTGTAAATAAGGGTGCAGCAGGATTATCACCCATATCTTTATCATGGTTACACAGCAGTTTAGTTTAGTTTAGTTTAGAGATACAGCGTGGAAACAGGCCCTTCGTCCCACCGGGTCCGTGCCGACCAGGATCCTTGCACATTAACACTATCCTACACACACTAGCGACAATTAACACTACACCAAGCCAATTAAACTACAAACCTGTACGTCTTTGGTGTGTGGGAGGAATCCGAAGATCTCTGAGAAAACCCACGCAGGTCACGGGGAGATCGTACAAACTCCGTACAGACAAGCATCCGTAGTCGGGATAGAACCCGGGTCTGCGGTGCTGCAAGCGCTGTAAGACAGCAAGTCTACCGCTGCGCCACCGTGCCGTCCCAGTAAGAGATGGGCAAAATCCCCACAGCAGGCAGGCAGGCAGCAGCATCACACGTTGCAGCTGCCACACAGCAGAGGGGCTGGATAGGGCCTGGAAAGAGCGGCAAAGTTCTCTGAGAGACGCAACAAATGCGACACATGCCAAGAGGGAAAACATGCAATGGAACAATGCTGGAAAAACAAATATTAACGTCACTGACTAATAGAGTCATGCAGCATAGAGACAGGCCCATCTGCCCAAGTTTCCCATGACAACCCATCTGCACCAGTCTCAACTGCCTACATTAGGCCCATATCCCTCTAAACCTTTCCTATCGTCCCGGCCAAATGCCCTTTAGATGTTGTTATAGTACCTGCCTCAACTATCTCCTCTGCCAGCTTGTTCCATATACCCACTACTCTCTGTGTGAAAAAGTTACCTCTCAGGTTCCGATTAAACCTTTTTCCTCTCAGCTTAAACCGACATCACCTGGTTCTTGAGACCCCTACTCTGAGTAAAAGTCTGTGCATTTACCCTGTAGATTTACCCGATCTATTCCCCTCATGTTGCCCATTAATACCAATCTTACACATGCATGCTTGCACACCCATGCGTACGTACAAGCAGCACAACAACAAGCGCTCCCACTCCGTCAAAATCTACAAGTATTTAATAACATTGTTTGCTTTATATCCTCTACAGCCACAGAACCCAGCAGGAACTGGAGGGAGGGCACCTATATTGTTAGGGGACAGCACATCACCAAGCCATTCTAGATCTTCTTCGCAGTCCCACTCAGTTGCAACATCTCTCTTCTCCATTATACACAATGAACACAGTGTGTGTAAAACTGAAATGAAGCCTTTTGGCATGTTGGATAAACTATGCTTTGTCACTCTAAAACAGGTTTCAAAGACGGACAGGTTTCCTCCCACACTCCAAATAAGGATGAGAGGGATCCTCATTGAAACATATAAGATTATTAAGGGCTTGGACACGCTAGAGGCAGGAAACATGTTCCCGATGTTGGGGGAGTCCAGAACCAGGGGCCACAGTTTAAGAATAAGGAGTAAGCCATTTAGAACGGAGGCGAGGAAACACTTTTTCTCACAGAGAGTGGTGAGTCTGTAGAATTCTCTGCCTCAGAGGGCGGTGGAGGTAGGTTCTCTGGATGCTTTCAAGAGAGAGCTAGAACTCTTAAAAATGGCTCTTAAAAATAGCGGAGTCAGGGGATATGGGGAGAGGGCAGGAACGGGGTACTGATTGGGGATGATCAGCCATGATCACATTGAATGGCGGTGCTGGCTCAAAGGGCCGAATGGCCTACTCCTGCACTTATTGTCTATTGTCTATTGTCTATAGGCTGTGTAGGAAGGAACTGAAGATGCTGGTTCAAACCGAAGATAGACACAAAATGCTAAAGTAACTCAGCGGGTCAAGCAGCAACTCTAGATAGAAGGAATGGGTGATGTTTCGAGTCAAGACCCTTCAGACTGAGAGTCAGGGTTCACACCTTACACTTCCTTCTCTCTGCGTCTCTCTCTCACCTTATGGGCCTGTCCCACTTAGGCGATTTTTCAGCGGACTGCCAGCGACCGTCAAGTTGCCGACAGTCGCCTGAAAAACCGGCAACTGGAACAGCGACTGTCAGAGTGGAACACACACAAACACATCGTTTCCTTCACCAGCCCATTATGCAGGAGGGGGACAGGGCAAGCGGGGGGGAGCACTGTCTAAAAAATTCACACGGTGCAAAGCCAAGGTGATACAGCCACACACCGCGATGAACAGGAAGGTTGGAGCTGTAATTAAGATGGCAAAAGCACAGTGTACGGTAAGTCCTTTAAAAGAGGGATGGGTGGGGGGGGGGGGGGGTGTGGGAGAGGGGGGTAGAAAGGAGGAGAAGGAGTGGAGACAACTTTTAAGAAGCCAGAGATACACGGCTGTGAAGCTCGGCGGACATTAACATTACCGGTCGGTTATCCTTCATTCTGAAAACTGCTGCTTACCTTTTTTTTCCAATGAGCCAATGAAATTCACCAGTCAGCACCGGCTACAACCTACGAGAACCTCTGAGAACATTTGTCCTCCTGGCAACACATTAGGACCTCCTGCCGACCCACCGAGCATTCTCGCTACTCTCCATGGCGGCTTCATTCCAGTCGCCGCTAATTTTTCAACATGTTTTTCCCAGAATGCGGGAACTACTCGTGACCATGAAGGCGACTCCCCGGCAACTACCCGTGAACATGTGGTGACCATGTGGTGACTGCATAGTCTCCTGCAGTCGCCTAAAAACGTCACCCATTTCTCTATCCAGAGATGCTGTCTGTCCCGCTGAGTTATTCCAACATTTTGTGTCTATCCAGGTTTGTAGGCTAATTGGCTTGGTATAATTGTAATTTGTATCTTGTGCATGTAAGATAGTGTTAGTGCGCAGGGGTCGCTGGTCGGCGCAGACTCGGAGGGCTGAAGGGCCTGTTTCTGCGCTATATCTCTAAACTAAACGAATAAGAAATCAAGGTGTTTCCGAAACACAGCAGGGTGTAAAGAATAACTTTTTTTTTTAAACAGTACAGATCCTGTTTTTAATTCACTGCACAAGAATGTGGGCAGCAAACTGAGAAACTATGAACTGCCGTGCCAAAGCATACATTTTTCAGCTGCATTTTCAGTAACTAAGGTTTCGATAACAAAGCAAAATATGTTTCCTTCTGAAAACTTAAGTACTCACTGACATCAGATACAGTAAAAGGTGAGGAAGGACTGATTTGGTTTATAATTTAATCTTAATTTGGATTTTTTATCTATCTTTAGATTTTTACAATACTGAAATAATAAAAACAATTTACTATTTTGCTCAACAATAAATGTCAAAAAAAAATCATTTTCAAGGTATTGCAATGTTGCTATTTAGTACCAGCTCCGTAAGGTATATGAGCAGATGATACACAATATACTACACCGTCACCTTCTAGTTCTTGGGTCATCCCCCAAATAAATATAAAAACATTAATTGTGCATTACTAGGAATGTAATTTGCTGTAATATACTTGCTTGATCTGTTGAAAACTTGATATCCATGGCAACTTCATTCAACTAAGATAGACACAAAATGCTGGAGTAACTCAGCGGGTCAGGCAGCAACTTTGGAGAGAAAGAAAGGGTGACGTTTCGGGTTGAGTCTGAAGAAGGGTCTCGACCCTAAACGACACCCATTCCTTCTCTCCAGAGATGCTGCCTGTCCCGCTGAGTTACTCCATCATTTTGCGCCTATCTTTGGTTTAAACCAGCATCTGCAGTTCCTTCGTGCTCATTCAAGATATAGAAATCTTTCTCTATACATCACAAATGCTGAAAACCATTATCTATTGTGCTGCATTCAGCACTCAATGTTATCTAGTAGGCCTGCTCAATCTCAATTTTGCTTCAACACACAATAGATCACTTTTAAGCTGTGTTTTAATTATCATTGAAGAACTAGACTTCTGCAGATAGATTAATACATTGACAGATTGCTGGAGGGCCTCCCAATCCTTGCTAGAGTCAGCTTAGCGATGGGAGTTAACATCAATATGAGGAATATCCTCTGCTTTTATTTTCCCTGTCCATCTTCAAAAATCTAATAACAACACTTGCTTTGATTTGTTTGCTTTCAAACATCTTCACTGGAGCAAATGCAATATCCGCCTGACCCTTTGTGGACAGAATCTCATCTTCCAGTTGAATTGTTATAAACGTTATGTACCGTACAGACATACAAATGAATACCACCCTAACAGAGTATGTAATTTAAAAACAATACTGACTTCCATTGCCAAAAAATGATTAAGCACGTGACATACTGGAATTCAAGTCGGCACATTTTTTCTTCATTCCGTATTAGAAAAGACTTGTACCTTTCCTGACATCCTCATCAAAAATTACTTAATAGCCACTTAAATGCTTATGAAATGTAAGAAATTTTGTAATTTAGCAATACTTTATAAGACATTGAATTCATGTTAAACTATTTCAAGCCACAGAGTAAGTATGTAAAAATGTGCGTTTGGGGTGCTACGGGATATAGTCATGGTGATGGGAGCTGGTAGTGGTCCAGCAAGGAGATGGGGGATTCTGGCTTTGTGCATTGCCACCATTACCACCAGCAAAATAATAGCGTTTTACCTCAGGAGCCACCTCTTAGCTAGGCAGACGTTGATGATGTGACTAACCAACAGCTTGCACGTGCCACCTTTTGGTTGATTCAAAAACAGAACACAAGAAAATAGAGTATGTGTAGGAAGGAACTGCAGATGCTGGTTTAAACCAAAGGGTCTCTACCCGAAACGTCACCCATTCCCTTTCTCCAGAGATGCTGCCTGTCCTATTGAGTTACTCCAGCTTTTTGTGTCTATCCTCACAAGAAAATAGAAACAGGAGAAGTCCACTCAGACCCCAAGCCTTCCTCACCATTCAATTTATCTACAATGCCTTCAACTTCTCTTCTGTGCCAGTTCCCCACAACCTGAATCTTTCAAACGTTTATCTATCTCCATCCTAAATATATCCAATGTGCTTCCATCACCATCAGGGTCAGAGAATTCTTGAGATTCACTTCACTTAGAGAAGAAATGTCTCAACTCAACTTTAAATGGCCCTGTCCCTTGTTGTTATAGCGTTGCCCTCCTGTTCAGGGCTCACCAACATCTTAAGGGATTGGACAGGCTAGATGCAAGAAAAATGTTCCCGATGTTGGGGGAGTCCAGAACCAGGGTTCACAGTTAAGAATAAGGGGTTGGCCATTTAGGACTGAAATGAGGAAAAAGTTTTTCACCCAGAGAGTTGTGAAACTATGACATTTTCCACCACAGAAGGCAGTGGAGGCCAATTCACTGGATGTTTTCAAGAGAGAGTTAGACATAGCTCTTAGGGCTAACGGAATCAAGGTATATGGGGAGAAAGGAGGAACGGGGTACTGAATTTGGATTCATTTTTGGATCACATTCTCCGGTCGCTCTGCGGCCTACCATCGATGTAGTTAGAAGCCTCCTCGGACTGACCATGGGCCACACCGCGGGGCGTGGACTTAACATCGGAGACAATCCCTTGCATGTGTTCGCTCCAACCGCGACCTGCGGACTTTACATCGGGAGCTCGCAGTCTCGGGAGAGGCCATGGATGTCGGGAGCTCCAATGTCGCGGAAGGTTCGACCAGCCCCGACATGGGGTTCGATCGTCCAGCGCGGGGGAGCTGACACCCCCCCCCCCTCCCCGATGCAGGAGCTGATCGCCTTGATACGGAGGGCCCAACCGCTGGCTACGGAGTCAAGATCATCCTGTCAACCGAGGGCTCGAGGCCCCCGACTACAGGAGAGCAAAGGGAAGAGATATAAATGTTTTTCGTCTTACATCACAGTGAGGAATGTGGAAGAGTCGCTCGCTGTGATGGATATTTATGTCAAAATGCGTTTTGTGTGTTCCGTTGCTTTTTATTTGTATGGCTGACTTGGCAAATGAAATTCCTCGTATGCTGCAAAACATATTTGGCTAATAAAGTATTATTGTGATTGCGATTGTCAGTGTGGGCCTCAGCCCCCAGCTTAATGCATCTTTTGGGTTTGTATTTGGCATGATTTAATATGCACATCCTACACATACACATCATTGTCAGACATATGGTGATTCAGAAACAAACTTCAAAAGAGAAAACAGCATCCCCAAACTGGTGCACGTACCCAATCACGTTTACAGTGGTTTTTTGACAAAATTCAGCTTATGCAGCACACAGCAATATTTCAGCACGTTATAGAATTTCTAGCTCAATACTTTTTTCCCCATTGAGTTTTGCCTTAAAAACATTCTTGAATAGTTCAAAATTTGCTCTACTTTATTTTTCGAAAAAAATAATACACTAAGTCAAGAGTGTTTTATTGTCATGTCCCAGATAGAACAATGAAATTCTTACTTGCAGTAACACAACAGAATATGTAAACATAGTACACTGTAAACAATATAATAAACGAGAAAAAAAATAAATGTGTCATATATACACTGTATATATACTTAATATATAATATATATGTAATATAACAATATAATAGTAACTGGTGTTACTATTGCAAATGTTGGAGGAGTGTGGCACAATCTTAAAAGGAGCAGCACCGAGTCATCAACATGATTCACCACCAGATACCCAGTGGACACTCAGTAGTGAAGCTCGCATGAATTGCTAGCCTACAGCACTTATAAAGTGCCTCAGTAAATACTAAATGCCTCACACTTTGTTGAATTACATTTACTGACACATTTTAAAATTATGTACGAATGTTTCTACCTCATTTATATTTTGAAAACGAATCTGTGGTCTTTTTCAAAACTGTTTTGAATTGTGGTGACAGCCGACGGCGCAAGATTGTTCCGCTGTTTCGTGGAGGAGGCTTGTTCAGGTCACCCCATGCGACCATTATCTTGTGCAATGCCCTGCCACAGCAATAGGCCCTACAATATTTGACTTACCACCAAAATCCAATTAGCAGATAAACACTTGCCACACAAGGCAACGGCAAGCATGGGTGCCTCACAGTCGGCAGCCTGCCCAGTGTGCTCCAGCTCAAAAAAAATAATTATGAGAGTACATTTGTCTCCATGTATATTTCCTATCAACTGGTCTTGTCGCAGTCAATATCTTACTGTTAAAAAGTTAATGCAAGATGAAAAATATGCAATGTTGATGGCGCTCAAATATCACCTGATGACCGCCTAATTTCCAATTACATTAGGAAATGAACATTCCAAGTCTGCAGCAACAACTAGACAGGAGAGGACCTCGAAAATGAGATGTGGTCAGCGGTATTCATTCCACCTGAGTTCTAGGCAAAGGTCATGTCCAAAAGAATCTAACCAGCTTTGCTTGACATTTAATCCTGGGAATCGCATTCCACCAGAAATTAAATTGGTTTGCTCCTCCTAAATACTGTGGATGGAAGAGTGGGTCAAACCCTGGATATCATGCACTCAACTCATCTCCTTATAACCCAAAGCCTATCCAGCATCTCTAAGACACAAGGAACCTGGAAGAATGCAGCTCAAAATATAGGTAGAAGGCTCAGCAAAATCCAAGACAAAATAGTCTATTTGATCAAAACCCCATTCATGTATAAGCCCTCCATCCTTCCTGCATTGTGGTTGCACCATCGACTAACCACACAATGCAACATAATTAACATTTCTAGATCATGTCAAAACCTCACAAAATTGTGAGTCATTCAAGATCCCAACTTGGAAATAAAATGCCATTCCTTCATCTGCACCTTCGAACACCTTACCCAAGAACATGTCAGATCACAAGGTGCATTGCTGTAGATCACCACTTCCTTCTCAAAGGCAATTGGGAGAGGTTTACCAGTAATGCCCGCAGCCAATACAAACACAAACATTGCTGTACTTGGGAGTAAAGATAGTGTTCAAATTTTCCAACAAAAATCTCCTTAAATTTCATACTGAATTTCTTATAATTATGCAAAGACTATTGGTGGTACTGTTCATCCACAACCAAGGCTGGTGCAGTTGAGAAATTGGCTCTTAATTTTGCTGGATGAGACATATCTGGTAACTAGGAGATGGATGGACAAGTTATTTGATTAATTATTGAATGCGTATGGTTATTCAGTTAGTATGTTTATTTTTTCAGGGCATGGCGAGAACTCTGCAGGGAAATAATTTCAAGCAGTCAGCTCAAGCAACTTGCACAATTATCTGTGCGATTCAAATGGTAGATTTTGTGGAACTTGTTATTTAGTGAATGACAATAATTGAGTTTTCTGTTGATTGCCCATTCCCAAATAGATTTTTAAATTATTTTTAATGGTTTCTTGATAGAAGTGTTTTTTTCAGTCAATTATAATGTTTGTCCTACGGATGGGTACAGTTTTGAGACAAAGATATCATGGATCAATGGTGGGCACAACATTTTTAACAATACAGATTTACTGCAGTAAAATTAGAGGAAGATAGCACAGGAACTAATCTACATTCTAGCTATTTTATACGACTATACTGTAGGACCAGCATGAATTTCCAGCTAAACTTACTCCCAGTTTGCAGTAACCTTATTATTTTTTCCCCATACTAATACTGCTCTATAAAACAAGTTGATAGAAGAATAGTTTAAAATACCCATCTCTTTTACAATATTTGAAACATATTTCACCCAATGCAAGACAGCAGGTTTTAGGGTCCCTACTGCTGAAGGAATTACAGCAAATTGTGCTGTCAAAGAAGGAACTCGCAAGAGGCAGGAATTGAAGGAATCTGGAGTTTGAGGGCTATAGGGCTGAGCAAAATGACAAACGTTCAGAAGACAAAGTCCGTAGAGGAATTCTGACCATCAACAAAGTAATTTTAAAATTGCAAAATATGCTCAGATCCTTTTGAACATAGAGAGCACTTACATAAATTTCACGGTTGGTGCCACGGAGGTGTCAGGAGGGGAGCCGGCAGTGATAGTGGAGAGGCCGGTGCGGCAGTCGATGAGGGTGCCGACCAATGGACGAGGACGGACCACGTGGGAGTGAGGACGCCGTCACCGGGGGAAAGGAGCACAGGAGGACCCGGCGTGGAGGGATCGCAGTGGGGGGGGGGGGAAATGGAGGGCCCAGCATTGGTGGACTTCCAGGAGGAGGGGAAGTGAGGGGGGGGGGGGGGGGGGGGGGAAGTACAAAGGGGGGACCTGGCGGGAGATACTTTGTAACTTTGACGGCATCCTTTACAGGGCGACTAATGTATATCTTGGGTACGCAAACAAAGAATTTCATTGTGACGTCGCATGTAACAATAAAGTATTCATTCATTCATTCATTCATTCATTCAATCACTCATTTTGATAACTGATGTAGGTTTGGATCCAGTAGACAGAGTATAATTGTATTTTAAATGCTCCTTGCACAAATCTTCACCAACTACACAACGTTTACCAACACCTTAGCCAACACCAACAGCTTGAGATCTTGCTTTTCTTCTGTACCAGGATGACAGTTGTCTTCTTGAAATAGTTGGCTACCTCAAAACAGAGTAGGCGGAGATTAAAGATATCTGTGAACAATCCCAAATGTTGGTCCATGCAGTTCCTAAGGACGTGGCCAGTTTCAGTCATCCATGCAATGGTGCACTGTTTTCTAGTCCAAGGCTTTCTCCTGGTTATCCACGTGCCAACAATAAATTATTGGACTTGATCTTCAAATCCAGGAAGCAGAGTGAAGTACAAGGCCCAGTCTGCATTAACAATGCTGAAGTGGAAATGGGAGAGAGCTTCAAGTCCCTAGATTTAAATATCACCAACAATTTGCCCGGGTCGAAACACTTTGTACTTATACCCAGGAGAGCACACCAATGTTCTGCCTCCTCAGAAGGCTAAAGGAATTATGCATGTCTCCAATGACTCTTACCAATTTCTACAGATGCATTTCAGATTGGGATGGCAACTGATCTACCAACAACCACAAGAAATTACAGATTTGGGAATGCAACATAGTACGTATTGCAGACCAACCTCCCACAATCGACTACATCTACACTTCACGCTGCCATAAGAATCAATCAACATAATCAGGGATACTCACACATCTCGGTACATTCTCTCTCCTCACCCATCGAACAGAAGATACACAGGCTTGACAGCATTAAAAATAGTTTCTTAACTGTTCAGACCTCTTGGAAGTTCAATCTACCAATCTTCCAATCTACCTTGTTGCAGCCATTGAACTTTTTTTTAATCTGCACTTTCTCTGCAGCTCTAAGACTACATTTCTCACAGTTCAACTTATTTTCTGCACGACCTGATATATTCATGTATGGAAGATAGACAGAAAAAGCTGGAGTAAATCAGGGGGACAGGCAGCATCTCTGGATAGAAGGAATGGGTGACGTTTAGGGTCAAGAACCTTCTTCAGAATGGTTAGGGATAACGGAAATGAGAGATATAGACGGTGATGTGGAGAGATAAAGAACAATGAATAAAAGAAATGTAAAAAAGTAACGATGATAAAGGAAACAGACCATTATTAGCTGTAGGGTGAAAATGAGAAGCTGGTGCGACTTGGGTGGGGGAGGGATAGAGAGGGAATGTCGGGGTTACCTGAAGTGAGAGAAATCAATATTCATACCACTGGGCTGTAAGCGACCAAAGTGAAGTATGACATGCTGCTCCTCTAATTTGTGTTTAGCCTCACTCTGACAATGGAGGAGACCTAGGACAGAAAGGTCTGTATAGGAATGGGAAGGGGAATTAAAGTGTCCAGCAACCGGGAGATCAGGTAGGTTCAGGCGGGCTGAGCGAAGGTGTTCCTCGAAACGATCGCCCAGTCTGCGTTTGGTCTCCCCGATGTACAAGTCCACATCTTGAACAACTGATACAGTAGATGAGGTTGGAGGAGGTGCAAATGAACCTCTGCCTAACCTGAAAGGACTGTCAGGGTCCCTGGACAAAGTCGAGGGAGGAGGTATAGCGACAGGTGTTGCATCTTCTGTGGTTGCAGGGAAAGGTACCTGGGGAGGGGGTGGGAAGGGTGGGAAGGGATAAGCTAACCAGGGAGTTACGGAGGGAATGGTCTTTGCGGAAGGCGGTATACGGAAAGAGGTGGAGATGGGAAAATGTGGTTTGTGGTGTGATCCCGTTGGAGGTGGCGGAAACCTTGGAGGATTATTTGTTGTATGCGACGGCTGATGGGGTGGAAGGTAAGGACTAGTCTCTGTTGCGATTAGGGGGAGGGGGAGCAAGGGCGGAGCTGCGGGTACTGAGGAGACACGAGTAAGGGTCACATCTATGATGGGAGAGGAGAACCCCCATTCCCTAAAGTATCAGGACACCTCGGATGTCCTAGTATGGAATACCTCATCTTGGGTGCAGGTGCAGTATAGGCGGAGGAATTGGAAGTAGGGGATAGAGTCTTTGCAGGAAGCCTGGTAGGAAGATGTGTAGTCGAGATAGTTGTGGGAGTCAGTGGGTTTGTATTTGACATCAGTCAATAATCTATTTTCTGTGATGGAGACTGTGAGATCAAGAAAGGGGAGGGAGGTGTCGGAGATGGTCCAAGTAAATTTGAGTGCATGTCTATAACTCTAATTTCCCTTATCCCTAAACAGTCTGACCCGAAACGTCACCCATTCCTTCTCTCCTGAGATGCCACCTGTCCCGCTGAGTTACTCCAGCTTTTTGCGTCTATCTTCGGTTTAAACCAGCATCTGCAGTTCCTTCTTACACATTTTCATGTATGGTATGATTTGACTGGATTCCTTGGATAGCATACAAAACAAAGCATTTCTCTGGATGTCGGTACATGTTAAAATAATAGACCAATATCAATTGAATGGGTGACACCAGTAAGTGACCAAAATGTGATCTTAAAAAATAAATTAATATTTCAATATACATTTGCACAATAAACTCAAATATGAAGCTGCATTTTTTTCCAACGCTGGTAGAGAAGATTGGAGGAGACTGCAGCAAGTAAAGCTTTAAATTTTAATTATTTTATCATTGTGTTCAAAACACATCAAAACTGAGTTTATCTTTCCTTATATTGCACGCTCCCACAGTTCTACGGTTATACTGAGAAATTAAAGGCATGAATGTCCAATCAATCGAGCGGCTCACATAAAACCTGAACCAAATAAATATAGTAATTTATAGCATTAATATTCAACGTAAATATCATGAACATATAAGCAAACCTACTACTCTTTTAAAAGCCCAATTCAATTATTTTAAAGAATAACCACCCCACAAAACATAATAAAACATCCTCTGCTAAAGATCAAGAATAAGGTCACGAGAAAGACCTGTGACGAAATAAAATTCATTTATTTATTTCATTATGTTGCAGTAATATTATTTGTGCTTTTGAATCACATTAGTCATCTTCACATATCTGAATTATTAAAGGAACACCTCCATCCACATCCCATGAACCAGACACAGAAATCCCTACATTCAGTAATCTCTTAATAGTAAGAGTTGATCATAATGAAAGAGCTCCATATATATGACTAATATCCCCCCCCCAAGACCAGGTACTGCGCATGTAACAGCAAAATAGTTCATAATGAACAAACAAATATTGTTAATATGCACAGGGGTAAATCTCATTATTCTGATAAAGCATCCAAGGTCTTAAACATTAACTCTCTCTTTCCACAGATGCTGCCTGACTTGCTGAGTGTTTCCAACATTTTTTCTTTCAATATCTCACTGGCTTGAGCTGATGAGACCAATCCCACAGCATTTAAGATTTCTATACGTGCACTACCTATGGAGCCCAGCAGCAGAGCTCAGTCCCGCTGGGATTCTCCAACATTACACAGAAGTCTCTCTCCAACACTACTCTAGCTTGACCTGAACTAAAACAGGAAAACCCCACTGACTCGAATAAGGATTCTTGCACGTGGATAAGCAAGCAAAGATTAAGATAAGTAACTTTCTTTTAGTTATTTTTAATATTTTTCAATAATTTAGTTCACATTTCACAACTCTTAACATCAGGCAAGGAAGGGAAAGTTCCACTCCAGCTTTGTCTTCAATGGGTGAAGAGGCATTTCAGGAGCGGTGGGGGGGGCGGGATCTCCGCACTGTGCCCCAAGGCATAGCTGCCTCATAACTGCTGTCAGACCACACAACGAGATCAGCCCCTCACATCTGGTATAGAAACAAAGGGGGTTGGAAAAAAGGAAATTTTTAAAAAAACTGCAGGGAGGCTATAAAATCTCCAGCAAAATCACAAACTGCCCAGCAAATATTAAACCAGTTATGCAAATCTGCTGAATGTGACAAAAATGATCAAAGAAGTGGAATTCCAAATGATTGAGTATACCTCAGGGTTAGGATAGCAATGATTTTCAAGCTCCAAGAATAGACAATATTAAAATCTCATTCCCTGTCAATGCTTTTCCATCCATGGTAATACACTGGATACAAATAGTTTAATCAAAAGCGGGTTGCTGCAGCTTTATAAATTAAGAATGACACATTTGCGATCAATATCTTTCATTGAACACTCTACTGCATTTATCTCACTCGACAATCCACCATAGCAAACACCGAGGATAAGGAAGCAGCCCTTGAAATAAATGGCTCATATAAACTATGTTTATAATCTAGGTGAGATTTAAATTCAGATCTCCATGGTGAAAGCCCAATGAACACAGAGCCAGGAAAAGGGAATATAATTACAATAAAAATAACCATTACTTAACAACAGTGTCGTTTATGCATGAATATGACAATAGCTAAAAGCAACAAAAATTATATGATTATTTTTTTCTAAATTCTACAGCTACACTGACAGCATTATATTCACTTTCAATCACTTAGAGACAAAAAGCATTATCAATCATTTTCACTAGATCCACAATTTATTGAGGTAAGTGATCAAACATTATCGAAGAATTAACTATACAGGGGATTGAAAAACATTAGATTATTTAATGCTAAACTAATAGAAGCACAATTTGGGCTTAAGAAAACAATTAGGACCAAGTTTGTTCAGTAACATCCAAAAGCTTCAATTTATTGATTATTTTCACTTGTAAATGTCAAGTTGATGTCAAGGCAACATAAAGTGTTATGGAGTTTAAAATTCAGCAATTTTCTAGTATTCATGAAAGCAGGCAGTGTCAAACAAGTCTGCAACATTCATTTATATCTGTCCCTTAGTAAACCGTAGTGCAATTAGGAATGCTGAAGAGAAACTGCAGGTCAAGAGGTCTGTTCAAGTATCACCACTGAATGGCCCACTGTATTCCTCTGAGAGGTAGCTGATTGGTGAAAACAGATTAAAAGACATACAAGGCACTGGTTTGTCCAAAAATATCACTTGGGAAAGCTGGATATTCTCCTTTCAAACACATAGGATTTATCCAATACTCTACATCTCCAATGTCCAATACCTCCCTGTGTCCCTTCATTCAATGTGCTTCTAGAGTTCTCGGTCCAGATTGTCTAGACTGTCTCTGATTGTCTGTAGTCGGAGGGTGGTGAATCTGTGGAATTAATTGCCACAGAAGGCTGTGGAGGCCGTCCATGGATATTTTTAAGGCAGAGATAGATAGATTCTTGATTAGTACGAGTGTCAGGGGTTATGGGGAGAAGGCAGGTGAATGGCGTTCAGAGGGAAAAATAGATCAGCCATGATTGAATGGTGGAGTAGATTTGATGGACCGAATGGCCTAATTCTGCTCTTATTACTTATGAACTTACGAGCACTAGTAAACCACAATGCCACACGGCTATTTGTCTCAGCCACGAAGAAGCATTAAAACAAAAGTTATCTGAGTATATTGCTGGAAGCACCTGTAGCTAAACTGTATGGGAATTGCTTTGGCTAACCCCTGGAACATAACCATATAACCATATAACAATTACAGCACGGAAACAGGCCATCTCGGCCCTACAAGTCCGTGCCGAACAATTATTTTCCCTTAGTCCCACCTGCCTGCACTCATACCATAACCCTCCATTCCCTTCTCATCCATATGCCTATCCAATTTATTTTTAAATGATACCAACGAACCTGCCTCCACCACTTCCACTGGAAGCTCATTCCACACCGCTACCACTCTCTGAGTAAAGAAGTTTCCCCTCATGTTACCCCTAAACTTCTGTCCCTTAATTCTGAAGTCATGTCCTCTTGTTTGAATCTTCCCTATTCTCAAAGGGAAAAGCTTGTCCACATCAGCTCTGTCTATCCCTCTCATCATTTTAAAGACCTCTATCAAGTCCCCCCTTAACCTTCTGCGCTCCAAAGAATAAAGACCTAACTTATTCAACCTTTCTCTGTAACTTAGTTGTTGAAACCCAGGCAACATTCTAGTAAATCTCCTCTGTACTCTCTCTATTTTGTTGACATCCTTCCTATAATTGGGCGACCAAAATTGTACACCATACTCCAGATTTGGTCTCACCAATGCCTTGTACAATTTTAACATTACATCCCAGCTTCTATAATCAACGCTCTGATTTATAAAGGCTAGCATACCAAAAGCTTTCTTTACCACCCTGTCTATATGAGATTCCACCTTCAAGGAACTATGCACGGTTATTCCCAGATCCCTCTGTTCAACTGCATTCTTCAATTCCCTACCATTTACCATGTACGTCCTATTTTGATTTGTCCTGCCAAGGTGTAGCACCTCACATTTATCAGCATTAAACTCCATCTGCCATCTTTCAGCCCATTCTTCCAAATGGCCTAAATCACTCTGTAGACTTTGGAAATCCTCTTCATTATCCACAACACCCCCTATAACATAATGAGGGAATGACAAAGAACAAGCATTTGCCTCATTTTTTGAAAGTCATGAAATTCATTATTCACTTTAAAGTTATGATACTGAACTTGTCTTTATCATATTTTCTATTGATAACTTGCATATTTTTTTACATCAGAATTTAACAAATGGCTAGTTGGTAGAGAACTACGAACCGAAGTGCACAGGCAAGTATCTGGTTGACAAGCAATTATCAGTCAGGCCACACAAGGTTCAGTGCTGGAAGCATGGTTATTTACAATTACTATGCATGATTTAGAGGAAGGGATTACATTCTGCAAATGCTACCAAATGGGGTAAATAGAAAATAATGAACATCTACAGTGCCCTCCATAATGTTTGGGACAAAGACCCATCATTTATTTATTTGCCTCTGTACTCCACAATTTGAGATTTGTAATTTAAAAAATCACATGTGGTTCAAGTGCACATTGTCAGATTTTAATAAAGGCCATTTTTTATACATGATGGTTTCACCATGTAGAAATTATTTATACATTGTCCTCACATTTCAGGGCACCATAAGGTTTGGGATACAGCAATGTCATGTAATTGAAAGTAGTCATGTTTAGTATGTTGTTGCATATCCTTTGCATGCAATGACTGTTTGAAGTCTGCGATTCACACCATCACCAGTTGCTGGGTGTCTTCTCTGATGATGCTCTGTCAGACCTGTATTGCAGCCATCTTTAGCTTCTGCTTGTTTTGGGGGCTAGTCCCCTTCAGTTTTCTCTTCAGCATATAAAAGGCATGCTCAATTGGGTTCAGATCGGGTGATTGATTTGGCCACTCAAGAATTTACCATTTTTTTAGCTTTGAAAAACTCCTTTGTTGCTTTAGCAGTATGTTTGGGATCATTGTTTTGCTGTAGAATGAACTGCCGGCCAATGAGTTTTGAGGCATTTGTTTGAACTTCAGCAGATAGAATGTGTCTGTACACTTCAGAATTCATTATGCTACCACCATCAGCAGTTGTATCATCAATGAAGATAAGTAAGTCTGTACCATCAGCAGCCATACATGCCCAGGCCATAACACCCCCACCACCGTGTTTCACAGATGAGGTGGTATGCTTTGGATCTTGAGCAGCTCCTTCTCTCCTCCATACTTTGCTCTTGCCATCACTCTAATATATGTTCATCTTCAACTTTTCTGCCCACAAGACTTTTTTCCAGAACTGTGGTTGCTCTTTTATGTACTTCTTGATAAACTGTAACCCAGCCATCCTATTTTTGCGGCTAACCAGTGGTTTGCATCTTGCAGCGTAGCCTCTGTATTTCTGTTCATGAAGTCTTCTGCGGACTGTGGTCATTAACAAATCCACACCTGACTCCTGAAGAATGTTTCTGATCTGTCGAACAGGTGTTTGGGGGTTATTCTTTATTATAGAGATAATTCTTCTGTCATCAGCTGTGGAGATCTTCCTTGGCCTGTCAGTCCCTTTGCGATTAGTAAGCTCACCAGTGCTCTCTTTCTTCTTAATTATGTTCCAAACAGTTGATTTTGATAAGCCTAAGGTTTGGCTGATGTCTCTAACAGTTTTATTCTTGTTTCTCAGTCTCATAATGGCTTCTTTGACTTTCATTGGCACAACTTTGGTCCTCATGTTGATCAACAGCAATAAAAGTTTTCAAAGGTGATGGAAAGACTGGTGGAAAGACTAGGTGCTGAGAGCTCTATTATACCTGCATTAAGGAGGCAATTAAACACACCTGAGCAATTACAAATGCCTGTGATGCCACGTGTCCCAAACATTTTGGTGCCCTGAAATTGGGGGGGGGGGGGGGACTATGTATAAACACAGCTGTAATTTCTACATGGTGAAACCAAAATGTATAACAATACCCTGTAATAAAATCTGACAATGTGCACTTTAACCACATGTGATTTTTATTATTACAAATCTCAAATTGTGGAGTACAGAGGCAAATAAATAAATGATGGGTCTTTGTCCCAAAGATTATGGAGGGCACCGTATGTGCACACACTCGAATAAATCTTAAATTCCATTGGTGGGCTCTGAAACAACTAATTTAGTATTATAGTGGAACACGCAAAGTTATGTGAATTGTCATGAGGGCTGAGATAAATGTTGCGTGAAATGAAAAATATTTGATGTTTTGGAGTATGATGGGTCTTGGGACTATTAATAATTGACCTGAAAGTGCTACTTTGCAAACCAGACTTCACATAGTGCAAGGAGGAGATTATTATGGGTTGCATAATTCAATATGAAGGACTGGAGTAACACAGTGGGACAAGCAGCATCTCTGGATGGAAGGAATGGGTGACATTTCAGGTCGAGACCCTTCTTCAGACCCTTTTTGACCCAAAACTTCATCCATTCCTTCTATCCAGAGATGCTGCGTTACTCCAGCATTTAGTGTCTATCTTCGGTGTAAACAGCATCTGCAGTTACTTCCTACACACTCAATATGAAGGAGCTCTGTGACCAAACTGCTAAGGAGAACAAAACTCCTTCAGATTGTACACTAATCAGCGCAGGTAAAATATAATCAGCACTATCAAATATTCTCCTGGAGAGCAGACAATTAATTGCAAGAATCAGAATTTGTAGATTTTAATGATTGCCCAGGGTTAGTAATTACATTTAAGAGGAGAAATGAAGAAATATACACAATCTTTGGTGATATTATCTCACACAATACAGATTGGTAACATTAACAACATTTTCCTTGCAGCTGGATGTAGCATCGTGCTTCAGCTTGAACTTCTGCTCTGGCATTGTATTTGCTTTTGTGTCTTCTGAGTGCAGATTGAGTGATTAAAGTGATGAAAGAAATAGATTACAATAATCGTGAGAGTAAATTGCAGCTGGTATAATTTGAACTATAATTTAGAAATACTAGAAAAATGGGATTCATAAACTGCTTTATGAATCCCTACACCCAAGATGAATGGTTTTAAAATGCACACATTCAAGAGAGTCAAGAAAGTCAAGGGTGTTTTATTGTCATATGTCCCAGATAGTTAAATGAAATTCTTACTTGCAGCAGCACAACAGAATATGTTACATAGTACTGTAAACAATATAATAACCAAGAGAACAATCATTGTGTTACATACACACGGTATAGTTTAGTGTGTGTATCTATGCATAACTAAAATTCTGATCTTGTGTTCTTCCGGTTTGCGCAGTTTTTCTATTTGCGCAAAACGGTTTGCGATAACGCTACGCTTTTTCATCAGCTCACTCATCATTCTCCTCTGCTGCGAGTGCAACAAGTTTCGTTTCGATCGGTAGTATATTGTAAAAGTTAGCGAGGTTTAAAAATCGTAAAAACCGAGCGTGCGCAGATCGATCTCCGCTCCTGCCAGTCAGCGCCGCGTGGATTGGTCTCTTCTCCTGTCACTCCCCAGGACGGTCCGGTCCTTCCTGCGACATCGTGTCTTTACTGAAGCTGAGGGACGCTGCGAGTGGCCGGCGGAGGTCTCCAACCGGACACAATTTTCGGAGGGACCGGAAGCGGCCCAGCTCGGAGCGGAGTCGAAGATGTTGCCAAACATAAAGCGGAGAGTCTGATCCCGGCGGAGGAGAGCGTCCAGCGCCCGCTGTGAGTCCCAAATGCACCACCAGCGCAACGCCCCACAGCTCCAGCCCCTTCCCTTCTGGTCCTCCTCGCTGGCTCCTGCCCCCCTCCCCCTCTTCCCCATAGCTCTTCCCGTCTTTTCTCCAAGCTCTCCCCCCATCCCCACACCCCCCCCCCCCCCCCCCGAGGCCTGGCCCTAAGGGCGCAGACAGCTGATGTTCCTCCGGGGCATGCAAGAAGGGAGAGGAGCGGCAATCTCGAGATCCTGGGCTGGCGAGCAGGGAGTGTGGGGGAGGAGGGAGAGGAGGGGAGTAGGGAAGCGAGAGGTGTTATGGAGGGAGGGAGGGAGGGAGGGAGGGAGGGAGGGAGGGAGGGAGGGAGGGAGGGAGGGAGGGAGTGACTGAGGGTAGGGAAAAGGAGAGGTGAGGCAGGGATTGGGGGAGGGTAGGAGAGGGAAAAGAAGAGGGAAGAGGTGAGGAGGGAAACTGGGGAGGAGGGGGAATAGAGGGAGAGGAGGGGGGGTGTAGAGGAGGAGGGAGTGGGGGAGGTAGGGCGTAAGGAGGGCAGTGGAGGAGGTGAGCAGCGATAGTGGGGGGGGTAGGGGATAGGAAGGAGTGAGGGAGGTGGGGATAAGAGGGATAGGAGGGGAGTAGGGAGGGGAGAGGAGTGATGGAGGGAGGGAGGGATTGACTGAGGGTAGGGGAAAGGAGAGGGAGGGAGAGGTGAGGGAGGGATTGGGGGAGGGGAAGAGGAGAGGGGAAAGAAGAGGGAGGGTGAAGAAGAGGGGGCAAGAGTTCCAGGGATGAGGGGAAATGAGCTGTGACTGTGCAGTTGGAGGCTACGGGTGAGTGGTGAAATATTGCATTTGGGGACCAAGCCTCCTGTGTGACAGGGACCCAATGCACACACACACACACACATACATAATATATATACATATATATACACACACACATATATGTGTATATATATATATATATACACACACACATATATGTATATATATATATACACACACACATATATATATATATATATATATATATATACACACACACACATATATATATATACACACACACACATACACACACATATCTATATACACACATCTATCTATCTATCTATCTATCTACACACACATACATATATATATATATGTATATATACACGGGGGGGTGCTATCTGGAGCGCTAGTACGGGTGTTGTTGTCTGGAGGGACTGGTTTCCAGAGGGCTAGTATGGACATTGTGGGCCAAATGGATTCTTGGGGTGGCCGCTCAGTCACTCAAGCCTGATGTGCTGGCAGCTCACTCATGGCTGGTGGGCTGGCAGTTGACTCATGGCTATTCCTTGAAATTCCATTTCAAGCAGGGTGCAAGGCCACCAAATTCAGGTGCAGTTTCTTACCACTTCAAGCAGGGTGCAGGGCCACCAAATTCATGTGCAGTTTCATGCCATTTCAAGCAGGGTGCAAGGCCACCAAATTCAAGTGCAGTTTTATACCACTTCAAGCAGGGTGCAAGGCCACCAAATTCAGTGCAGTTTCATACCATTTCAAGCAGGGTGAAACCACCATAAAACCACACAAAACACCACATAAACACCACATAAACACCACATAAACACCACACTCACAGTTCAGTAGACATTCAGTGTGTTCAGTTGATTCACAGCTCAGAGTCGTGAACTCTTCCTCACCCATCTTGCAGAGACTGAGCCAAACCCACACTTCCAGGTTTTTTAATCCCTCCCCCTCCCACCAGAAGGGGCGTGGCCTTCATGGTGTGATTGACAGGAGATATTCTCAACATTTTTTAAACACTAATAACACTTTTATTTTTCATCGATGGGAAGAATCCTCTGCACCTGATGAGCGGAGGGGCACTGAGTAAGATGGCCAAAAATCACAGCCGTAAGTGGTAGCGTTTTATCTAAAATCAATATACAGTGCAAAGAGGAAGTAGTCAAGTTTAGACTTTTAATCATTTGCCATTTTAAACCAACCACCACCAACCATTTGCTGTGCTTTATTTCAAACCAACCACCACCGACCATTTGCTGCGCTTTATTTCAAACCAACCACCACCAACCAGTTGCTGTGCTTTATTTCAAACCAACCACCACCAACCAGTTGCTGTGCTTTATTTCAAACCAACCACCACCAACCATTTGCTGTGCTTTATTTCAAACCAACCACATTTTCATTTTCTAACCACATTAAGGGCACTCAAGGTCAGTAAAATCACACTCACAGTTTAGTAGACATGTGTTCAGTGTTATTCACAGCTCAGACTGAGAGACGTGACCCTCTCACTCTCCCATCTTGCAGAGACTGACTGAGGCACTCAACACTTCCAGATAGCCCCTCCGGAAGGGGCGTGGCCTTCAGGAGAGAGAATCTCAACATTTTTTCAACACTAATAACACTTTTATTTTTCATCGATGGGAAAATTCCTCTTGTCCTGCACAGCGGAGGGGGACTCTGAGTAAGATGGCCAAAAACACAGCCGTAAGTGGCAGCGTTTTTTCTAAAATCAATATAGAGTAGTACAGGAAGTGGTCAAGTTCAGACTTTTAGTAATATAGATATATATACATTAAAAAATCTATTTTTATGTGTATTTATGTGTGCATGCACACATACGTACATATAAAAAACAAACAATAATAGTACAATACCAATAATAGTCTATCCATGTGTGCTTTACTTCTGATCCATTGCCTTGCATCCTGACTGTAGTGGGAACGCTGTGGTTATTATCGCCACAATCCACACCAGGACCTGTTTCCCAGACCCTCAGATCCTTTTCTTTCCTTTTTACCATCTCACCTAGTTCCATTCTCCCACTCTCTTACCTAAAATTCCTATTCACAACTATTCCCCGAGGCACCTTACAAAATGTTTCTTACTAAATAACCTTCTCCTTTTTCCTTTTTGAACCTCTGCAATGAATGACTTTGCATTACTCTCTCTCTCTTCTACAAGCTCATCCTTCTTCCACCCCACCAATCTTTGTCTTGTGTAAATTCCCAAATCGTGTTTATTTACCCCTTAACTTTTTCCTTGCCTCAATCACTGAAATGTCTATCTCCATTCATTTTCTTGTTTCACTTTTCACCAATTGCCCCATTCATTTATTTTTTGTTCTGATCAGCTCGGACGTATGATATCCAATACCTTCTCTCACACTGGCCTTTTTGCAAGGCTTAGTCCCTCCATCAGTGCAAAGCAATGGTGCATTTTAATTCTCCCATTTCCTCTTCAATATCTTTAAAAGTGTTAAAGCCCTCCTAAACTGTTAAGAAGTTCCATTATATATTTCCAATCAGATTTTAACCTTGCTATCATACCACCAAAATCTTAAAGCTATTGATGACATTGTTTGTGACTGACAAGACAAGCTATCCATTCTGAAACATCCTGACACGATTGAGCACGTCAGATTTTTAAACGTCTCTGTCTGACATCTGTCAAAGAGTCAGGCAGAACTGCACTCACTTAGTTCCATTCCATTCACAACTGCGCATTTCTGGCTTTCCCATGAACATATTAAGAAAAAACAATGCAGTACAAATTCATGATCTCGAGCATCACATAGGGTGATTTCTAAGTTGCTTTGGTTTAAGATACATATTATTAATAGATAAATTCAAAGAGTGGCAGTCATAGGATGGCACAGTGGCACAACGGGAGTGTTGCTGCCTTACAGTGGCAGGAGCCTAAGTTCGATCCTGACTACAGTGGCTGTCTGGTTTCCTCCCACACTCCAAAGACATATGGGTTTGTAGGTTAATTGGCTTTGATTAAAATTGCAAATTGTCCCTAGTGTGTAATGTAGTGCTAGTGTACGAGATGATCGCTGGTCAGTGTGGATTAAGTGGGCTCAAGGGGCTGTTTATGAGCTGTTTCCCTAAAGTCTGAAGTCTATAAACTGAAGTACCGTAACGCAACTTGAATGAAAAGTAACTGGAAACACAAGGAACTGCAGATGCTAGAATACTGAACAAAACACAGTGTTGTCGGGACTCAGCAGGTCAGGAAATGTCCGAGGAAGGAATGGACAGATGATGTTTCGGCCAGGATCCTACCTCCCCCCCCCTCCCACCTCTACTCCATCAGTCTGAAAAAGGGACCCAACCCGAAAAACTCCCCATCCATTTTTACCACAGATGCTGCCTGACCCACCGAGTTCTCCTTAGCTTTGGTGTTTTGGAAAAGTAAATGGATTTCATTTTTCATTACATGAACAACTACAACAACATTGGCCAAAGTGTTTGGCGATCATTTTGGACTTGAAAAAATATATAGTTATGTGACTATCAACGAAAAATGCATAAAATGCATGAATTAGCAAGCAAGTAGTTATATTTGCAAAACTCCTTAAAAATGTGTTCCTATATTTGGCCAAAAACACAAAAATAAAATCAACGTTGAGTTCAAAAACAAAATACAAAGGCTCTTTAAAAATTTAACAATATCAGAATATTTTTTCCCAAAAAACACCTTATTCTAAACTTCCTAATGTAAAAGTGAAATGCTGTCTGGAAACTTTGTTTCACCTTTGGCATGATAAACACATATTACGCAAAGCTGAGTCTGATCTCACGCGAAAAAACAAAATGAACAAAAGTGCAGTGGGATTCTACGCACAGATACTATATAGGAAATCAGCTGCTGGGAAGCAAGTCAATGCTTAAAGAACTCTCCCTGTGTCAGCAGCCAAAAAGGTGAGGGAAAAGTTGTGGTGAAGCAACGTAGGAATTTGCTGTGTGTGTGGGCATTAATATGGCTGAGTCAACACCTGCGATTGTGGGAGTGGTCCCAAGTTATACTGAGGTGAAAGCTAATCAATGGGCGGGTGATCACACAACTGTTTCCTTTGACATTTTGCTCCGTACATCCACCACCATCTTTGTGTGAAAAAGTTACCCCTCAGATTCCTCTTGAATATTTTCCCCATCACCTTAAACCATTGTGCACTGGTCCTCGATTCACCTACTCTGGATGAGAACGGAACAAAAAAAAACACGCAATCAGCAAGGGGAGCAACAGCTGCATCATTTTACAGCTGCTGACTATTGAAGGTGAGGCTAGCATTTGATTTGTCTAGAACATAGATTTGATGGTGCCAACCATTAACTCAGAGTCATAGAGTCATTCGGCCCAACTTGCCCACACCAGCAACATATCCCAGCTACAATACAATACTATAAATGTGTATTGTATTGTATTGTATTGTACATTAGTCCCACCTTCCTCGTTTGCACCATATCCCTCCAAACCTCTCCTATCCATGTACCTGTCTAACTGTTTCTTAAACGTTGGGATAATCCCAGCCTCAACTATTTGCTTTGACAGTTCATTCCGTACATCCACCACCCTTTGTGTGGAAAAAGCTACCCCTCAGATTCCTATTAAATCTTTTCCCCATCACACCTCCAAGACCAAGGAGCTGATTATTGACTTCAGGAGGTCCCATAATGGAGAATACGCCCCAATCTCCATCTACGGGGAAAGTGTGTAGAGTGTCCAGTTTTAAGTTTCTGGGCACTCACATTTCAGAGGACCTCACATGGTCCACCAACACTGCTGCGCTGGTCAAGAAGGCACAGCAACGACTGTTCTTCCTGAGGACATTAAAAAAGACTGGTCTGCCCCAACAGCTGCTGACAACCTTCTACCGCTGCACCACAGAGAGCATATTAACGTATGCCATCTCTGTGTGGTATCTCAGCTGCACGGAGGCGGAGAGGAGAGCTCTTCAGCGCGTCGTCCACAGAGCGCAGAGGATTATTGGGACACAGCTACCAGCCTTGGAGGGCATCTACCACATACGGTGCCTCAGGAAGGCCGTCAGCATCCATAAAGACTCCTCACACCCTTGTAATGGACTGTTCGAACTACTTCCCTCCGGCAGACGTTACAAGGCCTTCTACGCCCGAACCTCCAGACTCATAAACAGCTTCATTCCCAGAGCTATAGCGGCTCTGAACCGGCCCTGCTGAGTGCCCCCCATCCCACCTGGACTGTCTCCCTCAGATGGTCACGTCGCACAGTTTATTTATTTTTTATTTTTTTGACATCGGTTGGAAGCTGCATACTAAATCTCGTTGCACTGATGTGCAATGACAATAAAATATATTATTATTATTATTATTAAACAAATTTCCACTGGTCCTCGATTCACCTACTCTGGGCAGGAGACTCTGTGCATCCACCAGATCGATATACACCTTTATATGAAGTGCCTTCTAATTCCCAAACTTTGCATGCTGTGCCCCCATAAGTGAAGATGATTGTGTGCTGCATAACTCATGCCACAATTACGTGCACAACTGGTGCCAAGCAAACAGCAGTTGCCTGAAAGTGAATCATGCATGGAGGTTCCAGGGAAAAGTTTCCCGATGTGCCTGGTTTAATCCAGAAGTAATCAATAGCAAGATCTTACCTAGATTATTACCTAGATGCTTCCATGTATGGCTTGCTCATAAAATATGCAAATTAGTCTAATTTCCAAGCTCTGCTTGATGGTACATACGAGATAAAAATCACGGTAAGCACAAATTGCACGGGCATATTTAAGCTTAATTTAGTATTTGACAAATTTGCATGAGAAAATTAGATTTTTTCAAATCTATCTCTGCAACTCCTATGCAATAAAAGAGATTAAGAAAAAAAAAATCACACCAGAGAAAGAGCAATTTCCGAATTTATTCAACCCATAATTTAATATTCCATCAGGATTAAAACTTGCATGCTGCACAACCAGCAGTTAAAGAATATCAAGAGTTGACAATAGACACAAAATGCTGGAGTAACTCAGTGGGACAGGCAGCATCTCTGGAGAGATGGAATGGGTGACGTTTCAGGTCGGGACTGCAGAAGGGTCTCGACCCGAAACGTCACTCATTCCTTCTCTCCAGTGATACTGCCTGAGTTACTCCAGCATTTTGTGTTTGCCTTCGATTTAAACCAGCATCTCAGTTCTTTCTGACACAAGAGTTGAAAATAGCAGGTATTGGCATGACACCAAATGTCGGGCATCTGTACTCCGTTAACAGGCCAGTGGTTCGGTAAAACTATTTTTGTAGACCAATGCCTGTGTATTCCAATTAATTCCTCCTCAATTGAGTCTTTCTCTGAGACATTAGTGAATGGCAGATTTCCAAAATTAGTCATCCCACCCTACAACCAAATCCCCTCCCCCCAAAAAAAAATCTGGTCCTCCCGATGTGATCTAATAAGCTCGTTCGATTATTTAGTTTACTTGTTCAGCATGATGCTATGCACTGTGAGAAAAACCACTCATTCGTGCATGAATAGGTATCACAGTGCCAAGTTATATGGAGACAATCAGTTTATGACATAAAACAGCTGAAACCATACAGGCTCAAGATGTTTTCAAGCTCTACCATTCCAAAAGACCATTAAAATGACCACTTTTAAACATACAGTGCATTCAGAAAGTATTCAGACCCCTTCACTTTTTCCACATTTTGTTACGTTACAGCCTTATTTTAAAATGGATTAAATTCTTTTTTTTTAATCATCAATCTACACACAAAACCACAGAATGAAAAAACGAAAACAGGTGTTTAGAAATTTATTGTGTGTAGATTGATGAAAAAATAATAATTTAATCCATTTTAGAATAATGGGCCTGTCCCACTTATGTGACTTTTTCGGTTACTGCCAGCACCCGTCATAGGTTTTTGCAGGTCGCCGAAAATTTTCAACATGTTGAAATCCAGCGGAGACCAAAACAAGGTACGACCCTTTGGCTGACTATTCACGACCATACAGGCTTCACCCCGCGATATGTCGCTGGGGTGTCGCCTGTATGGTCGTGAATAGTCTCCTCAGTCGCCCAAAGAGTCGTAGCGTCTTTCTGGTCACCGCTGGATTTTCAACATGTTGAAAATTTTCGGCAACCTGCAACGACCTATGGCGGGTGCCGGAGGTCACCGAAAAAAATCGCATAAGTGGGACAGGCCCATTAGGCTGTAACGTAACAAAATGTGGAAAAAGTGAAGGTTTGAATACTTTCTGAATGTACTGTACATCAAAAATTGAAGTTGTCAATAATGGGCACTTCTGCTAGTTTTTGAGCACTTAACTGAATGGAAGCTTGAGACTCCCGAGTACAGGTTGATGTGACCTTCTGCTCCAGATTACTGCTGATTCCAGTACATCTTTGCTGCACTGATGCAACCTTCATAAGATGTCTGTACCATTCATTAAGATAGAACAGTCTCCCTTGGATTTTCCAATTGTCGCAAAACAAAATGAATGGGGAAAATAATGGATGCCTCAGCCGAACGACAAGCAACTGGAGGGCAATGGTCCAGCTCAAAATTATTTTGCAATGAAAGTACAATCTAACAGAAAGAGAATGTGCAAACAAATAACTGCAGATGCTGGTTAATACACAAAAGGACCCAAAATGTTGGAGTAGCTTAGCAGGTGAGGCAGCCTCTCGAGAGAATATGGATAGGTGACATTTCAGGTCAAGACACTTCTTCAGACCGATTGTCGGGGTGGTGGGGGGGGAGCAGAAAGTTGGAAAAGGGGAGAGGCAGGACACAGCATGGAGGGTAACAGGTCGACAGGCAAGGGATTTTTATTTGATAAGCACAGAGGGGGAGCAGTGAGAGAGGGTCTCACAGAACATGCATGAGAAAGGAGGAGAACTTCTTCAAAGTACGCATAGATTTAAACAATAATTTTGTTATCCATATTATATAGGATAGAAATTATTAATAGAAACCTTTCTAAATGATAACATGCAAAATTAGAACCTACTTCATATGCATTAAAGTAGACCATTAAAAATATCTAACTTTTTGTCTGCATATTGCATAATGCATCTATTTTTTCATATTTTGATTTTTAATTTCATCAGGTTTATGTTGATGTTTCATTAATGTTTAGCTGTATCGGAGATTGTCAGCAATTAGTTTTTTTTTCTAATGAGCAAGCAGCTCCTGACTGCAACTTCAAGGCTATTACTTCTATCCCCTGGATTATAAATTCGGCATTCAAAGTACACCAACATCTGGCACAAGTTGCAGAAGGAGAAGAGTCATAATTTGAGGAAGGACATTCTAGCTAATGAGGGAGTGCAGCGTTGGTTCACAAGGTTAATTCCTGGGATGGCAGGACTGTCGTATTATGAGAGAATGGAGCGACTGGGTATGTATTCACTGGAATTTAGAAGGATAAGAGGAGATCTTATAGAAACATATTAAATTATTAAGGGATTGGACACGTTAGATGCAGGGAAATAAAGTTCCCGATGTTGGGGGGGGGGGGTCCAGAACCAGGGGCCACAGTTTAAGAATAAGGGGTAGGCAATTTAGAACTGAGATGAGGAAAAACTTTTTCACACTGAGTTGTGAATTTGTGGAATTCTCTGCCTCGGAAGGCAGTGGAGGCCGATTCATTGGATGCATTCAAAAGAGAGTTAGATAGAGCTCTTAGGGCTAGCAGAATCAAGGGGTATGGGGAGAAGGCAGGAACGGGGCACTGTTTGTGGATGATCTGCCATGATCACATTGAATGGCGGTGCTGGCTCTAAGGGCCGAATGGCTTACTCCTGCACCTATTGTCTATGTATCTATAAAGCCATTTACTCTTGCAATAATACATTAATCGGGACTTCATTGAGAAAAAGCAACTTAATTTTAAGTAAAAGCATAAACTATAATGGATCAACAGCTCAAGAATATGATGGCAGAGGACTTTAAAAAAAGAATGCGGGTCAAGTTCGAAGCCTCCAATATTTAAAACATGCAGTTGGCGGAGAGATCATGTTTCACGCATTACAGTCCTTCAATTCTCAAGCACCATATCTAGGCTCGCAGGCTGCAAAATCATAATCCCTGTGTACTATGTAATTTAAAGGTTTGCTGCAATGTACCTACTAGAACGCAAAAACAAAGTGATTATTTGATTTAGGAAAGGGATGGATTCGTGGAAAATGTTTTGTTAAGTAAATTGAGAAGGCTGGGTGAGATGCTTTGCGAGTATTTCAGTGGAGCGTATTCCTTTTCGCAGAGTGGTGCGTTCACTATCAGTTATAATGAAATATAGTTTTATAAATCAAAATCACATTCCCCAAAGAGCCAATAGTTTTATAGCAAAAAAAATCATATATCAAGCATTTGTACATCGATATTCCTTTATTATAAAGGAATAAATTGTCCCCTATAAATACACTGTGCCACCACTCTGGTAAATTAGGGGCAGCTATTGGTAAATGTTGCCTTTCTCAAAGGAATATTGCAAACAAAAATAGTCCAAGACAAATCATTTTTTAGACGAGGGTAATCTGACTTTTTTCACGTAAAATAAAAATGCATGACACAGATTCCTTATGTTGAGATAAAAAATATAGATGATATTAAAAGTGTAGATTATATTTAATATTTGTTTCCAAAATTTTAAAGAAAGGTGGATGAAAGATTATATGCTGTGATCAACAAAGTAGTTACAACAGCAATTTTCTCTCGCTCACACGGATATGCTTAAAAGTTATCATTGATTTATCTTTGCATACAAATATGTAGAATCATGCAAATGTCTGGTAATAATCCTTCAGTATCTCTTTATATGAAAACTGCAAATTAAATAGCATTCAGCAGCTAATGAAAACAGCACTCTCTTAAACATGTTCCTTAAAGACAAAAGCATTGCACCAACTGCTGTTTACCCAGCAGAGATAGGGAAAACACAATCCTGGTCTTTCAGTGAAAATAGTCTGGAGTTAATTTGGCAATGCCTTTGCCACGAGGTCATCAACAAATTTGGTGTTCTTCATCAACTCGCAAGGGTGCCTCACGATGTGCTTCCACAATTAATTGGGCAGATTGGAAGGTTTACTGTTGAAATCATTTTCTGAAATCCCCTTATTCATTCAGGTATCAAATAAATTTGCAGTTTGGAAAATGAGGATTAGCAGATAGCTACTCCCATTATAACAGTGCAGGGAGAACATTATGTTACATCAAACTCCATCCAGGAAGTAATTGACAATACAGTAACCTTGTTTACCCACTGTTATCCTATGCTAATAAGAGCGCAATTAAGATATAATGACACAAATTCCCCATTTTAAAATTAAAAGAAAAGCAAGAATATTGTCAGGGAGGAACACCCACATAAGCAGAAAAATATATACTTGAGCCCAAATCAAACACCGTTTTAAAAGCATACATATTTTAATGTTTTAATTGGCATGTACTTTAATAAGGTAGCTTTAAACAAAAACAAGGCTGTTGTGCACTGCAGCTTTGGCATTTTTTAATGGAAATTAACATTCTCTAAGAATACATTTACATGTATATGAATCTTTTCACATTCACAAATCGTCCCCAAGCACTCCACATCCAATTAATTACTTTTTGAAGTGTCGTTCCATATGGAAGAGGCACTCCGATTGAATAGAGTTTTTATGTCAAATTCAAGCATCGTACAATACTGAATTTCTACATCCACTTCAACTTTCCTTCCTATGCAAGTAATAATTATTTCATTAAGGTTGCTGACCTTAGAAGTTCCACAACTGCTCCAGACATGATCTAAACAAAATGCTGGGTGATTATTCACAGATGATCTGGACGTGACTTTTAATTATAATTTGAAATGGAGGCATATATTGTTTAACAGAAAAGACTGCGGATAACATCACAAGGATTATTTGAAATATTGTAAATCATGTCACAACAACACTGCACATCCCATTTATCAAAGAGCTACTGACAGCCCTGCATAATTGTTCTTCGAAGTATCTGCATGCATTAGCACAGTTTCACTTCTGAATAGAATACCATGCCATCTATTTTTTTGACTTGGCAAACCCCTATTTCTTAATGGACCGTTACATCTAAAAAATGCCTTTCACACTGAAAATCATGCAAGCAGCTTATATCTGACTCTTGTATACAACATAACATTTGGCCATAAAATTGCACGTTCAAGTCAATAACTATCCCCAGAAGGCTGTCAAATCTGTTCCATTCTCCATTCTGGGCACTACCATTGTGGAGGTACCATTATCAATAGCCTGCAAGTCACTCCTGATCACATTTTCAGTTGAATCCGACACATAATAGAGAAGAGGTTAAAAAGCTGAGTATTCTGCAATAAGTGAGCCAGTTACCAGTTCTTCAAAAAACTTTCTGCCACCTAAAAGATAGGTCGGCATGGTGACGCAGCGGTAGAGTTGACTGCGTGGGTTTTCTGGGAGGTATTTGGTTTCCTCCCACACTCCAAAGTGGTTTGTAGGTTAATTGGCTTGGTATAAGTGTAAATTGTCCCCAGTGTGTGTAGGATAGTGTTAATGTGCGAGGATCGCTGGTCGGTGCAGACTCGGTTGGCCAAAGGGCCTGTTTCCACACTGTATCTCGAAACTAAACAAACTAAAAGCGCTTTCTCACGGGGCGACTTGACGCAAGAGTTAACCAGAGTTGAACATCGTGGGAACCCCGTGCGATAACCGTACGGCATTCGTGGACCACCGTGGACCACCGTGGCGCTAACGGCAGGTACTTGTGTAACTTGGTGACTCGGGAGAAAATTCAAGCAAGTTTGAATTTCTCCAAGAGTGACTTGTACACTTGTGGTTGAAGATTGCAACTTTATATGCACGTAGTGGCCAGTGCGATATCCGTATTAACTCTTGCGTTTATCGTGGGAACTCCTGCGAACGGTGAACCCGGAAGCTGGACAGAGGGGACAGAAGGTGAGTAATCTGGAATGAACATGCTGTTAGGCTGGGATCATTCTCTGCGAGATGATCTTAGTGCAGGAGACAAGTGTAGGAGAGGTGTACTGACTGTGTGGGCAGCACTTTGGAAGCGATTGCCCACCATTCTCAAAAGCCGCTGTGTCTACCTGTCCCTCCAACTCCAGAGGAATCCGCTCCCCGATGGGCTGCTACGGCGACAAGTGGCAAGCGACAAGGGATCTCCGTGCTTGCAATCGGTGTCCCATTGGTCCTAACGTCTCCGGCCACCCCCCTGGACTGGAGCTGAGACTGTGAACTGTACCGCCCTTGCCCCCTCCCTCTGCAACTGCAAACAACCCCACAGTTCCCAGTCTCAGCTCCTGTACAGGGGGGTGGCCGGAGACGTCACAGCCCGAGCTACCCCCCTCATCCGCAACCCCAAGAACAAGACGTACCTTGCACACCATCAGCTTCTGTCCCTACGGGGAGCGTGTTCCTCTGGAGTTGGAACGGGGCTGCGCTGCTGCTGGCTGTGGGTCTCTGGGATCTCAGTGCTTGCAGTGGGCCTGGGGGTCGGTGTCCCGTTGGTCCTGACGTCTCCGGTGACTGGCACTGACCTGCTGGCATCACCGACGTGAAGACAGTGCAAAGCCCCCCCGCCGGTGCAATGGGCGGGGAGCTGAAGAGGGGAGGGAAGGGGTCACACACATGGCCGGGAAGCAGAGGGGTGTAGGTGGGGTGAAACTGAAGGGAGCAACAATCTGCTGCTGCCTGCCCGCTGAGTTAAAAAGTTCCCACGCAAGACTCACGATACACTGTATATCGTGAGTCTACCGTGGGAACTTTTTAACTCAGTGGGCAGGCAGCAGCAGATTGTCAATTATTAACCCTCCCGCGCAATTACCTTCTCTTTTATGAATGGGGATTCACAATGTTCATTCAAGATTTAGCGGGAAAACTCGGGAGACGGACAAGTCACTCGCACAAATAACAGAAATGCCGAGTATCCGTGGGAACTCTTTATCTACCCCCCGTTATATCGTGTGATATCGTGCTAGACCACGACCACTTCACTCTGGTTACATCTTGCGTCAAGTCGCCCCGTGAGAAAGGCCTATAAAAGATACAACAAAGAAATTAAAAGAAACATTTTCCATTTACAATTATAAGAATATTCAATACTTTCAGGTCCTCACCAACACATAGAATCGGCATGAATTTACCACGTCCGCAGGGCTACAGGCATTTTCTGCTATTTGGGAACTTAGTTTTTGACCACATTTGAACGGTTCGGGTTACAAATAATTCAGACAAAACAAAACCCATCAACTGGAGTGATCAGTATTCAGAATACAATAGCTTGGCTGATGTGTAACCAGTCTCCTAGTCTCAACATGTAACCCTCCATCATAAATGCAACACTTGTATATAGCCATCTCCAGGAGGAACTGAAGGTCACCATATGACTTTTTATACAACATTCCTAAGACTGTGACTTCCACCAGCTCAGAAGGCCAAGGGAAACAAGTGCAAGGAAGCACACACAACACCTTCAAGGTTTCTTCTAAGTCACACACACCTCAATGGGACGATATCATTGGATCAGATGTGTGGCCCGATGGTACAACTGCTTGAGCTGCTGCCTCACCATTTCAGCAACCTGGGTTCAATCATGACCTCTGACCATGTAACAACAATACTGCAAGGAAACGCTTTCTATGGTGCAAAGAAATGCTCCCTATCAACAGGCGGGGGACACCTTGAGAGCAGCTTCAGGGCATGGCTCAGGAATTTCTTCCCAGGTAATTTAGTTCTCACCAATATTATAAGTATCGGTTAAACCTATAACAAATGCTTGCTTAACCATATACATCTAAACTAAAAGTAAAAATATTATTTCTGGGTATTAGGCTCTTGCTTAAATGATGTTGTTACAGCCACATCTGAAAGGGGGGAGCAATAGGGAAACCGCATATCACAACTGGCAGCCTACATTAACTGGCATCGCATCCCAATCAGTGCTTATAACTTGCATAAATGCCACTTGATCGTGTTTAAAGCAACTATCTAGAAAGCATTTGGTAATATGGATCTCGCTAATTTCATAAATAATTGATCTAAAATGTAAACCATCTCAGCATCACCTTGATTGGATGTTCTGCTGCTTTACATTTTGCATTCAGCGCTCTACAACTGTGAATCTGTGGAGGATCTTTTCCCTCCAGAGTGAGAAATACAGCAACAATTATTTCAGAGTGGTTTCATAGCTCTTCAAGGAAGACATAATCCCTCTGTAATCAGTTCCTAGACTTCCTCATCCTAGACTTCCTCATCAGTAGGAATCAACAACACTTCCTGCTCAACAACAATCTACACCGACTCTAATCTACTCTTCCTGTACCCATAACTCTGTGGCCAAACACAGCTTCAACACCATCTATAAATTCACTGATGATAACACGGTTATTGGATGAGTAACAGGTAACTTTGAGTCAGAGTACAGGAGATTGAACATCTCATCGAAAGGTGCCAGAACAACGATCTTCCCCAACACCCTCAACCCACAGCTCCATACTTAACACAATGTCAGTATTTGACAAAATGCTAGCCAAATTTCCATAAATTAGTAGCCAATTCCAATCCTGGCCATATTTCGTATGGATGGATATATCCAAGCTAAATAAGCAAACCATCTGGCAGTTACAATTATTCGTCCCATACCCAATCCCTCACCTCTCACAAAGTTGACCTGTACTGCACATCAAGATCATATTTTCTTCATTAAAAAACATTACAATAAATCCACTCGGTGCACAATAAGGTTCAATAAGTTATGAAAACAGCTAGAAAATTAAAAGCAATCCAAATACCAAAGAAGTCCCGAATCATCGATGTTAGTCCTTTGCAAAATCTACAGCTGGCTGACTAGGCATGGGAGGATAGAATTATTTTGTTCCGTTCTCAGAATAAATCAAAGATGGAAGAATGATTAATGAAAACAATCAACTGTGTGCCAAATATCATCCATTACAAGGTGGGAACTATCTGACCAGACTCAGCGCAATTCAAAGATAGACACAAAAAGCTGGAGTAACTCCTGGAGAGGAAGAATGGGTGACGTTTCAGGTCAAGATCCTTCATCTGAAGAAGGGTCTTGATCCGAAACGTCATCCATTCCTTCTCTCCAGAGATGCTGCCTGTTCCGCTGAGTTACTCCAGCTTTTTTGTGTCTATCTTCGATTCAAACCAGCATCTGCAGTTGCCTCTTGCTCAACTCAATTCAATCTTAATTGAAGAGTTTCCAGAGCGTTAAACATCAGATTTCTACGTTGAGGTGGCTGCAACAAAATAATAACAGCTGCCCTTGAATGGACTTAATTTATCAAAACAGTCTTGGATCAGATCCAATGTCTTCCAGCAAAACACTGAGAATACATCTATCGTTATCTTTTATTTGCTACAAACATTGTATCCTTAACCATCGATTCTTACTCACACCACAGCCACCACCTCAGGCTGAAGCAGACCATTCTTGACATACTCCAAAACCCATTTGGGCTACTTTCTTTACAAAGTTTCTTAATTAGTGTGAGCTGTTGTTGTACAGTGCTCCGAATTAAATGAAAAACTCCAGGGTATTTCCCTACACATGTCCACATTCTAAGTTCCAAATGTCTTGTTTTGAATATCGATCACCTATTTTTAAACCTTAAAATGGGTCATGAACACAGGGTTTTGAACATATCGGCAGTCCACAGAAACACTAGTGAAAAATTCAGTCAGCTAGAAATTGGATTAATCCCATACAATGGTATCAGAACACTTCTGAAGAAGGGTTTCAGCCCGAAACGTTGCCTATTTCCTTCGCTCCATAGATGCTGCCTCACCCGCTGAGTTTCTCCAGCATTTTTGTCTACCTTCGATTTTCCGGCATCTGCAGTTCCTTCTTAAACACTATTAATGAAAGTCGCATTCAGATCAGGATCTTTAACTTTGAGTAGAAAGGAATGTCAGATGCTGGTTTAAACCGAAGATAGACACAAAATGTTGGAGTAACTCAGCAACTCCAGATAGAAGGAATGGGTGATTTTGGGTCGAGACCCTTTGATCTTAGAACTTTGAGGTTCATAAGACAATGTTGCCAGTCTTGTTTGTATTGCGTTGTACTAAATTTCAACACACCGCATCCATTGATTTATTACATGTTCTGCCTGCTGTTAACATTTACCCAAAACAGTGCAATTTTGCAGGTAGGTGTTAGGGGGACAAACAACAATACAAGCAACACACTTCCAATAACAGCATTGCACCTAGAATGTTGAGCAGTGCTCCGCGGGTGTCAGAAAGGCCTGACGTGCAGGTAGAGAGGCATGATTTTTGTACATGAGTTCAAGAGTTGGCAGAAGGTTGGCAAAGATGTCTCCCGATAATACTACATGGAGTGCAGTTGATGAATTTCCAGACTTTATGGACGTCTTCAATTGTGATAATCCCACATGTCAGCCCTGCCTTTGATGTTCTCCATACTGCAAACTGTGAGGTGTAGCAGACATTGCAGTAGTAGACTGGAATGGCCCCAAGGTCCAGAACCCGCAAATGACCGTGTCCTGCAAACGCAAAGCAATCCAGGAACATGTGCTATTCTGTATTTGGAGTTTCAGGAGGTCACAGATTTTAGATTTGATAAAGGTGGCGTTTTTGAGCAGTTTGTTTAATAGCAGCGGAAACAGATTAGTGAGTATCAAAGAAGTGCCAGTTCTCAGAGCAGTGTTGAGAATCGCGTAGTAGACGCATTTTACATGATTTAAAGTTTTTTTTATCGTACAAATATAAATTAAAATGCTGTCATGCAGCCAGGAATCAATTTTTTTTTAATTGACACTAATGCACCCAGAGAGACACAACATGCTGGAGTAACACAGTGGGACGGACAGCATCTCTGGAGAGAAAGAATGGGTGATGTTTCTGGTCGAGACCATTCTTCAATGCACACAGACATGGATGCAACATTGCTTCAATCCAGCACACCCATTTTTCAACCCAGCAGCACCATTTTTGTTTGGAACTGGGTGGAGAAATTTCGAAGACTTCATCAACAAAAGCATATTCTCCTGCCAGTTGTATATCTAATTAAAAAAAAATTTGAAACACACTTATTTTAATGTGAGAGGCCTGATGGGGAAGGCAGATTAACCCACAGCTTGAATAGGTACGTGTGACTGGTACGTTGTAGCCATTATAGAAACCTGGTTAAAAGGGGCACAGGGCTGGTAGCCTAATGGCCCAGGTGGCAGATGCTACAGGAGAGATAGAAGTGGGGGTAAAAGAGGTGGGGGTGTTGCTTTATTAATTAAGGAGGATGTCAAGGCAATGGTCACAGATCGCATCACTGATGGTTTGTCCAGTGAGGCTCTATGGGTGGAGCTGAGAAAAGAAGGGACCATCACCTTGTTGGGAGTGTATGACAGGTCCCCAAATTGTCAATGGGAATTAGAAGAGCAATTACGCCAGGGGATTGCAGCAGCTGCAGGACCAGTACATTTGTCATGGTAGGGAATTTTAACTTTCCCAATATTAACTGGGACAGTCATGGAGCAAAAGGTTTAGATGGGGCAGAATTTGTCAAATGTACTCAAGAAAGTTTCCTCAGGCAATATACACAGAAGAGGGCAACATCTAGTCTTAGTAAATTGGGATGGGCAAGTGGCTGAATTGTCACTGATGAGCCTTTTGGGACCAGCAACCACTGTTCTATTAGGTTTAGGATAGTTATGGATAAAGATATGGCGGGCCCACGAGTTAACATTGTAAATTGGGGCAAGGCAAATTTTGAAGGTATTAGACAGGAACTTACTCAAGTCGAGTTCGGTGGGCGGCGCGACTCTCGTCAGCAGCGGCCTCTGCAGTCCGTCTGCGTTTTTATTATTTTATGTCTATGTTTTTATGTAGTTTTTGTTATTTTTTGTTGGGGTATGTGTGTGGGGGGGTGGGGGTGGTGTGGGGGGGGGGGGTGGGGGTAACTTTTAAATCTCTCCCTGCACGGGAGACCCGACCTTTTCTTTGTCGGGTCTCCGTTGTCGTTGGGGCTGCAACGAGGAGCGGCCTCCAACAGGAAGACCGGGGGCTGTGGTGCCGACTACTCACCTCACCGTCGCGGAGCTGGCCGAGTCCGTAGCGGGTGGAGCTGTGGTGGACGCTGCTGCGGCCCGACCTCCGGAGATTCGGTGGCTGCAACTGCGGGTTTGGCGGACGGCGACACCGGGAGCCCGCGGGTCCCTGCTGGGTGACCGCTTTTCAGGGCTCCCGCAACGGCGACTTCTCCCGCCCGAGTTGCGGGGTTGAAGAGCTCCTGGAGCGGGGCCTTACACCATCGCCCCGCGCGGCTTGGAATGGCCGCGGGACTCTGCGAGCGCACGCCGGGGCTCCAACATCAAGAACCCGGTGTGTGACCTTGCATCACCCGGCGTGGCTTTAATGGCCGCGGGACAATCGCCATCGCCCGCCGGGGGCTTTGACTTTGACTCTGACATCGGGGGGGAGAGTGCAGTGGAGAGATAAGTTTTTTTGGCCTTCCATCACAGCAATGTGATGGATGTTTATGTAAATTATGTTGTGTCTTGGGTCTATTTGTTTGTAATGTATGGCTGCAGAAACGACATTTCGTTTGGACCTCAAGGGGTCCAAATGACAATAAATTGAATTGTATTGTATTGTATTGTATTGTATTGATTGGAGCAGGTTGTTTGCAGGGACAGGAATGTTTTAAAAGTGTGCTGACAAGAGTTCGGAGCATGTATGTTCCTTTTACAGTGAAGGGCAAGGCAGGTGGGTGTAATGCCTGGATGACGACAGAAAGAGGTGCTAATCAAGAATAAGGAGGAGTCAAGGGGCAGGTGAATGCAGCTGGGATCAAGTGTATCCCTGGAGGTGTTTCAGGAACTGAGGAGCACGCCAAAGGAGGAAATCAGGAAGGCAAAAAGGGGGTTGGAGATAGCTCTGGCATATAATTTTAAGGACAACCCAAAGAGATCTTATGTGCTCCAAGGGAAAAGGGATTTTCAGAGAACGAATAGAGCCCCTCAAGATTCAACGAGGCCATCTCTGTGTGGATTGGCAGGAGATTGGCGAGGGCCTCAATGATTATTTCTCCTCTGTTTTTATCGTGGAGAATGACGTGAGGACCAGGGAACTTGCGACAGTAAATTGAAGTGTCTTTAGGGCAGTCAGTGTTATGGTTGAGGAGGCACTGATGGTCCTAACATGTATGAAGGTAGATAAATCTCCCAAGCCTGATCAGATATATCAGAGGGAAGCTGGAGAAGAAATTGCACGTGTCCGGGCTGAGATTTTCTAGTCATCATTAGATACGGGTGAGGTGCCAGAAGACTGTAGGGTGGAAAATGTTGTGCCTTTATTTAAGAAGGGCTGCAAGGAAAACCCTCGGAACTGTAGGCCAGGGAGTCGAATATCTGTCCTCAGAAGGTTACTAGAGATTATTCTGAGGGATAAAATATACATGCATTTTGATATACAAGGGCTGATTAGGGATAGGCAGCACAGTTTTGATCATGATAGGATAAATGCAAAGTTTTGTACCCAGGGTAGAATAATCGAGAACTAGAAGACATACGTTTAAGGTGATGGGGGAAAGATTTAATACGAACTGAGGGGCATTTCTTTTTAACCCATGGGTGGTGAGTATATGGAACAAGCTGCCAGAGGAGGTAGTTGAGGCTGGGACTATCACAACATTTACAAGACATTTGAACAGATACATGGATAGGAACATTTTAGAATGATATGGGCAAAAGGCAGGCAGGTGGAACTAGTGTAGATGGGATATGTTGGTCAGTGTGGGCAAGTTGGGCCTATTTCCACGCTGTATGGCTCTATGAGTTTAACAGTTAATTAAATGTCGGTTCAGACTAAAAGTATTCTGAAACTTCACTGGTGCAACCAACATCCATAATATCATTTGAATTAATTTGATAAAGCATTTCTTAGGCCGATAATAAACTGTCAGATATTGAAAAGCAAAACAAAAATCGCAGATGCTGGACATCTTAAATATAAACAGAAAATAGAAACACTCAGCATGTCAGGCAGCAGACATGGAGAAAGAAACAGTCAATCACAGACATGGAGAAAGAAACAGTCAATCAGATTGAGTGAAGCAATATGTTACCTCTGTTTCACTTTCCACAATAAACCGCCCGATCTGCTGCTTCCAGCATTGTCTATAATTTTGAAACTGGTGTTTGGGGGTGGGTGGATGGTAAATGTTGATGGGAGTGTGGAGAAAATGAAATGGATTTGTGTGCAATCAGTGTTAAAGTGTGTATTTGGTGTGGCCTGTTTCAAAGAGCTAGTTAATTTAACCTGCTGAAAAATCATAACTTGTTTGTCTCTGATTTCTATAATAGTTGAGACATTATGTGGCCTAGAATTTGGTGTATGTATTAATCCCCTTTAGAAATATAACTCCACAACTGATCAGATTATACTTAATGGCATTACCTCTGGTTTGACTTAAGGGCCTGTCCCACGAGCATGTGACCTGCATGAGGCAAGCGCGACCAAACCGGAAGCGGGGGCCGTGCGGAGGTCAAGTGATCCCCGTACAGGGCGGGTCCCACCAGCATGCGCCTGCTTGCGGCGAGCGCGACCAAACCGGAAACCGCATGGAGGTCGAGTGAGTGACGTGAAGTTCGAGCGAAGTCCGTGGGAAGTTCACGCGTGACGTACGGCGTCAAGACGCCGCGCACGCCCGTCGAGGTGGTGCGCACAGCAGTGAGACGGCTGCGGGCCGGCAGGCCATTGCCGCGCGGAACATTTGAACACGGTCAGTTTTTCGGAGCCCTGCGTGATGTCGGGACCAGCTCCGCACAACTCCATACATAGAAACATAGAAATTAGGTGCAGGAGTAGGCCATTCGGCCCTTCGAGCCTGCACCGCCATTCAATATGATCATGGCTGATCATCCAACTCAGTATCCCGTACCTGCCTTCTCTCCATACCCTCTGATCCCCTTAGCCACAAGGGCCACATCTAACTCCCTCTTAAATATAGCCAATGAACTGGCGTTGACTACCCTCTGTGGCAGGGAGTTCCAGAGATTCACCACTCTCTGTGTGAAAAAAGTTCTTCTCATCTCGGTTTTAAAGGATTTCCCCCTTATCCTTAAGCTGTGACCCCTTGTCCTGGACTTCCCCAACATCGGGAGCAATCTTCCTGCATCTAGCCTGTCCAACCCCTTAAGAATTTTGTAAGTTTCTATAAGATCCCCTCTCAATCTCCTAAATTCTAGAAAGTATAAACCAAGTCTATCCAGTCTTTCTTCATAAGACAGTCCTGACATCCCAAGAATCAGTCTGGTGAACCTTCTCTGCACTCCCTCTATGGCAATAATGTCCTTCCTCAGATTTGGAGACCAAAACTGTACGCAATACTCCAGGTGTGGTCTCACCAAGACCCTGTACAACTGCAGTAGAACCTCCCTGCTCCTATACTCAAATCCTTTTGCTATGAAAGCTAACATACCATTCGCTTTCTTCACTGCCTGCTGCACCTGCATGCCCACTTTCAATGACTGGTGTACCATGACACCCAGGTCTCGCTGCATCTCCCCTTTTCCTAGTCGGCCACCATTTAGATAATAGTCTGCTTTCCTGTTTTTGCCACCAAAATGGATAACCTCACATTTATCCACATTATACTGCATCTGCCAAACATTTGCCCACTCACCCAGCCTATCCAAGTCACCTTGCAGTCTCCTAGCATCCTCCTCACAGCTAACACTGCCCCCCAGCTTAGTGTCATCCGCAAACTTGGAGATATTGCCTTCAATTCCCTCATCCAGATCATTAATATATATTGTAAATAGCTGGGGTCCCAGCACTGAGCCTTGCAGTACCCCACTAGTCACTGCCTGCCATTGTGAAAAGGACCCGTTTACTCCTACTCTTTGCTTTCTGTTTGCCAGCCAGTTCTCTATCCACATCAATACTGAACCCCCAATGCCGTGTGCTTTAAGTTTGTAAACTAATCTCTTATGTGGGACCTTGTCGAAAGCCTTCTGGAAGTCCAGATACACCACATCCACTGGTTCTCCCCTATCCACGCTACTAGTTACATCCTCGAAGAATTCTATAAGATTCGTCAGACATGATTTACCTTTTGTAAATCCATGCTGACTTTGTCCAATGATTTCACCACTTTCCAAATGTGCTGCTATCCCATCTTTAATAACTGACTCTAGCAGTTTCCCCACTACCGATGTTAGACTAACTGGTCTGTAATTCCCCGTTTTCTCTCTCCCTCCCTTCTTAAAAAGTGGGGTTACGTTTGCTACCCGCCAATCCTCAGGAACTACTTCAGAATCTAAAGAGTTTTGAAAGATTATTACTAATGCATCCACTATTTCTGGAGCTACTTCCTTAAGTACTCTGGGATGCAGCCTATCTGGCCCTGGGGATTTATCGGCCTTTAATCCATTTAATTTACCCAACACCACTTCCCGGCTAACCTGGATTTCACTCAATTCCTCCAACTCCTTTGACCCGCGGTCCCCTGCTATTTCCGGCAGATTATTTATGTCTTCCTTAGTGAAGACGGAACCAAAGTAGTTCTTCAATTGGTCCGCCATATCCTTGTTCCCCATGATCAACTCACCTGTTTCTGACTGCAAGGGACCTACATTTGTTTTAACTAATCTCTTTCTTTTCACATATCTATAAAAACTTTTGCAGTCAGTTTTTATGTTCCCTGCCAGTTTTCTTTCATAATCTATTTTTCCTTTCCTAATTAAGCCCTTTGTCCTCCTCTGCTGGTCTCTGAATTTCTCCCAGTCCTCCGGTATGCTGCTTTTTCTGGCTAATTTGTACGCATCATCCTTCGCTTTGATACTATCCCTGATTTCCCTTGTTATCCACGGATGCACCACCTTCCCTGATTTATTCTTTTGCCAAACTGGGATGAACAATTTTTGTAGTTCATCCATGCAGTCCTTAAATGTCTTCCATTGCATATCCACCGTCAACCCTTTTAGAATTAATTGCCAGTCAATCTTGGCCAATTCACGTCTCATACCCTCAAAGTTACCTTTCTTTAAGTTCAGAACCATTGTTTCTGAATTAACAATGTCACTCTCCATCCTAATGAAGAACTCAACCATATTATGGTCACTCTTGCCCAAGGGGGCACGTACAACAAGACTGCTAACTAACCCTTCCTCATTACTCAATACCCAGTCTAAAATAGCCTGCTCTCTCGTTGGTTCCTCTACATGTTGATTTAGATAACTATCCCGCATACATTCCAAAAAATCCTCTTCCTCAGCACCCCTGCCAATTTGATTCACCCAATCTATATGTAGATTGAAGTCACCCATTATAACGGTTTTGCCTTTGTCGCACGCATTTCTAATTTCCTGTTTGATACCATCTCCAACTTCACTACTACTGTTAGGTGGCCTGTACACAACACCCACCAGCGTTTTCTGCCCCTTAGTGTTTCGCAGCTCTACCCATACCGATTCCACATCCTGCAAACTAATGTCCTTCCTTTCCATTGCGTTAATCTCCTCTCTAATCAGCAACGCTACCCCACCTCCTTTTCCTTTCTCTCTATCCCTCCTGAATATTGAATATCCCTGGATGTTCAGCTCCCAGCCTTGGTCACCCTGGAGCCATGTCTCCGTGATCCCAACTATATCATAGTCATTAATAGCTATCTGCACATTCAACTCATCCACCTTATTACGAATGCTCCTTGCATTGAGACACAAAGCCTTCAGGCTTGTTTTTACAACACTCTTACCCTTATACAATTTTGTTGAAAAGTGGCCCTTTTTGATTTTTGCCCTGGATTTTCCGGCCTGCCACTTTTACTTTTCACCTTGCTACCTATTGCTTCTATCCTCATTTTACACCCCTCTGTCTCTACGCTCACACATTTAAGAAACCCTTTCCCTTTAACTCCATCCTCCACTAGCCCATTCGACACCCCACCCCCCTTATTCAGTTTAAAACCACCCGTGTAGCAGTGGCAAACCTGCCTGCCAGAATGCTGGTCCCACACCTGTTAAGATGCAATCCGTCCCTTTTGTACAGTTCCCCCTTACCCCAAAACAGATCCCAGTGATCTAAGAATCTAAATCCCTGCCCCGTGCACCAGTTCCTCAGCCACACGTTCAGGTCCCGTATCTCCCTGTTCCTGCTCTCGCCAGCACGAGGAACTGGAAGCAAACCGGAGATAACAACCCTGGAGGTCCTGCTTTTCAGCATTTTTCCGAGCTCTCTAAAGTCACGCTGCAGAATATTCATCCCCTTCTTTCCGACATCGTTTGTGCCGACATGCACTACCACTTCCGGATGTTCACCTTCGCCCTTGAGGATTTTCTGCACTCTGTCCGTGACATCCTGGATCCTGGCACCAGGAAGGCAGCACACCATCCTCGCATCCCGTCTAGTGCCACAGAAACCCCTGTCCGTACCTCTCACAATGGAGTCTCCCACTACAATGGCGTTGCCTGCCTTAGGCCTTTTTGGTTTTGGCTCAACAGCCCTATTCGCATCACAAGCCAGTCCGTCGCCCAGTGTAAACACCTCTTCTGTCCCGACAGCTTCTAAGTGGGTGAACCTGTTCACAAGAGGTACAACACCCGGGGAAGTTGGCATTCCATGCTTCCCTCCCGTTCTCACTGTCTCCCACCTTCTCTCTTCCAGTACCTTAGGTGTAACAATCGTACTGTAGGACTTGTCGAGGAATGACTCAGTTTCTCGGACGAACCAGAGGTCATCCACTTGCTTCTCAAGTTCCCCAACACGGCCCTTCAGGAGCTCTACCTGGATGCACTTCTCGCATTTGTAGCAGCCAGAGGCACCGGCGGTGTCCTTGACCTCCCACATACTGCAAGCATCGCACTGAATCAGCTTGCCTGACATCTCCTTCTTTCGTCTCCGAAGACTCTCGAGCCAAAGACTCACACTTCCCTCACAGGGCCGCTCACTCACTGCCGCTCGCTAAGAGCAGTCTTGCTTAAATTGACTGATAAATTGCCTGATTTACCAATTTACAAACCAAATTCCTCAATTTTCAACTGTTTTCCCAGCACTGACTCACTTCTCTCCTCCCACTTGGGCTAGAGCCAATCAGTCGTATCTCTTGCTCAACTCCTGCTGCTGTTGTTGCTCCCAAAACTACAGCAGTTCTGAGTCTACGGCTCCGGCGATCGAAGTGGGACCGGCCCCGTGAGGCCATATGGCTCAAGCGACCACGTTAGGTCGTGCTTGCCGTATCGAGTCGCATGCTAGTGGGACAGGCCCTTTACAGTTGAAAACATTTGACACCAGTGAGGTTGATTAGCAGCAGATTGTTGAAAAGTTACCAGCATTTATCTCTGGTGACTCCACCTATTACATTAACAGCTTATCAGAGTGAATCACTGCATGTGAATGTTGGTTTTGTGAACTGATGGCAAACTAAAGCAATCCACACAACTTGTTGAAATATCTATTTCACCACACAACTGCCTTTCACTTGAAATTGCTGCAAGATTCATACATAAATAACGGCCTGCTCCATTAAACTCAATGTTCTGTTCAACAGGAAAATCTGTTCCAATAGACTCTGGAGCGAGTAACCTGAAGTAGAATAGAAAAGCTGAACAACAACTCAATAAATTTGATATGAAGTTGCCAAATGTTCTTATGCTAATATTGCAAGATGTTATTTTCTGTTAATACTGACATCACCAAGATTGTAAGCAAAACTCAAACTATTCCAAATTCAAACAGATTAAATCGGGAGTATTATCTGAAAATATTCTAAAAACCAGTAAAAGCAAGTTTTATTATTTCCCCAGAATTACATATTTTATTTTCCATTATCTATTATACAAACTATTTTCAGCAGTAAATGAAAACGAATTAAACTCTGGAAATCTAAAATGTGTCCATTCAGTTGTGGCGTAGGGTCTCTGATTTGAAATGTTAACTCTGTTTTTCAGATACTGCCTGACCTGCAGAGTATTTCTTGGATGTTCTGTTATTTTAGATTTCCAGAGTATGCTGGAGTAACTCAGCGGGACAGGCAGCCTCTCTGGAGAGAGGGAATGGGTATCGTTACGGGTCAAAACTCCAGGAAGGTCTCGACCCAAAACGTCACCCATTCCTTCTATCCAGAGATGCTGCCTGTCCCGTTGAATTACTCCAGCATTTTGTGTCTACCTTCAGCTTAAACCAGCATCTGCAGTCCCTCCCAGCACATCAACTTTCTTTCTCTTTCATCAAATACTGCCTGATGTGCTGAACATCTTCAGCACTTTAAGCTTTTATTTTTAGCCGTCCTTGGCTGAGTTACTCCAGCACTTTGTGTTATTTTTCAAAAAAAACATATTTTTAATAGTTAACATTCATTTTTGTTACTGCAAGCTGAAAAGCTAAAGACTGCATGTTACATTATTTATAAAGTATCATTGCACAAGTGGCAATAGAAGCAATTGCTTGTCATTCCCAATGGTTACCTATGGTGAAACTAACAACCTGTGTTCTTAAGAGGCAATGAAGTCTGAGTGTTTCATGGAAACAATGTTTTTCTCCTAAACCTTCTTTTTTCTCGAAGACGTCTGTTTTTCTGCTTTGCCAAGTTGAAAGGTAACTTTCAGTTGTTCTCCACTTCCCTATCGACTGTCATTATAACCAATTTGGCTCCCACAGTACAATTAGCAATCCCAAATTTATCACTCACATTATATCCTGTTAACATCATGGAAACGTATTATAGCAGAACCGCCTGTACAACTAATTAGTTGTATCATTTTATTTCTACATTTGGTATAAACTTAAAATGGCACACAGGACATCAACCAATGTGACCTGGATAATATCCATGCCTGAACTAACATCACTAAAACAAAATATTCAGTCATTATTTCTTTACTCTGCTAATGCGCCCCAAACTGCTTTCAGATGATCTAAGGTACTTAACGATATTTATAAATGTAAGTGTTCTTTTTCCTTTTATAATTGTAGACTTTGGATGACACAGGATCAGATAGGAAGGTAATTTGACCGGCAGATACCAACTCATTAAAGCAATATATTCTTTGCTTACTCTTATGAAAAGGAACATGCCGTACAGAGGAAGACATTTGGCTCTTAATGTCTTTTTTTTATGTTCTATGATTTATGGTGAAAAATCAAAGTTACAGAAATACTGGAAGCAGAGGGACTGGATATAAAATAACAGATTCTCTGGAGAGTTGGCTGAGGAGCTGTGTTGATGAGGTAGACCACAGACTGTGGGTGCAATTAAGCTTACAATGGCAGTTTCTATCGTCATTAGGCACAGGGGAAATTATAATGGGATATGTTCACATGGACTACATCGAAAAAATGAGGACAGGTAGGAAGCTACTGTCATCAAGAATTATGTTCTGAGGTAAGATTTTTAATATGCTGTCGAAGTACTCTTAAAATACTGCCATTTTTATCAGTGGCAAAATGAAAAAAAAATGCTCAGAACAAGCCATTCACTTTCAACAAACATACCAAGGTGGTTTCAGCTATAATGTGTCATTAACAACTTTAAAAAGGTTGCTTTGAAATTGCACACTTCAGTTCACAAAACGAGAGCTAAATGATTCAGTGCAACCATTTAAAATTGGTTTTAGTTGCAGCTGGAAACACTAAACGCAAGCCTATGGGTGTTTCAGCACTTGGTGCTATCAACAACATCAAACCGAGCTGCAGTGAACGATTTCATTGCTATAAATTCTATGCAACTAAAAGTGTCATGTTTTTCAATGTAAAAATACTTTCTGTACCAGGTCACCTTCAGCACAGCCAGCGATAAAATCACCTGCCAGAGAACAAAATGTTTCCCACAGGTATGATTATTTAAATTTTTATTGCTTGCGCCAATTAATAGCGTCCTCACCTTGCCAGTACAAAGATCTATTAAGCAGCTGAAACTACATTGGCAACACAGGACCAAACAAAATGCCGCGGGTAAAACATGAACTGCCAGAGGAACTCAGCAGACCGTGCAGCATCTGTGGAAGGAAATGAACCATCAATGTTTTGACCCTTCTTCAGACAGATAGAATAGGGGGACGGAAGCTGGAAAAGAGAGCCAGACGCACGACAAAACCTGGCAAATGGGAGGTTGAAGATAGACACAAAATGCTGGCGTAATTCAGTGAGTCAGTCAGTACTCTGAAAGTAGAGGGAAAGGGAGAGGGGATGAACTGGAAGTGAGAAAAGTCCAAACAGGTGAAGGAGGATAATTGGCAGATGTGTGGAGATAGCGACAAAGGCTAGAAGTTTAAAAAAAGATAAAATGGTGTCAGGTAAGGAAAGAAGAGGAGGAATGAAATGTAAAGCCAAAGGGAAAAAATAAGGATGTAAGGAGATATGGGGAGGGGAAAGCGGGAGGATGAAAGGGAAAAATGGGACTCAGAGATTGGCAGGGTAGGAATTTAGCACGTGCTGGAATTCTAAAATGAGGTTCAAAATTGCTAAAACACTTAGCAGTCAGGAAGCAAACATGGAAACTACATCTGCAGGAAGGAATTGCAGATGCTAGCTTAAATCGAAGATAAACATAAAATGCCAGAATAACTCAGCGGGGCAGGCAGCATCTCTGGAGAGAAGGAATGGGTGGTTTCGGGTCGAGACCCTTCTTCAGACTGATGTCAGGGGAGTGGACGGTACAGAGATAAAATGTAGTCGGACACAGTAAGACTGGTCAGAGAACTGGGAAGGGGGAGGGGATGGAGAGCCAGGGAAATCAAGGGCTACTTGAAGTTAGATAAATCAAGTCAAGAAGTCTGAGTTACTCCAGCATTTTGTGTCTACCTTCGAAGGAAACTAGATCTGTGTGCCAGATTAATGCCATGCAGCAGTTCTGAAAATACCGTGTGTCATGCGTGTCATATGTAATATTAGCCCAAAACAATAATTGTTCTGCATGTGCTGTCACTCTTAAATGCTTTATCTGATTCTCTTCTGGGTGGTGTTGGAAAGGGAAACAGTGTTGCAAGTTCCAGAAGAATGCTTCTTAATAAAACACAACCCAAAGATGCCATCTGGCTGTGTAATCTCTTACAGCCATCCTTTTTCATTGTTCAAATTGCTGATTATTTTCAGTAGCTTCGAGTAAATATTGAAGATACAGAGATGTGGGGACAGAACTGCCAGCTGATTAAATTATGAACCTTAAATCGTGTGCCTGATTCAGAATAACAATCTAATGATGTAAAGGTAGATAGGAAATTACATTCTGAAAAGAACATGAAGTGGCTGTAAAGGACTGAAAGAGGGGTAAAATGAATATGCAAACACTTGGCAAATAAAACAGAGGGAAATTGGAAATTATTCTTTTTGGCCAGAATAATAAAGCATGTTATTTAAATGGAGAGGTACTGTGGTGCTCTGCCCTTTGCCGAATCCAGGAGTCCGACTTTGGAGAATACCCATTACCTCAGGCAGAGTCATCTCTAGAAAGGAGTAGGCAGACATGCAGAGCTGTGAAGCTATCCAAACCTGCCTACAGGTTTGTTGGATGGTCAAGGCAAGAGGAGAGAAATGTTGGATGGACAAGGCAAAAGGAGGGAAAGTGAACCAAGGCTGCTTAGATATTGTATGTATGGTGGACAGCTGGTCGAAAGGGAAATGCCCTGCATGTGGGGAAGTTTATGTATATTGGGAATTGGAAAACCATTTCTGCAAAAAGCACACTTTGAAGAGGACATCCATGGATGAATAAGATGAGACAGATTCAAAGTGTCATTTGAGGACCCCCCCCCCCCCCACTAATATATGTGTAGGAAGGAACTGCAGATGCTGTTTTAAACCGAAGATAGACACAAAAAGCTGGAGTAACTCTCAGCGGGTCAGACGGCATCTCTGGAGAAAAGGAATAGGTGACATCTCATGGTTGAGACCCTTTTTCAGACAGGTCTCTGGGTTTTCTTCTGAAGAAAGGTGTTGACCCAAAACATCACCTATTCCTTTTCTCTAGAGATGCTGTCCGAGTCGCTGAGTAACTTCAGCTTTTTGTGTCTATTCCCCACTTACATCAAGAGTTCATCCAAGGACAACAAATGACATTTCAACTTGACGCTGGGACAACGTGTAAAGTTCTCCCAAAGCAAGCCTTTAGTCTCTAGGGGATGCAATGTAAACCACAACTTAAATTGTGACCATGTATAAATCAACAATGAAGACTGATTGGAGATTCAGGCTTTACCACCTTATGAGAATCGAGAAGGTATGATTTGGATCTCACCAGAGCAGACTAGAATGGAAGAGAACAGTACAATGGATGAGATTGGCAAAGTTTCATATTGATAGCCGGCAATGCACACGTTGAGGCATTTTCCAGAGGCCTCAATAAATAACACGGTTGAATCAGAAAGGAAAGCTAGTAAACACCCCCGGCAGTGGGTATCTAATATGGTGTGCATTGAGAAATCAGGCAGCAAGTTGGGAATTGGCTCATCCAGAAGAGATTAATGAAGATTAACAGAACTGCCTGTTTAGGAATATGATTTGGACTGATCTGAGCAGCCAAGTAATATGCTGGATGCAATGAATTGATTCTGGGGTGTAGAGTTTAATGAGGACAAGTTGTCTTCAATCTATTTCAAAATACCCTTCAGTAGGTATCACTAGAGAATTATCAACATAGCACCAGAGGAATTTAGCCTTCATACTATAGGAATGATATGCACAATTCAGGATGTGTAGCAAGCAACTTCACATGCTATTTTATGTCGAAGATGGACACAAAATGCTGGAGTAACTCAGCGGGACAGGCAGCATCCATGGAGAGAGGAATGGGTGACGTTTCGGGGTCTCGACCCGAAATATCACCCATTCCTTCTCTCCAGAGATGCTGCCTGTCTCGCTGAGTTACTCCAGCTTTTTGTGTTTATCTTCTGTGCAATACAGGACACCAGTACGTCTGAAAATTCCAATTAATGTGCCAGACTGGAATTCAGTCACCGTTCTTGACTCCCATACACAATTACAACAATGATGGTGGAGTTCTCGAGAACTTTTAAAAGCTTGAACAAAGATTTAGCATTTCTTACTTCACGTTAATTAAAGTTTGTCAGTGTGATTAATATTGGAAGCCAAAAGCTCCCTTATGTTCTATATGGCTGGCCACTAATGCTGCATTAAAATGCTAATAAAAACAAGAAAAATGGTCCCAGTTGCTCAATAGCAGAGCATCACCTACTGAGTTATGGCCTGTATGGAGTAAAATAAAAGGCTTTATTTAAATCCCTATGCATCTATACTCAAAATTATTAGTAATTTTTCAGGCTACTCTCGACTTATCTGGCTATTGCAGGACATGACTCTTTCTTCCCTGTGTGTAGTTCTCAAGGCTACTGGGCTTGGGTATATCCAATGGATTCTTAAGATTAGAACACTTGCTAGAACAGACGGCAACAATGGAGGAGGAAAGGTTTTTAACATACAAAAGGCAGCATAATCCCCTCAATGCGTTACTACTGGCCTCAAGTGTGTGAAAACAGAAGTATGCCAAGGGAGAGAATACATGTGTTAGGTACATAGCTCAGTGGAATGGATAGATAGGAGGGAAGCCATTGGAGGCTTCAGTGTACATGATCAAAAACATGGCAATGGATATGGTTGGAAGATCTTTCTCAGAATAATCCAAAGCTTTCCCAATCTTTCATACCTGGGGGTTCCCTCCAGCGATCCTGGAGTTTGGCAATGACATTTTCCACTATACGAGCACCGGCTATGGTGAATGTGAAGTGTTTGAGAGGAGAGAAAGGTGGGAGGCAAAAGGTGGAAGGAATAGCATAAAATGAAAGTGAAAGGACCAGATGTCTTGGCAAGAAGGGAGATGCTGAGAATAGGACAGTACAGGAGTGGAACGGAGCACCAGCGCAGCTGGGAAAATTCCCTGGCACAAGGAGGAAGGAGGAAGGAGGAAGGAGGAATTCGGCTCTCGTGGATAGAATGTCAACATGAATGGGAGAGAAAGATTTCACTCGCAACCATTACATTAAATTGACCCAGGTGTGTGTAGGATAGTGTTAGTGTGCAGGGATTGCTGGTCGGTGTGGACTCGGTGGGCCAAAGGGCCTGTTTCCGCACTGTACCTCTAAACTAAACTAAACACATTTGTGAGGGCCGAATGAATAGGCAAAATGCAATGTTACTCTTTTTGTCGGCTTTAATGAGCCATGTCAGATTTTATTAAAGTGGGAGGAATGTGAGTGCCAGTGCGCACATTCAAGATCAGAGAAAGGTAGGGTGGATTCTGGTCGCTGGGGCACCCCTCAGCATCTCTGCCAAAGAAAGACACAAAATGCTGGAGTAACTTCAGACTGATTGTAAGAGGAGGCAGGAAAGAAATCTGGAAAAGGAGTGGGAGGACAGGGCCAGGCCAATAAAACACGAACACAGGCAAGGTGGATTGTTGGACAATGGCCAGAGATGCACAGGAAGATGCAAGCCCAAAAAGGTTGCAGAGTTGCAAATTGTGAAACTCGAGGGTAGAAAAGTTGTAAATTATGTATTTGACATTGGAAAAGATGAAGGTGGAGGGGGAAAGATCGAAAAATAGGTGCAGGAGTAGGTCACTCGGCCCTTCGAGCCAGCACCACCATTTAATATAATCATGGCTGATCATCTAAAATCGGTACCCCATTCCTGCTTTTTCCTCCATATCCCTTGACATGGTGATATGGGGAGAAACTGGTGCAAGGTCAGCCTGGGGGTTCAGGGGAGTGGGAAAAGGAGGTGGGTTCTTGAGGGTGAAACTAGTGGGGGAAGGGTATGGTTTGTGGGTTAGCTCACGATTCGCAACGCTATCCTTATTTTACCTACACCTGTCTTTTCATCTCTTACCTCTGGCCATCAAACCCAACCCCTCCCCCTTGCTTTGTACACGTATTACCGCACACGCTATGTCCTGCCTCTCCCCTTTTCCAGCTTCTTTCCCGCCTCTCCCTTCAATCTGAAGAAGAGTCCCGATCAGAAATGTCACCTATCCATGTTTTTCAGAGATGCTACCTGACAGGCTGTTACTCCAGCATTTTGTGCCTATATTTAGTATTAACCAGTATTCGCAGTCTGAAGAAGGGTCTCGACCCAAAACAACACCCATTCCTTCTATCCAGAGATGTTGCCTGTCCTGCTGAGTTACTCCTGCAATTTGTGTCTATCTTCGGTTTAAACCAGCATCTGCAGTTCCTTCCTGCACATTTGCAGTTCCTTGTTATTATAGCATCTCTGCCAGATGAGCAAGGACATACAGGTACAATATTCTAATGTACATGATGTCCCAAAGTAACCCAAGTAATAAAACCAGCCAACTAAGCCAAGTGCACGTATTTGGGACAAATTGCACAATTAGTCTGGACCTCATGATCTCTTCTCATGACGAAGGTTGGGGGAAAAAGGGGCTTATATCAAGCAATCAATCAGACTTAACTCAGTGCATATGGCCATTGACATTTCTGCATGTGAATCTAAAGCAAGAGGGTTTATGCCACAATTTCTCAATGTAGTGAACGGGTTCCTAATAAATGTGATCAGATATCACTTGAAAGTTGTGCTGTGCAGAAGAATTTCCAGACTAGGTTCACTGTCTCTGTGAATGCAGAGGGTTAAAAGGCTTTAAGCTTTTGTATTTGGAAGAGTGAATTGCTGTATTTGCATAAAAGAGGGACCCATTCATCTCTTTAAAACTCTATCCTTGTTTTAATTGCTTGTTATCCAGTTACGTTTTTTGTTGTTGTAATTTTGACATTTTTCTGTTTCAAGTTCACCCAAACACATACCTTTCAAGATAAAATGTAATTTTCCAGGTAAACAAGCTCTCGAAATCCCTTAGAAAGCACAATACCAAGCGTGTCTACACAATCATGATTTTGCCTGCAGCCTTTCACGTTTTCTAACATTTCTCCAACACTTCTGGAGGAAGACGACATACAATGCAGTTAAGTTGCAAAGCTCTTGAGGGTATTTCTTTTATCCTCACAGTCATTGGTACGTTGTCAGCATCCCAAACTCTAAACATCTTTTAGAGGAACGAGTTTGTTCTCACTCACTCACTCACTCATAATTGAGGGAAAAGCACGGCCTTTTGCAAAGATCGCAGAATAAGCATTGACCACTAAAACAAAGTAATCGGCCAAGTCCACTGGTGGTAATCACTGGTGTTAACATAAAGCCATGACTGAACTGTCCAACACGGTCCCCAACGGAACAATTAGCATGCTGCAATGTGCCACTGATGCCCAAATACATGGAACTTTCTCTTGATCTGCACAACAGACGCCTGCTGTATAGATCAAGAGGAAGCATCATTAGAAACGCATTAGGAACTCAAAACAAAGTTGGATCCTGCAGTAGGAATGATGACAAAACATCCACATTCATTGCCATCACTATAAAACTGGCACCAACTTTGCAACTTCTCCATGTTGAATTTGGTTGAATTTGGTCATCCTGAAGGTGGTGGAAGTGACATATTGCACCTCTGTGGAATATATAGCACCATGTGTATCCTTTTCCCAGGAAATGAAAGAAAATCACTTGCATTGATGTGAGCTTCGGTGCTTGTGATGCAGCCTTGCAGCAAAATACTCTGGGGATTAATCGTTCTGCTACATAAAATGTAACAAAGCATTTAATGAAGTATTAAGATATAATAATAAACAAAGCTGTGACAAGCACTGGCTCTATAAAAACAAATCCATAAGGATATGGATTATAAGTTCCTCACATTAATGCTCAAATTAAAACAAATTTGTTTTTAAATGAGAAATTTATGATATTTCAACTTCTACCTTAATCACATCCGCATATTCTTTGATCTTTATTTAAATTTTTAAACCTTTCGGAATGGTTAGCAAAAAATGTGTGTTTTTTCATTCTGATTTGCTTTGAAAATTCTTTAGTGGGATTGGCTAATTAATAACATCATGTCTGCTGAGTACTAGCGATAAGATTAAATCAATTTCTGACAGCAGCTGACGACAGAAAAGGGAAAGTCCTCACTCTTATCACTTAACTTTTCTGCAGGGTTTTCTTCCATGTCATTGGAAAGCAATGGGCTTCACTGCTCACTGTATGAACCTGGCTATTACTTTAAATGCAGACCAAGAAAAGAGAGGACAAACATCTCATCCAATTATATTTCAATCACATTTTCAACGGTTTCTGCAGACACCAAGTGGTACATGGGGAAAAAGTGAGAAGCCGTCGAGATGTCAATGAGAACTGAAATTGCCATCTATTTCACTGATAATTATGTTCCTGTTCAGCAGAATTACTCTTCTGAGCCTTCCTGTCTCATCTATCAGAAATAATTTAAATCTTTTCACAGAAACAGTACAAACCACAAAAAATCAGACACAACAATGCTTTAAACTCACAGAATGACTGAAACCTACTGTAATCAAATGAGCTTCAAATCAAAGCAATAACCAATAACTGCAAACCTAAATATAAATCTTCTGTGAAATTCTCTTAGGTCTGGTCTGTAAACGGTTCCCTGTAAAGCAGTGAGTTTATAACCTCTGCCATTTTAAATGAAACAATATTTTTATATCAATATTACTGTGGTTCTTGAATCATCACCCCACATCTGAAATGTTAAATCTAAAGAAATAACAGGTGTCACAAAAACTATACCACGGCTATTTGTTGATATATTGTACATGTCAGCATTTTCTCGGGTCTGAAGAGCAAACATATGAAACATTAATATCTAATATCACTACATATACATGGTGAACTGCCATGCAAACAAGGCAAAGCTATCAGATTCATTTCTGTTACATATGCAAGTTTTTTTCCAGCAAATGGGCTGGCGTTGGAAAAATATTAATTTCTAGAATTTCTCAATTCTCAATCATCACTATCAACATAAAAATTAAAACAACTGCAGTCCTAGTGGAGCTCTATCAGAAGATATTGCCATCCTTATACATGCATCAATATGAAAGACCGGACAATTTTCTCTGTTGCAGAAAAAGAAATGCTCACAGGGCTAGAAACTAATTCAAACAACTCCAAAGCAAAAAATGATAATTGATTACCCTGGAGTAGAGCAATTTTATGCAGCTTCCTGGATATTTCAGTCTCCTCACTTCTTGGCCAGATTTTCATTCTCCCCAATGGATTTTCATTCTCCCCAACAAATTCTCCCCAGCTTACAACTACCCTGCATGATGCCTCATGAGATCCCAGATCTCATGGATGACAAAGAACATAGTTTTAGTGTTGGCATTTTAAATAGCAGGGTGAATGACTTAGTAAAACCTAGCTGTTATATAAGTGAACAGGAACTGTCACATTTCGGAGCAGTATGAGTAAAAACCATTTCACTGTGTTGCAAAATCTGTTGATAGAATGGGGTGGCATGGTGGCACATTAGAAGATTTGCTGCCTTACAGCACCACGGACCCACGTTTGATCCTGACTTCGGGTGCTGTCTGTATGGAGTTTGTACGTTCTGCGCATGACCGCGTGGGATTTCCCTGGGTGGTCTGGTTTCCTCCCACACTCCAAAGACGTACGGGTTTGTAGGTTAATTTGGCTTCGGTAAAAATTGTACATTGACCCTAGTGTGTAGGATAGTTTCAAACAAGGGGACATGACTTGAGAATTAAGGGACTGAAGTTTAGGGGTAACATGAGGGGGAACTTCTTTACTCAGAGAGTGGTAGCTGTGTGGAATGAGCTTCCAGTGAAGGTGGTGGAGGCAGGTTCGTTTTTATCATTTAAAAATAAATTGGATAGTTATATGGATGGGAAAGGAATGGAGGGTTATGGTCTGAGCGCAGGTATATGGGACTAGGGGAGATGATGTGTTCGGCACGGACTAGAAGGGTCGAGATGGCCTGTTTCCGTGCTGTAATTGTTATATGGTTATATGGTTATAGTGCTCGTGTGCAGTGATTGCTGGTTGGTGCGGACTCGGTGGGCCGAAGGGCCTGTTTCCGCGCTGCTTCTCCAAACTAAACTAAACACTATGTGGGGAAGGGAGAGATTTACATTGCAGGAAAAGAACATAAATCCCACAAAAAAATTAGTCGACAAATTTCCTAAAGACACTTGAGAAGTGTGCAAAATTGTTCAAATGCAGATTGCCAATTATATGCCAACAGCAGAGACATTAGAAACTGCAGGTGCTGGAATCTTGAGCAAAGAACAAACTGCTGAAGTAACTCAGTGGGTCAAGCAACATATGTGAAGAAAAATGGACAGACAACATTTTGGTTCGGGGCGCATTGGGTTGAGTCTGAAGATGGATCCAATTCCGAAACATTGCCTGTCAATTTCACTCCAAAGATGCTGCCTCCAGCAGTTTGCTTTTAACAGCACAGCACTGTTTTTCTGTGAGCTAGTGAATAGATTCCCAGTGCTTAGCCATCTGTTTTCATCATATGTTGCTCAACTTGGCTTAGGGAATAACTAACCTATCCATGGAGAAACAAGGAACTGTAGATTTAATTTATTTTATTTTATTTATTGTCACGTGAACCGAGGTATAGGGAAAAGCTTTTGTTGCGTGCTAACCAGTCAGCGGAAAAGCATTACATGATTACAATCGAGCCATTTGCAGTGTACAGATACATGATAAAGGGAATAAGGGGGAATAACGTTTAGTTCAAGATAAAGCCAGTAAAGTCCGAACAAAAATAGTCCGAGGGTCTCCAATGAGGAAGATGCTGATTTACAAAAAAAGACAAAGTGCTGGAGTAAATCAGTGGGTCAGGCAGCATCTCTGGAGAACATGGCTTGATGATGTGTTGGGTCGGGATTCTTCTTCAAACTGATTGTCGGGGGAAGTGAAGAAGGGTAAAGAAAGCTGGAAGAGAGGAGGGGCAGGGTAATGGGCGGATTCAGTTGATTGGGGGGGGGGGGGGGGGGGGTTTGATAGACAAATGGTTTGACAAAGGCCAGAGATGAAAAGACAAAAGGTATGTTCACACCTTGGATTGTATGATAATAGACAATAAACAATAGGTGCAAGAGTAGGCCATTCGGCCCCTCGAGCCAGCACCGCCATTCACTGTGATCATGGCTGATCATCCCCAATCAGTACCCCGTTCCTGCCTTCTTCCCATATCCCCTGACCCCACTATCTTTAAGAGCCCTATCTAGCTCTCTCTTGAAAGTATCCAGAGAACCGGCCTCCACCGCCCTCTGAGGCAGAGAATTCCACAGACTCACAACTCTCTGTGAGAAAAAGTGTTTCCTCGACTCCGTTCTAAATGGCTTACACCTTATTCTTAAACTGTGGCCCAACTATGCTGCCCAAGCAGAATATGAGGTGCTGTTCCTCCAGTTTGTGTGTGGCCTCACTCTGGCAATGGAGGCGGCCCAGGACAGGAAGGTCACTCTGGGAAAGGGAATAGGAGTTAAAATGGTTAGCAACCAGGAAATCCAATAGGCCTTGACGGACTGAGTGCAAGTGTTCGGCGAAATGAACGCCAAGCCTATGCTTGCTCTCACGATGCACAGGAGGCCACTTACAACACCTTCTCATGTTCTCCAGAGATGCTTTCCACCAGCTGAGTTACTCCAGCACTTCGTGACTTTAATTAACCTGCCCCTGCTTAACTCTGCCAAAGATGCTCAACCTATTAAGAATGCCCATTACAGCAACAGCAAAAGTTTTTTAGCCTTAACAGTCGCCGGCAGTCGCCTGAAAAATCGCCTAAGTGGGACAGGCCCATGAAGCTACAGTCTCAGAGTCCAAGAATATTTGCTGTGCTCCTTTTCTACTTACCAGGGTCCTGGTTCCCACACACCCCTTCAATTGAATGGGGCCCTGGTTTCTGTGCTCCCTTTAAACCAGCTGGTTCATTGAAAAATGTATTGTAATATCAGTCCCCTGATGTGCCAGCTAGTGGAGTTTGTCTATTTACAGTTGGATGTGTATTCAGCTGTTGGCATTTTAATCTTTCAATAATTAAGAAATACTAGAATATAGAAAAGAAAGTTTTAAAATTAAACACAAATCTAGGGAGACACTGAATGCTAAACAGTTGAAACCACCATGTCTTTCTGCACGCTGTCGTTAATGAGACGATGTGGCATCAGAGGCAAATTAAAATTGACAGGTCGAGGTCATTTCATTATCCTTTAAAAATACAAACTCAACCATGCGGAAGCTTGTAAACTTATGCAGGGACACAATTAAACCAGCATGCTCTTGAAGATGTATTAGTTGTTATATGAAAAAAATTAAACAGCCCTCTTTGTTGATTATTCAGACTGCAATTTTCCAGTGCACTGTAAGGTTTGCAAGGAAATTATAGCTTTTAATCTTTGTACCCATATCTGATTTGTCGCATGAATGCTAACATTCTCTAAAATCACACATGTCCGTGTAATTTGATAGTAAATTAATTTCACCTTAAAATTTCAGAATGGCACATGTGTAACCTTTGCAGGTCCATGTGGAGAAATCGGAGTAAAGCGGAGGTGTATCGTTCCTTAGTGAACAATATCAAACAAAGAAAAGCAGAGGATGAATCAATCCTTACAAATCTGCTCATTTTATAAACAGCTGTTTCTGCTGCTATTTGCTCCACATTAGGTCAGCCATCCACAGAGGATCAGTGTACTCTCCAAAGCAGGCAACAAAGGACAGAGAACAATAGCTTACAGAAATGAGGAGTGGTGAAAAATAGGAGACACTGACAGCTTCATAATGCTTGATGCACAATACCATTAGAGATGAAGATGATATTTCACAATCTGGTCAAAAGATATTTCTGAATGGAACTGGAATTCACTGCTGCTGTTCAAATGTAATAGGTAATATTTTCATTGCTACTGATCACAAAGATGTTGATGTTTCTTATGCACAAAGACAATATAGCTTTAGAAGATGCAAATGTCAACAGCATTAGTTAATAACAACCTAATATCACTTATATATGGTTTCCCCATCTGAAAATCAATTTCAAATACTATTGCCTTTTACCCAGTAATGCTCCTCAAAAGGAAATTTTTATCATGGAGGAACTTCTTCTTCTTGCGCATGGCGTGCACAGCCTAAAGTTGTCGGACAACTTGTTCTATTTGATCTTATGTGATTGTGCACGCCGGGTTGATTGCATTTGTCGAAACAGGGCGGATCACGCGAAGGTTGCAATCTCCCACCCCATCATGGAGGAACAGCCATCATTAAGTCTCTGCAACATTCCTCCCTAAAAACTCATTTTTATTCTCTGGCTTTCGACACTGGCTGAGACATTGCTCCTGTTCTTAGTGCTTTTAATGTCTTTTAATTTTTACTGTTTTTTAGTCCTTCGTTTTACGGTTTTTAATGGTTTGTAATAACTTTTTGTCCATGAGTTCTCATGTACAGCACTTTGTGGCAACTGCGGTTGTTTAAAGTGCTTTATAAATAAAGTTATTATTATTATTATTATTATTCCTCAAAGCGTGAGGCCCGGGGTTCTGCGGCTCCTGGATTCCCACTCGTTTAAACCTCCCCCAACACCATGTTTCTTCCTTCCTGGCCTTGGGTTAAACATTACCCCCTCACTAGATTATAGCAGACACCCAGCATTAACGGACACCATCCTCTTCCTCGTGGTCCATTATTGCGAAGGTTCACTGTATTGCTTTCTCCATGAGCACTACAACTGTTCAAACCAATACCATTTGGCATTTTCAATAAAGCGGGGTGGCAGGACTCAGCAAATCACAGCATTGCGGCGGTCGAGGTGCTGCCTCACAGCACCAGAGACTTAGGATTGATCCTGACTACTGTGTGGAGTTCATTGTTTCTCCCTATGACTGCGTGGGTTTTCTCTGGATTCCTAACACATTCCAAAGACGTCCTGGTTTGTAGGTAAATTGGCTTCTTTAAATTCCCCTTAGTGTTTACGATATGAAAGTGGGATAACATAAAACTAATATGAGGGTGATCGATGGTCGGAGTGGTCTCGGTGGGCTGAAGGGCCTGTTTCCACGCAGTGTCTCTGAATCACAACCACTGATGATTTTACCATTGCACAGGACTTGTCTGGTTTCCATTTTCTCCTCTTACATCTCTGTTTTCTTATTCTAGTTCTTTGGATGTTATGGTCATGGGATAATATACCAACAGAAAGAATCAGAAGGAGTTCCCAATGGATGATGAGCAAAGTAAAGAAGTCAGAAGGTCAGAAGTGTCAGGAGTACAATTAGGCCTTTTGGCCCATCAAGTTTACTCCGCCATTCAATCATGGCTGACCAATCTCTCCCTCCTAACCCCATTCTGCAGCCTTCTCCCCGTAACCCCTGATACCCGTACTAATCAAGTGCAACAATTGAAAGTTGCACAACTTGAATTACAGCTGGATGCAATCAGCAGACAAGTCACATCCTTCCCCCAGAAACAGAAGGAAGGAACACAGGCTACTGTAGAGGTGAAAAATAATTCCGGCCTCATTCTTGGGTCGTGTCCAGAAAATTATTGGAAGATGGAACCAGGACAGAAAAATAAATGTGTCGGTAATTCACCTACATCTAATGGTTTAAGCATCTGCATGCTCCTAGTTCAACTCTCTCAAATCCCAGTGCTTGCTAAGCATTTTGCATCATTTCATAGCTGCACCTACTCAATATTCAGCAACACCAGGTCTTCATTCTCGAAGCATTTTATCCACTTTTGCCACTCACCTGAATCTTCTTGCAATTTGATCCATCGGACACTCGACTAGCCTCATGAAATGTACTGCATGCCTTTGTGAGAATCCTGATGCACCACCACCAGAGGAACAAAGAGCACTAAACACATGGAAGAGCCGACTTTGAGGGAACTGGCTCACACCGGATGAAATCTGCTTGTGGCTGCAGACAACTGGACATCCACGAGGAGTGTGTAGGAAGAACCTGCAGATGCTGCTTTTCACCGAAGATAGACACAAAATGCTGGAGTAACTCAGCGGGACAGGCAGCATCTCTGGAGAGAAGGAATGGGTGACGTTTCAGAAGGGTCTCAACCCGAAACGTCACCCTTTCCTTCTATCCAGAGATGCTGCCTGACCCATTGAGTTACTGCAGCATTTTGAGTCTATCCTGGGAATCCATGAGGGATCTTTCTTACCATTTACACCCCACTGGTTGCAACAATATCATTCAGATTGTCACGTGAATCAGCAATGGCACCCTGCGATTATGAGAAGACAGACGGAGAGAAAGATCTGAGTACCTTGTCATTATGGCTACTGCTATGACAAACAAAGTTTATATAACTCCCAGTCTTTGTAAACAGTGCACCCAACTTATGCATTTATGTTTGGTGGACTGCAAAATACACTGACATGGAGGGAAGCGGAGTTAAACCAGATATTTGAGTGATGGTCATTTTCATGTCATCAGTAATGTGAGGCTGTGTAGGAAGGAACTGTGGATGCTGGTTTACACCAAAGATAGACACAAAATACTGGAGTAACTCAGCGGGACAGGCAGCATCTCGGGAGAGAAAGGTCTGAAGAAGGGTCTCGACCCGAAACGTCACCCATTCCTTCTCTTCAGAGATGCTGCCAGACCCGGTAATGTGAGGCTTTTGTGCAGATAGCAAGCCTTGAACCAGGAGGAGATAGGTCAGTTGGCTTTAATACTGCTTGACAAAGAGGTTTAGATAAATCACCCTAAATCTGCAAACCTTTTCATGTAGATAGTGCCTCCTGACACACTGGCTACATTTTCTTATGCGAGTGTAGGCCTTTTCACGGCTGTTACTGTCAACGCTATGGATCATATCCGCGCGTTTCTACTGAAGCATCTCTGAATACATCCAGCCAACTTCCCAGTGTGATCTCAGGATGTTGCGAGTTGCGGTTTTGAAGAAGCTGTATCTTTTCGGGAAGAGTCTCCCAACTTTTAACACAAAAAACTTGGGCAAAGAGATATTAATTTTAACAAGCGCTTTCCCGAGGGTAGAGTAATCACATATCTAAATCTTCATTGGTCAGTTTTCCAAACTTGTGCCGAATATTTCAAATTCCAAGTCAAGAAAATATCGGTGAAAACACTGCATTTAGCACACAAAGGGGAGGAAAGAGATTCACTGCTGTGCTGAGTATCCATGGCCCAGCAGTAATTAAAACCCCCAGAATACTCCCAGGAATCCACATCCTTCAGAAGATAAGCAGCAAGTTGACTGGAGTTGAGTTCCAGTTGTAATCGCAAGTTGAATTACCTTCAGCTACCTGCAGGACTCAGAAACTGCACGTTTCCATGCTTAAATATTCCCCAGTTACTTTCCTTCATCATCAATTTCAAGCATTGAAGCATACGTCACGTGATGCCAAGAAACACTGCAGATTGTTCAAGATGTCCCATCACTATCTCTTCAGAGCACAAAAGATGAGACATTAATTCTACCTTGAGGTCATCTACATTTCAAGAACAAATTACTAAAGATGTACCTGCTATCTCAGTGTTCCCATAAAAGTTCTCCCTGCTGAGAAAATGATTAAGAATACACACTGCCCTCCATAATGTTTGGAACAAAAACCCATCATTTATTTATTTGCCTCTGTACTCCACAATTTGAGATTTGTAATAGAAAAAAATCACATGGTTAAAGTGCACATTGTCAGATTTTAACAAAGGCCATTTTTATACATTTTGGTTTCACCATGTAGAAATTACAGCAGTGTTTATACATACTCCCCCCCCCCCCCCATTTCAGGGCACCATAATGTTTGGGATACAGCAATGGCATGTAAATGAAAGTAGTTATGTTTAGTATTTTGTTGCATATGCTTTGCATGCAATGACTGCTTGAAATCTGCGATTCATGCACATCAGCAGTTGTTGGATGGCTTCTCTGGTGATGCTCTGCCAGGCCTGTATTACAGCCATCTTTAGCTTATGCTTGTTTTGGGGGCTAGTCCCCTTCAGTTTTCTCTTCAGCATATAAAAGGCATGCTCAATTAAGTTCAGATCAGGTGATTCACTTAGCCACTCAAGAATTTACAATTTTTTAGCTTTGAAACACTCCTTTGTTACTTTAGCAGTATGTTTGTGATCATTGTCTTGCTGTAGAATGAACTGTTGGCCAATGAGTTTTGAGGCATTTGTTTGAATTTGAGCAGATAGGATGTGTCCAAACACTTCAGAACTCATTATGCTACTACCATCAGCAGTTGTATCATCAATGAAGATATGTGAGCCAGTACCTTCAGCAGCCATACATGCCCAGGCCATAACACCCCCACCACCGTGTTTCACAGATGAGGTGGTATGCTTTGGATCTTGGGCAGTTCCTTCTCTCCTCCATACTTTGTCTTGCCATCACTCTGATATAAGTTAATCTGCGTCTCATCTGTCCACAAGACCTTTTTCCAGAACTGTGGTTGCTCTTTTAAGTACTTCTTGGCAAACTGTAACCTGGTTATCTATTTTTGCAGCTAACCAGTGGTTTGCATCTTGCAGTATAGCCTCTGTATTTCTTTTCATGAAGTCTTCTGCGGACAGTGGTCATTGACATATCCACACCTGACTCCTGAAGAGTGTTTCTGATCTGTCGGACAGGTGGTTGGGAATTTTTCTTTATTATAGAGAGAATTCTTCTGTCTTCAGTTGTGGAGGTCTTCCTTGGCCTGCCAGTCCCTTTGACATGAGCAAGCTCACCAGTGCTCTCTTTCTTCTTAATGATGTTCCAAACAGTTGATTTTGGTAAGCCTAAGGTTTGGCTGATGTCTCTCACAGTTTTATTCTTTTTTCTCTCTCATAATGGCTTCTTTGACTTTAATTGACACAACTTTGGTCCTCATGTTGATAAACAGCAATAAAAGTTTCCAAATGTGATGGAAAGACTGGAGAAAATACTAGGTGCTTATACCTGCATTAAGGAGGCAATTAAACACACCTGAGCAATTACAAACACATGTGAAACCATGTGTCCCAAACATTATGGTGCCCTGAAATGAGGGGACTACAGCTGTAATTTCTACATGGTGAAACCAAAATGTATAAAAATGACCTTTAATAAAATCTGACAATGGGCACTTTAACCACATGTGATTTTTTATCTATTACAAATCTCAAATTGTGGAGTACAAAGGCAAATAAATGATGGGTCTTTGTCCCAAACATTATGGAGGGCACTGTAATTATTGTGAGAAAATGATACCTGTATAAATTTAGTGCACATTATGAGCGGACATTTCCCTTCCCTCACAGGTTAGAATTTCAGTTATTTTTAGGACTGAGGAATGGAAACTGGACTGCTTGCCAACACTCAGCATCAGTACCATAAGGTCCCAGAAATAGAGTAACGTTATTGACCACAGAGTTGTGATCTCTATTAGTTTGCAGCCCTGCGCTCAATAAAACAGCCCTCCTGCATTTGTGTGAACTTTTCCATTGCCACGTGTGAACTTTTCCATTGCCAGTTCCCCTGTGATCAGAAGTAGTACACTCTACTCCAATTAATACATTCTGAGTGTAGGCAATCAAACTTAAATTAATTAACCAACTTCCCACAGTATTTGTGGATCATCAAATTTATACAACACCTAACAACCAAATCATCACCTCTGTACTGAATCAGCACTGCTTTCTCCATGATCAATTAAGAGTGCACACCACTGCCGACATCACAATAAATATTCTGATTAGTTTTGGAAATTCACTATCCCAGTCCTTTCACTAAATGCATTTAATAGGTAGTTAATTAAAAACCATGATCTAGAAATCCCACCACTGAACGTATCACTTTTCTAACATGATAGAAAATAATTAAGAGTGCTGTCGTGTATTCCTGAATGAGTGTTTTAGGTCCCTCATTTTAAAGCAAATTAAATCAATTGTCAGGGAGCCCAAAACGTTTATCTCCCAGGCAGGTTCTCCCTGAGTGTTTTCTTTCAGTGATCACTCCAGCTCACCTATTCCTACACCCTGCCCACTCTTGATTCTGATCATCTCAGACGTACTCCGCCACCCTCGAAACCCCAGTAATGTTCTTTATTGTACAACACTCCAATCCCAGGCTTGTTTTCCTGACCAATTATTCCTCCCCACATCATCACTCACTCCCATCTGCCTTTTCCACATCCCAACTTGCTGCTCAAATGGCCTGTCTGAGAATGAAAGACTTTCTTGCACATTCAAGGTCTGTTTACTGCCTATGACCAAGTGATGTCCTGTTCATTACTGAAAGGGACCTCATACTGAACCTTTTATATCATCTTATCTTATCTTTTCTGACAAGTAATATTTCTTGTAAGCCATCTTCTGTAAAATTAAACAGCAAAATACCTTTGGTAAAAACAAAGTTAATTTTCTATTATTAAAAAGATTTTTTGGGCTCAATAAATAATGATCAGATCACATTTAACATACTTTCAGAATTTTAGGTGGGGACTGAAGGACACAAATTGTATCTTACTTTTCCCGTTCAAAGGAATAACCAGTGTGCAGCAATTGAAAGATCTTCAATAAACAGCAAGAACACAGTAGTTTCATATTTGTTTAATGCATTCTTTCACAAGAAGAATTATTGCATTCTGTCAGCTCATTGTCTTTGCCCACACTCTTGAGCAATTCCATTTCCCCACATTCCTCAGCAGCCCACTCTCTCGACAAATGTTCATTTGTCATTCTAGTCACCTCACCTTTCCCCTGTTCTCCTACCACCCATGTACACTAGGAGTAATTCAGTAACCAATTCATCTACCCATACATCTATGGGTTGTGGGAGGGAATCGGAGCACCCGGAGAAACCCATACAATCACAGGGAGAAAGTGCAAACCCCGCACCTACTGCATCGGAGTTCAGGATTCACCCCAGGTCGCTACAGTTGTGTGACAGCAGCTCCAACTGCTGCACCACTGTGTTACGTACACTTTGTACACTAGTTTATCCATTGTGTATTTGGCTAATAAAAGAAACGATAACCTAAAGAAACCCAAAGTCTGTGGATGCACAGGGCACCAGGAATGTACAAAGGTCACAGGTCATGCAATGTACCAGACCAAGTATCTTATTCCATCTTCAGTGTTACAGCAAAACCGTTGTTTGTGAAATCCAGGCTATACCCTTTTATTGCCATGCCCAGCCACTGCGGTCGATATCTGTCTGAGTATATTATTGAACTAAATTAACATTCAAAGGGAAATATTGTCACTGATGTTTTGTGTTACTAGGCTATAATAAAAGTAGGGAAACATTTCAGCAAATTGTCTCATTATTCCATGTTCATGCACCACTTTGGAAAATATTGCTCTATTGTTAAAGGACTATGTTGTCATTTTCTGTGATTAAAGTATGCCAAATAAAATAAAAGGTCAATTTTAATTTGGTCAAAGAAATTGGTTGCAATTTTAAACATAAACTAGAGTCAATAATATGTTGCATTATTCAAGGCACGTCACAAGTTTCCTGCAAGCCTTAACACCTTTGTGTTATAAATTTATTGTTAGGGAAGACAGTTAAAACCTTTTTTCGAAGGTGAAAATATCCCACTCAAGTGGGCAAAGCTATAAGGTGAGAGGGAGAATGTTTCATGGAGATGAGTGGGTCAAGATTTTTTTTCACACAGAGAGTAATGGGGGCCTGGTACACATTGCCAAGGATGGTGGTGAAGGCAGATATGATAGTGGCATTTAAGAGTGTTTTAGATAGGCACATGGAAGTGCAGGGAATAGACAGTGTGACAGCACCCTCTCTCTTGAATGTCACTCTGATCCCTATCACTGGCTGACAGGCCAGGTAAGGCCAATCACCAGCATCAATGGCAACAGCTGATATTGGTTTGGCCACCTGAACCATGTCAGCCTTTACCTCGTAAAACCTAGACATTCTAGCCAGAGGGGAGGAAGTAGAGGGTAAGAGAAGAAGCAGGAGAGAACGATGGAAGGAGAGAACGAGAGAGGGAGAGAACGAGGGAGGGAGAGTATGAAAGAACGAGGGAAGGAAGGAAGGAAGGAAGGAAGGAAGGAAGGAAGGAAGGAGGGAAGGAGGGAAGGAGGGAAGGAAGGGAAGGAAGGGAAGGGAGGGAAGGGAGGGAAGGGAGGGAAGGGAGGGAAGGGAGGGAAGGGAGGGAAGGGAGGGAGTGTAGGGAGGGAGTGTAGGGAGGGAGGGAAGGGGGGGAAGGGAGGGAGGGAAGGAAGGGAGGGAAGGAAGGGAGTGGAGGAAGGGAAGGAAGGAAGGGAAGGAAGGAAGGGAAGGAAGGAAGGGAAGGAGGGAAGGAGGGATGGAGGGAAGGAGGGAAGGAGGGAAGGAGGGAAAGGAGGGGAGGGAGGGGAGGGAAGGGAGGGAAGGGAGGGAAGGGAGGGAAGGGAGGGAAGGGAGGGAAGGGAGGGAAGGAAGGGAAGGAAGGGAAGGAAGGGAAGGAGGGAAGGAGGGGAAGGGAGGGAAGGGAGGGAAGGGAGGGAAGGGAGGGAAGGAAGGGAAGGGAAGGAAAGGAAGGGAAGGAAGGGAAGGAAGGGAAGGAAGGGAAGGAAGGGAAGGAAGGGAAGGAAGGAAGGAAGGAAGGAAGGAAGGAAGGATAAACCTGAGACTGCCAGCTCCCCCTCTTGAGGCAAGGATGAAATGCAGGGAGAAGCTTGTGATCGCCACGCCTCCTCCTCCCAGACCAGGACTAAGCTAACGGGACAAGCCCGTGCTCGCCAGTGCCACCACACATGCGAGGGACAGCACCTCCCATGTGGCCCTGGACCTTAGACTTAGACTTAGATCCTTTATTTTTCATTCAGACCTTTCGGTCTGAACGAAATGTCGATGCCTGCAGCCATACATATAATAATAAACACCAAAACACACAATAAACACAAATTAACATCCACCACAGTGAGTTCACCAGGCACCTCCTCACTGTGATGGAGGCAAAAATCTTAGGGTTACAGTCTCTTCCCTCCTCATTCTCCCTCTGCGCTGAGGCGATATGTTGTTACCCCACCGGGCGATGGTAGTCAGTCCTGCGGCTCACCGCACTCCGCGAACGGGCCGGTTCAAGCTCCGCGGCCCGGGGTGGTTGAAGCTGCCGCCCTCCAGTCCAGCGGACGCAGCTGTTGCCGCGGGAGCTCCAGAAAACAGGCACCAGCCTGTGACCTGTGAGCTCCCGACGATGTCGTCCACTGGCCCGCGGCAGAGCCCCGGATTCAGGTTGCCGCCACCAGAACGCCACCTCAGCTACCGGAGCACCGTAAATAAAATATATACGTGAATTCACCCTACTGCAAGTGTTGGTGTGCTCACAGCCAAACCCAGCACCATCCTCAACGCCATGAGGTATATGGATCATGTACAGGCAGCTGAGATCAGTTTAACTGCACATCATGTTCGACACAAACATCGTGAGCTGAAAGACCTATTCCTGTGCTGTACAATATTCTATTGTCATCAGAAAACAAACGTATAATTAAAGATGGCATCTAATTCTTAAGACCATTTTGTATCCAGCTGTCAAACCCTAATATATCGTCAAGCTGTTGGTACTGATGATAATTTTGAAGGCATTGAAAGTTATTGAAACTAATTTCGAGACGACCAATGGAAATACAAAATATCACTACCTGGCTAACATTTTGAAATGAGAACAAAGGATGCAGTCCCACTGGAGAGAGAAAGTTATTATTTTACCTTATAGTTTGTGCTAACTGGGTGACAGAAATAACACATTTTAGCTAAATACAGAAGGGGGAATGGGAAAGGAAAGAATACATGTAGGCAAGAGTTTAGGATGGAAGACAGGATGATACTTAATGGCATGACATGGTAGTGAAGGGGTAAATAAAGAAAAACAAGAGGACCCAAGGTCAGAAATGAACAATAGTGGAATCACTGCAAATAGCTGTGCTGGACAAGTGGAGACCAGCTAATCACATATTTAACAGGTTATTTGATTGCAAGGAACACTTTGGGAAATCAGATATGATTCAGTGTAACATACTCAGCATCTGACATGTTGTTGCAGGCATGGTAGTCATGTGGCTGTTAAGTTTCAAGCTCATGGAGACAGCCAGGGTTTTGCTGTGGTTTCATCAATTTAACCATTACTTACATTATTGAACTTCACGGTTGGCATTGGGCAAAAGTGGAAGGAAGCTATAAATCTCCTGAAGGGAGCCTCTCCACTTAATTAATCACAGTTATTCTAGAACCATAGAAACCATGGCAGGTGTTACACTGATGAGTATTAAGTGATGATCTGCTGTTACACTGGGAAAGCTGACCAGAACAATTGAATGTGGCAGATTGAATCAATTCCTCCTCAGTGAAACAATGAAGAAAATCTCTAAAGGGTAACCGTCAGCCTCACCGGTCAGCAAGTTACAGTATTATTCCCACAATCTGCCACCCGCGTGCGGGTTTCAACAATCTACATCACTGACATTTTTTTTTACTGCCAGCTGTACTGGTGATGAAACAATTTTCTTTCCCCGAAGGTTAAATAACTAGTTTTATGAAAGAAGCAGACAGAATACTTATGGACAAAGTAGGAAATGTTGCTTTAATTAGTTGCAGCCAGGAAATGAATACTGACCATGTTCTGTGGAAGAACATTTTCAAGAGAAATGCATTGTAATCATCTCCTAATGTTGCTGCTGGCACAGTTAGTGTCACCACTAATTTAGTTTCACCCTGCATTCATGATTATTTTTCTCATACAAAGCTGAAGGGGAAAAAACTTAATGTCAAAACACTATCCAATTCTTCCTGACACGATAAAAATGACTTGATTCATTGTTGCATTCTGCATGCTGATGTTAAAAAGGTTATGGGCCTGTCCCACTTATGCAACTTTTTAGGCGAGTGCCGGAGACTCTGCGCTCGCCACATGGTCGCCACATGTTCGCTGGTAGTCTCTGGTGAGTCTCCTTCATGGTCGCGAGGAGTTCCCCCAATCTGGGAACTAGTCGCGGCCTCAGTATGGTCGCCGCAAATTTTTCAACAAGTTGAAAAATGTTCCGCACGCCATGGAGATAATCGATAATCCTGTAGTCGTAGGTGCAGTTGTAGTGGGGTCGCCATGTAGTTATGGGTAGTCGAGGTAGTTGTAGGTAGTTTTAGTTAATCACCTTTAAAGACCGGTCATTTTCATTGGCGAAAAAGAACGTAAGCATTAGTTTTCAGAACCAAGAATAATCGACCGGTAATGTTAAATGTCCGCCGAACTTCACAGCTGGCTTCCCTGGCTTATTAAAAGTTGTCTGGCTTCTTAAAAATTGTCTCCACTCCTTCTCCCCCCCTTTCCTCTCCCTCTTTTAAAGGACTCACCATACACTGTGCTAGCCGTCTTAATTACAGCGCCAATCTTCCTGTTCATCGCGGTGTGTGTCTGTATCACCTTGGCTTTGCATCGTGTGAATTTCAGACAGTGCTCCCCCGGCTTGCCGTGGCCCCCGCCTTTGCGATGTGTTTGTGTGTTCCACTCTGACAGTCGCCATTCCAGTTCCCAGTTTTTCAGGCGACTGCCGGCAACTTGACAGTCGCCGGCAGTCCGCTGAAAAATCACCTAAGTGGGACAGGTCCATTAGGCGATTTTTCAGGCGACTACCAGCGACTGTCAAGTCGTTGCAGGTCGCTGAAAAACCGGCAACTGGAACGGTGACCGTCAGAGTGGAACACACACACACATACACATCTCTTCCTTCACCAGCCCGTTATGCAGGCGGGGGACAGGGCAAGCGGGGGGAGCGTGTCTATAAATTCACACGGTGCAAAGCCAATATGATAGATACACACACCACGATGAACAGGAAGGTTGGCACAGTAATTAAGACGGTGAAAGCACAGTGTACGGGAAGGGTCACTTAAGTCCTTTAAAAGAGGGGGAGAGAGGGGGGAGACGGGATGGGGAGAAGAGTGGAGACAACTTTTAAGAAGCTAGAGATACATGGCTGTGAAGCTCGGCGGACATTAACATTACCGATCGGTAATCCTTGGTTTTCTAAACTACTGTTTACGCTTTTTTCCCCAATGAGCCAATGAAATTCACCGGTCAGCACCGGCTACAGCCTACGAGAACCTAAGAGAACCTACAACCTCCTGGCGACCCACTACCACTGCACCTACAGCACCAGAATTCTCGCTACTCTCCATGGTGACCAGAATTAAGACGCGACTAATTCCGAGAATGCGGGAACGACTCACGACCATGAAGGCGACTACCCGGCAACCACCCGTGAACATGTGGCGACCTTGTGGCGACCGCATAGTCTCCTGTAGTCGCCGAAGTGGGACAGGCCCATTACTCTTATCATACTTTACTGCAAGCAGGTCAGTTGTTCTGTATGGTCCTTTGACATATTAACATGATGTCAACATTTATTCCATAGGTATGTGCAACTTCGGTATACTTGTCACCTTGTGATATGTACTCATCTATCAATGCCATTAAACCAAATGGCTTGTTCAGAATTGGGACATGTTTAGATCACAGAGCATAGGGTCTGGAAATGTCTTTCCCAAAAGATCAGCCAATTCAAAATTGGTCAAAGAGATTGGTTGCTATTTTAAACATAAATCAGAGTCAAAACCAGACTGTTTTTTATGACAAAACAGCAGTATTCATGATTGCTGATGCTGATTTGTATTTCATTTGAACACAAAGGCAGCACAGTGATGCAGTGGTAGAGCTGCTGCCGTATGCCCCTGTCCCACTTAGGAAACCTGAACGGAAACCTCTGGAGACTTTGCGCCCCACCCAAGGTTTCCGTGTGGTTGCCGGAGGTTCCTGGCGGTTTTTGTCAGTCTCCCTAATGGTCGAAAGTGGTTTCCACTTCTTCTAAGTTCCAGCGATTATTTCAAAAAATTCAAAACCGGCTGCGACTAAAAATAGGTTGCCGTTTTAAAAAGCGGTAATTTTTTAGTCGAAGCCGGTTGCGATGCTAGTTGAAGGTGGTTGCCGGAGGTTGCAGGTGGTTGCCGGAGGTTGCAGGTGGTTGCCGGAGGTTGCAGGTGGTTGCCGGAGGTTGCAGGTAGAGGAAGGTAAGACCTTCCACCACCTGCAACCTCCGGCAACCATCTTCAACTAGTATCGCAACTGGCTTCGACTAAAAAATTACCGATTTTTAAAACGGCAACTTATTTTTAGTCGTGGCCGGTTTTGAATTTTTTGAAATAATCGCCGGAACATAGAAGAAGCGGAAACCACTTTAGACCATTAGGGAGACTGACAAAAACCTCCGGAAACCGCATGGAAACCTTGGGTGGGGCGCAAAGTCTCCAGAGGTTTCCGTTCAGGTTTCCTAAGTGGGACAGGGGCATGTACAGGGTCTTGGTGAGACCACACCTGGAGTATTGCGTACAGTTCTGGTCTCCAAATCTGAGGAAGGACATTATTGCCATAGAGGGAGTGCAGAGAAGGTTCACCAGACTGATTCCTGGGATGTCAGGACTGTCTTATGAAGAAAGACTGGATAGACTTGATTTATACTCTCTAGAATTTAGGAGATTGAGAGGGGATCTTATAGAAACTTACAAAATTCTTAAGGGGTTGGACAGGCTAGATGCAGGAAGATTGCTCCCGATGTTGGGGAAGTCCAGGACAAGGGGTCACAGCTTAAGGATAAGGGGGAAATCCTTTAAAACCGAGATGAGAAGAACTTTTTTCACACAGAGAGTGGTGAATCTCTGGAACTCTCTGCCACAGAGGGTAGTCGATGCCAGTTCATTGGCTATATTTAAGAGGGAGTTAGATGTGACCCTTGTGGCTAAGGGGATCAGAGGGTATGGAGAGAAGGCAGGTAAGGGATACTGAGTTGGATGATCAGCCATGATCATATTGAATGGCGGTGCAGGCTCGAAGGGCCGAATGGCCTACTCCTGCACCTAATTTCTATGTTTCTATGTTTCTATAACAGTGTCAGAGAGCTGGGTTCAATCCTGACTGCAGGCGCTGTTTGTATGGAGTTTTATGTTCTCCCTGTGACCTGCATAGGTTTTCTCCAGGTGTTCCGGTTTCCTCCTACACTCCAAAGATGTAAAGGTTTGTAGGTTAATTGACTTCGGTAATATTGTAAATTGTCCCCAGTGTGTGTAGGATAGTGTTATTGTGCGGAGATCGTTGGTCGGCACGGACTTGGTGAACCAAAGGGCCAGTTTCTGCGCTGTATCTCTAAACTAAACAAACCTCAGATTCTTAGCCACGTGTCTGGATAACCAAAAACATGTTCAATGCTCAACCATATGTATGAAGAATGAAGCAAAATCACTTCAAATCTTTCTATATTTAGAAAGAAAAATAATCATATCAAACAGTGACATAACCTGAATGTAATCAATTCCAGTCGTACCATGTTGTTGTGGTATGCATGTTATTCCATCTTGCTGAAATGTGCAAAGAAATTCAATTGAAATGTTCTTTCGCTCAGTCTGCATCCAGTGAGTGAAACGAGGAGAATGTGTACAATAGCAAATATTTGGAAACATTCCTAAGCAAATCTTTGCCAAGCAACAATTTCAAAGGCCTGATAAACTATCACTGTTTTATTTCTTCAATCAAAAACACTCTTACAGAAGTATAGAAAACAATTGTCGGAGCAACGAAGGGAACAGACTGAGTTTTTGCAGGTGGAATTCTTAGCAATTGATAGTTAGACTGATAAAAAAGTTCATTGAACTGTGAAAAAGCAGATCTGGAAATTCGCTCATGCAAAACAAGGTTTTTATGTGGTTCAGAGAAGGTCTTAATCAAAAAAATGATACTGACTTTCAGATCTCCCAGTGAGGAGAAGCAAGCTTGGTTTTGGTGCTCCGAATGAAGAAAGTGCTTCCTATTCACAAAAGCGTATGGCATCTTCAGTGGCATCAGGTACACATTTCAGCATCATTTCAGTAGTAATCCGTTTATACAGAACCAGCCCTTCACAAGACAGAAGAGCCCTGATTTCACACAAACTAAAAAGGCACACTGATTATCTTACAGGTTTCCCTTTATGTTTTCCAATTATTGCTCAGTTCAACAGCTCCATTATCTGCAGCCAATATCTTTTAGGACCCTGACCTGATTTCTGCCTTGGCCATACCCCACCAACATCTAATCATGGCCCTTCCCCCACAACAGCAGTGCACATGAAGTAGTGCTCTGATGAATTCAATGAGGCAACGGCCAATTCCGTTTTGTACATTTCACATCTTGTTGGCTCACAGCTTCACAGCTTAATACACCTTTTGAGGGAAACCTGCTCGAAATTCACAGAAAAACCCCCCACCTAGTGCTGCAGTAACTCAAGTTCAGGCAGCATCTCTGGAGAACATGAATAGATGACGTTTCAGGTTGGGACCTTTCTTGTTTTTACGGAAGTTCACAGATGAGTTCCAGAGATACAAAACTCTAAAGAAAACTGGAGGAATTACGTTTTGTAGCTGGAATATTAGGGGCGCTAATGAGCCAATTAAAAGGGGTAAGATTCTTGCCCAATTAAAATCACTCAATGTTGATATAATATTTTTTTACAGGAAACACACCTGAAAGTTCAAGCTCAGACCAGACTGAAGGCCAATTGGATTCGTTAAACATATCACTCCTCCTATCTCTCTAAATACAGAGGTACTGCAATTATAATTTGTAAGGGCATACCATTTAAACATAAAAACACCATTGCAGGCAAAGAGGGGAGGTATGTCATAGTCTATGGAGAGATACATTCTACCCCACTTACCATGGTAAATATTTATGCTCCTAATTTTGATAACCCACAATTCTTTAACAAAATCTTGAATATAATTTCTGTGTCCAATCAGCAAATCGTGTTAATCGGGGGAGATTTCAATTGCGTTTTGGATCAATACCTCGATAAATCTGCCCAACAAAAGAGACTTAATATAAAATCAAAATCCAGTGAACATTTAAATACGTATATAAAAAATACAAATATAACAGGAATTATTGGAGGATTGCAAACCCTGCCGGAAGAGAATACTCCTTCTACTCATCAGTACATAAAACCTATACACGTATTGACTACTTCCTAGTGGACACAAAATGAATCCCCTTTACAACTAACCGTAAATACCATAATAGTGTCATTTCCGATCATTCTCCGCTAACCTTCTCCTTAAAACTAGAAGGAATGTTTAATAAAAAATCGTTTTGGAGGTTCAATCCTCAAATACTAAATGGTTGTAAATATTTAAAACAACAGATGGAACTTTTTTTTGAGACCAATGATACCTCAGATATCTCGCCCTCCCTATTATGGGAATCTTTTAAGGCGTTTATTAGAGGTTCTATCATTTCATACCAAGCTTATCAAAATAAAAAGAATATGATGGAACAATTGCAACTAGAAGAACAGATTAGACAACTTGATTTAGAAAACGCGAAAGATCCAACTATAGATAATCACAACAAGATAGTTCATTGAAATTTGAACTAAACCAAATTTTATCTGCAAGAGTTATCAGATTATTTCAAATTACAAAACAGGATAATTTCGAATTTGGCGACAAGCCACACAAACTTTTGGTACGTCAGCTGAGAAAAGTTGAAAAGGACCGGACTTTTCTAAAAATTAAATCAGATAAAGGTGAACTGTTAATGCTTCCCAAAGACATTAACAAAAGATTTGCCCAATTTTATCAAAATTTATACACATCCAAAACATCAACAGAAAGCAGAAAAATTACAAACTTTCTGGACAACTGTAAACTTCCAACACTTAACCCGCTGGAACAAGAGGAATTAGGAGCACAGATTTCAATTAAAGAAATAGAAGAGACATTCAATTCACTGAAGAACGGTAAAACACCAGGACCAAACGGGTTCAGTAACGAATTTTATAAAAGATTTCATGGGGTAATTTCACCATGTTTACACAAGCTTTATACATATGCATTTAAAGAACAGACATCACCACAAACACTAGCTGAATCAACTATCACACTTATACTCAAAAAAGATAAAGATCTAGAAGACCCCAGTTCATACAGGAAAGCAGACTATTATCTAAATGGTGGCCGACTAGGAAAAGGGGAGATGCAGCGAGACCTGGGTGTCATGGTACACCAGTCATTGAAAGTGGGCATGCAGGTGCAGCAGGCAGTGAAGAAAGCGAATGGTATGTTAGCTTTCATAGCAAAAGGATTTGAATATAGGAGCAGGGAGGTTCTACTGCAGTTGTACAGGGTCTTGGTGAGACCACACCTGGAGTATTGCGTACAGTTTTGGTCTCCAAATCTGAGGAAGGGCATTATTGCCATAGAGGGAGTGCAGAGAAGGTTCACCAGACTGATTCCTGGGATGTCAGGACTGTCTTATGAAGAAAGACTGGATAGACTTGGTTTATACTCTCTAGAATTTAGGAGATTGAGAGGGGATCTTATAGAAACTTACAAAATTCTTAAGGGGTTGGACAGGCTAGATGCAGGAAGATTGCTCCCGATGTTGGGGAAGTCCAGGATAAGGGGTCACAGCTTAAGGATAAGAGGGAAATCCTTTAAAACCGAGATGAGAAGAACTTTTTTCACACAGAGAGTGGTGAATCTCTGGAACTCTCTGCCACAGAGGGTAGTCGAGGCCAGTTCATTGGCTATATTTAAGAGGGAGTTAGATGTGGCCCTTGTGGCTAAGGGGATCAGAGGGTATGGAGAGAAGGCAGGTACAGGATACTGAGTTGGATGATCAGCCATGATCATATTGAATGGTGGTGCAGGCTCGAAGGGCCGAATGGCCTACTCCTGCACCTAATTTCTATGTTTCTATGTTTCTATACAGAGCAATTGCCATGCTAAATACAGATCAGAAAATATTAGCGAAAATTAGCAGATTGGCGCTCCCCAATTTCTTATACTACTATTGACAACGAATATTTAAAATGTAATTTACTGGCTGGATAATGCATGCCAACGTGTAGACTGGTTAATAATGGAGAGAGAGGATTGCTCGCCTTTTAATATAGGCGCGATTCTTCTCTCCCCAATCAAGTTGAAGAACACAATATATGAGAAAAATCCGATTATTCACAGCACTTTACGAATCTGGAGACAAGTAAAGTCAACTTTTAAACTAAGAAATTTATCTCTTCTTTCACCAATAGCTAATAACCCGTCGTTTAAGCCATCTATTATAGATAAAACGTTTACTTATTGGGAAAGACTAGGAATTAAAAAGCTTGGAGATCTGCACGAGATGGGAAATCTCCTGTCATTTCAGAAATTACAGTCGAAATACAGTCTGAAAGGTAATCAATATTTTAGATATCTTCATATTCGAGATTATTTGAAAACATATACCCATGATTATCAAACTCTGCTGCCAGATATATTAGACGAAGGTATGAATAGAAAATCAGAGTCAAACAATCTAACATCATCCTTGTATAATACCCTTCTAAATATAGAAATTCCATCGTCAGACGCAATTAGAAGAGAATGGGAAGAGGAACTAGGCCTAAAAATGTCCAAAGACAGATGGGAAAAATATCTCTTATATATACACAATTGTTCGATTAATGTTAGACACATTTTAATCCAATTCAAAATACTGCACAGACTCTACTACTCAAAGACTAAACTGAATAAGATGTTTTCAAATGTCACCTTCAAGAAGCAACTATAACACACTCCTTTGCCTCTTGCATAAAACTACATAACCTTTGGAAAGGAATCTTTGAAATGTTCTCAAAAATATTAAAAACAAAACTGAACCCCCATACGGAACTGATTATTTTTGGAACAGCAGAAGCCTGCCTTGAGCTATCAATATTTCAAAGACGTTTCCTTAATTATGGCCTGATAATGGCAAAAAAACTTATACTTAAATTTTGGAAAAACACATCTGCCCCACTCTTAAAATGTGGATTACAAATATGTCTGAGACGCTACATCTTGAAGATATGAAACTTGTCTTAGCAGGAAAATCAGAGCAATTTTCAAAGATATGGATTCCTTTCATTGATTCATTACAAGGATAGTATGATGCAACACAACTTCGGAATTAAACTGACTGATGGGTGGGGAGAGAAATGAAGCAGGTATATCAACACCTTTTTTTTCATTTTTCCGTTTTTGTCTTTTTATTTCTTTACGTTTTTCCTATTTCTTTTACTTACTCACTCTTCGACTACACTCATTTGGTAGTTTAGGGGTTCTACTCTTACACATTCACTTTCTCTTTCATTTTCTTTCTTTCTTGCTCTTCCTCTCTTTTCCTATTTCATTTTAGCTAAAATTAAAACTGAAGCTGTACAAGTTAATACTTTTGTACACTGCTTCTAATAAAAATATTTTTAAAAAAATGTTAATTAAAAAATTAAAAAAGTTACACAAAACTAATAGGCCCTTCAGCCCATCGAGTCAATGCCAAACATCAAGGAACCATGTACAATAATCACATTCATAATCACCTCAGATTCTGATCAATTCTCTCCAGATTCTAGCATTTAGCTACACAATGGAGGCAAGTTATAGTGGTCAATTAACCCACTAGCCAGCGTGTCCTTGGGATTTGGGAGAAAACCCCTGCACCCAGAGAATACCCCAAGGCAAACTCCTCACAGATAGTACTGGAGGTCTAGATTAAATCGCTGGAGCTAATGAGGCAGCAGCTCTACTAGTCTTGCCAATATGCTACGCAAAGAGAGACGAGTTACAAATGCAAATGCAGACCAAAAAAAAAACTGCTGGCTGTAATTAAAACCAAAATTAGTCAGACTGGAATGACATAAACAGTAAAGGAGGTGTCAATTTCTCTCCTGAAAGGCAGATGGAGCTTGCTTACTGAGGATTGTTAATCACCAGGAATGTAGCAATTTCCTGTTATAGAGACTTGTTGGCTAGGATATTCATAGTTGCCTTGAGAAATGTCAAACAACTGATGGAAAGGGTGAGGGATCAAATCGTGAGCAGGCAAGGACGCTGCGTACATTCTATCCCCGTGAGTAGATAATGTAGCTTGGCTGTCAGCCAGTAATTGTTGCAGTAAATTTGAGGGTTCTGCCTGAAGGAAAAGGTATGAAAGATGTGTAGAAATTCACTCAGAAGCAAGACTTCATAAACCAGGTGAAAACTGCCCCAGCATAAACTAAGGGGGATTAGCCTGACCTGATCTAACTGAGGAGAATTTTGCAGGGAATCCCCTATAATTAGACCTCCCCCCTTTCAAACTTCCAATTTACTTCTTGCTCCAATATCACCACCTGCTTCTCCTTCTCCACTCTACCAATCAACCCCACTACTTGCTGTGTGTCTCATAGCTTCTGTATAAACTCTGATTATGTGTGGTGATGTTATTTGAGATGCAGAGATTTCCAGAAATCAACTAACTGTTTATATTATCCTTAAAATAACGACATCACTCAAAGAAAAGTGATATTTAATTGGAAACAATAGACAGCATTACGAAAAATAATTTGAGAAATGAAGATTATATTTATGGCGATGATATGTTTATTTATATATATTGTCATTTGACTATAACAGGTATATTTACACATTCACAGAAGAAAACCACTTAGTAGAACAACTGAAATCAAACAAATTGACTTTACTTCCAAGAGATAAATGAAGAGATGTGATCATGTGCAGGCTGAAGAGATTAGTTCAACTTGGCATTATGTTCGGTGTGGACAAATTAGGAAAAAAAATAAAAATTGGATGGATTCATATAATAAAAACAAATGCAAATTCTAGTAAAACAGATAAAACAGATCTCCAGAAGAAGCATTTATTCTCCAAGCATTTTACTAATTTAGTAATGGTTCTGTATTCCATTGGCACATTAACGATGATATAAATCCAAGCAGAGTTGTAAATTTGTGGACAGTCAATGATCTGTGAAATGCTGGGTGGTATTTATAAAAAGTCTAATGAAAACTTTATGAAAATGAAACACTTGTCAAGCAGCCCATTAACCACATGCCAAAGTAAAACGTGTCCATTTCACATTTCAGATGCAATGATAATTATGCCATAGACAAGATTTTATAAAATTTCTGTTCTTAGATAGACTCTCTGCCGACAGGTTCAAGACAAAAAGAATCTCACTTTTGGAAATAAAACTAAATTTGTTTAATACAGAACTTGTTTAATACAGGCCAAAGCTAGTTTCCCTTTAGCTTTTGATGGTAGCTGTTCATGTTTGATTTGTCTGTCAGTGCTTGTTACTTTGTGAAATAAACTTTCACTGCTGACATTGGGATGCCTGAGGGAGCTGCAATGGAGACTGGAAGCTGAACACCGACAGCAAGTCGAGCCAAGGGATCTGCGTCATTCTGAAGAAGGGTCTCGCCCCGAAACGTCACCCATCCCTTCTCTACAGAGATGCTGCCTGTCCTGCTTACTCCAGCATTTTGTATCTCTCTGCGTTAATTTACACCTCCAGTCTTTAAGTTTAAAAAATATATAGAAATATGCTCTCATATGCGTGGAAACCTACCCCAGCTACTCAAGATGGCAGTCACTTTGTAACAATTAATGACATTAACTCGGAATTTTTACCTTTAAGTTTGCATTTTAAAAACAGCACTGCCCAAGGCAACGGGGCAGCTACCTTATGGATTATGTAATGTAACAAGAGGAAATGTGGTACTCCAAAATAAATGTTTGCTCTCTAATGGGAGGCAGAAACTAATTATATTTCAATATCATATTACAAAGACAAATACTTTACACCCTTTGCACTGACAAAACTTAAATTATAGAGCACATCTAATTTGCAATGTGTAAGAATACAAATGCAATTATCAATATGTCCATTTCACTCAATGATACCACTTTCTTTATTCCATGAACTGACAGGCAAGAAGTTGCTCCCGGTGACAGTGTCTGAGCTGGCCTACATAGTAGCTGTCCCTTTGCCTATGGTGAACACCACATTGTCAACCTCTAAAGCCAGTTCACTCGCCTGTGGCAGATCCCAGCGCAGTGTTGAAGCCTTGCGCTACAAAATGTCGTTGCGTGAGGGAAGGTATGAGCAGCAAAACAAGCTTTAAAGGTCAATAAACGCAAATACCCAGGCTTGTCTGACGGCAGCCTTATCAGAAGTCATGAATGCTTCTGAATGTCACTGATCAATTTGACACCATGACTTGTATGCGTACAATATGCTTGTAGACAAAAAATGCTGGAATAACTCAGCAGGACAGGCAGCATCTCTGGAGAGAAGGAATGTGTGACGTTTCGGGTTGAGACCCTTCCTCAGTTTTTCAAAGGTGTGTGATATTAAGATCTGGTGCTCGACTGTGGGGTCATGGTCAAAGGATAAGTAGGAGGAAGGTACACAAAATTGCTGGAGAAACTCAGCGGGTGCAGCAGCATCTATGGAGCGAAGGAAATAGGCGACGTTTCGGGCCGAAACCCTTCTTCAGTAGGAGGAGGTGCCTGAGAGTTGTCGCCTGGCCTCAGCCTGGAAGAGGTCAACACACCAGACAACCACGGCTTCAAAATCAAAAATATTTATTCAAATATTAAAATAGTATTTACAATACAATAAAACAAAACAGAACCCACCACCATAATACAAGACAAACAAATATACTAAGTAAACTACTACACAACTATATTGCAATCCTTGTCCAGGATACATTCAACCCCCCTCGGTGCCCAGCAGTTCCGGAAATCCCCCAGGGTTCCCGTGGACAGGGTGTAGTCCCTCTCTAATACCACCCGGGCGCAGACGTAACCCCGGAAAAGTGGGGCACCTCCCTTGTTGCCGGGTTTTATCAAGTCGGGGTTGCTGCAAAGCGGAGCGGAGGGGTGTACGTTTGGAGGGGGAGATGTTAGAGTAAGTAAGGTGAGTGGAAAAGTTGAGGCGGTTGATGTCCCGCCGGCAGTTGCAACTGAAAAGGTCTAAAGAAGGTAGAGGGCCATCCAGGGGAGTCCAAGAGGAGGCGGTCCATTGGAGACTGGGGAAGGAGTTATCACAGGGTGGTGAGGACATGGAGGCGGAGGTGACGGAAGAAGACACGGAGGCGGCGATGATGGAGGAAGAGCTCTACATTGTGGCAGACCCGGAACCTGTTGAGGTGGGGGCGGAGGGGAACAAAGGTGAGCTTGTGCTGTCATATGTCATGTGCTTGTGCTGACAGATATTCCAGTCACGAGCAGTAGTTATAACGGTAGAGAGTTAACTCGTGTTTGCGTGTCCTATATAGTCAACCAAATATAGGCATAACAAGATAAGAGGTCTTCTTCCCTGAAACTTAATGCAAACCAACCTAACCAAATACATGACCATGAAGTTAATAGATGAAGTTAAAACTCTTAACTTTGCAACTTAGCACTGACTTGCAAATACCTCCCAATTTGCCACTTCAATCCGAGTTTCCTTCAGGACTGCCTTAAATGAAATCTTTGTCCTATTCCATCCCTGACCATACCTCACCTGGCAGCCCATCATGACCCTGACACATCGCTGGCCAAATACAAACACCACCGATGATTCCTTTCAAACCCCAAGGTCTCCCTTCCCAATCGACCCCTGGTTGACTATCTCGTTGATCCTCCCAAACCAGTGGCTCCCAGGCATATCTTCATCAGCCTGTAAATCTTTCAGCACACAGAAAGCATAAGGTTGATTTGCTCTCAAGTTTACGTGACAGAATATTGCCGCATGGAGCAAAGTGCCCTCCCCAGCACCCAACGTGTGGCCACATACAGCATCCAAACAAACACCTGGAGGACCAGCACAATGGATGGGGTAGATTTGCTGCAGCTGAGAGAGCACGGGATTCTTCTTCCAGGTAAGAACGTAAAATTTCCGTTTGTCTTCTCTTCCCAACCCTATCTTCCCTGATCGGGGGCTGGCTTGAACCAGGGAAAGCTGACTCATTTGCTTGCTCACCGAGTCAGTGAGGCGGGCTGCTGGCCATTCTTCTCGTGCCTGCTCGCTCTCTCTCTTGTCACAGCTGTTTCTGTGATCCTCACCCATACACTGTTTCTGTTCATTTCCAACTGATGACTAGTTAGAATCACAATGTATACAGCATGGACACGGGCCCTTCGGCCCAACTTGCTCACACTGACCTAGATGCCCCGTCTACAGTAGTCCCACTTGCCCACATTCGACCCATATCCTTCTAAACCTATCCTATCCATGTAGTTGTGCAAATGTTTCTTAAACGTGATATTACCTGCCTCAACCTTCTCCTCTGGAAGTCTGTTCCATACATCTACCACCGTTTGGGTAGAATGTTGCCCCTCAGGATCCTATGAAACCTCTCTCCCCTCACCTCAAACCCATGTCCTCTGGTTCTCAATTCCTCTATTCTGGGCAAAAAACTCTGTACATTTACCCAATCAATTCGTCTCATGATGTCGTACACCTCGAAAAGATCACCCCATCCTCCGGCGCTCCAAATAATAAAGTCCTTGCCTGCTTACCTTCTCCTTATACCTCAGGCTCTCAAGTCCAGGCAACATTTTGGTAGATTTTCTCTGCACCCTTTCCTGCATAACAACATCTTTCCTATAATGGGATGACCAAAACTGAACCCAAAAGTATAAATGTGGACTCGCCAATATCTTGTATAACTGTTACACGACCTCCCAACTTCTATACTCAATACTCTGACTGACGAAAGCCAATGTGCTGAAAGCCTTCTTAACCACCCTATCTATCTGTGACATCACTTTCCCAGAGCCCTGCCATTCACTCTGTAGGTCCTACCTACTTAAACTTCCCAAATGCAACACATCCCGCTTCTCTGTGTTAAATTCCATTAACCATTCTCAGCTCACTTGTCCAACGGATCAAGATCCTGCTCAATTTCGAACAAACATTTTGACTATCTACAATACCACTCGCTTTAATGTCATATACCACCCACTTTAGTGTCATTTCAGGTTACGAACAGTTCTCAGGGACACAACTTGTTGTAACCTGGAGATTTCCTGTAGTTTGAGGCACAGAACAATTCATAAACAATGTCTAGGAAGAACAGCATGGGGAAAGTTTAGCACATAAGTACAGGAAATATTCAAACCTGAACAATGTTAAACAATACATTTTCCAGTAACCAAATCATAAAATAATTTAATAGCTTCCCTATCCCTAATCACATTTCCAAAGAATTCCCCAGAATCATTTATGCAGCTAGGTTCGTTCACAATCATGCACATTGTTATTGTATAATAAATGTAATTTATAAATATAAGGCCATTAGATTACACAATGCTGGAAGAAAAACTAATACATATCAAAATCAAAAGGCCTCACAGGTCTTCCTTCTGTTGAATGCCTGGTAGTGTCTTTGACTTGCTTCCCACTTAACACAGATTGGCCCAGGTTGTTTTCAGCCCTCTAGTCATGTGCCTTGTAACTGTCCTTCAATAATTTCATTGCCTCTGTTGTATTATTCATGGTAATTCACATCGCTGCATAATTCAGTCACTTTAATTAATTCTGAGATTTCTTTTGTAGAAAAGAAAAAGTTCATCTTTATGCTGGTTTTCGATTTTCAATCGTAGTTCATTTCCACCCCTTGATTACTATGCAACTCAAATTAAAACTGCAGGGAATCACTGGGCAGAGGTCAGACATATGACCACGAGGAGGAAACAAATCAACTGGGCTTGTGCGCCCTAATTAACAATTTTATGTCAGTTACCAATCACCAAACCCGCAGATGGTACACAGCGCAGGAATAGCAAAGAAAAGCAAATAAACTAACTATATATATATTTTTTAAATCAATCTCTTCTATGGATCCGATCTTGTTAAAACTATATTACAGGGATAATGAGAACAGGGACACATTCCTCCAACAGTGCATTAACGTTTCTCTTCTCAGAGCTGGAAAACTGCAGATTTTCACCACCAGAAGTGCTGCAGTGGAATGGAACCCTTTTTCCTTCCACCCACAATATTTAATATGAAAAAGAATATGTGATTCTGTTACATTCTGTTTGTAGTTTGTTTGGTTGTTTGTTTGTTTGTTTGTCTTTTTGCACAAAGTCCGCGAGCATTGCCACTTTTCATTTCACTGCACATCTCATGAGTGTATGTGATGAATAAAACTTGACTTGACTTGACTTGACACATGGTTCTGGTAGCGTGTCTGGGTTAAAACGTGGTTGTAGATGAAGAAGGGTCTCGACCCGAAACGTCACCTATGCCTTTTCTCCAGAAATGCTAACTGACTCGCTGAGTTACTCCAGATTTTTGTGGTTACCCTATGAGGACATACTCATCTTGCTGTCCCAGTAGTGTAGAGCTAACTTCACACTCTAGTTGAGAATTCAATATCATCAACATATTTTTGCAGGCGAACCCTGCATGGCAGCCTTTCAGGTAAAATTCATCAAGCACGGCCCAATAACGCGAGTACTGAATAAAGTTGTAATGAAATGGAATTTATGCGAAAAAGCTAAACACAATTTTATTTTAAAAGATCACTTTTCTGGATGCATGCTCAGATCTCATGAATTTGTGTTATTGAAATTTGAGGCACAGATACAATGGACAGTCAGAACCTTTTACCCCAGGGTGGAATTGTCCAGCAGTTGAGGGTGCTGCTGGACAAATAAGGTGAGAAGGGGAATATTTAATGGTGTATCAAAGTATCAAAGTATCAAAGTATCCTTTATTGTCATTCAGACCTTTCCGTCTGAACGAAATGTTGTTGCCTCGCAGTCATACATATAAAAAAAATAACAAAAAACAGACAATAAACACAAATTTAACATCCACCACAATGAGTTCACCAGCACCTCCTCACTGTGATGGAAGGCAAAAGTCTTAAAGTCTTTGTCTCTTCCCTCCTTGTTCTCCCTCTGCGCTGAGGCGATCCAGGCCTCCGATGTTGTGACCCCGCCGGGTGATGGTATGTAAGTCCCGCGGCTCAACCCTGCTCCGCGAACGGGCCAGTTCAAACTCCGCGGCCTGGGATGGTCGAAGCTGCCGAAGCTGCCACCCTCCAGTCAAGACGTACGTGGGAAGTATTTTTACACAGAGAATGATGGGGGCATGGACCGATAGCAGGGGTGGAGGAGGCAGAGGTGTTCGTGGCGTTTTAAAGGTTTTTAGATAGGCATATGGAAGTACAAAGGACAGGGTGATATGGATCATGTACAGGCAGAAGAGATCAGTTTAACTTGACACTGGTTAAGCACAACATTGTGGATCGAAGGGTCCTTTCCTGTGCTGTAGTGTTCTATGTTAGATCATGATATGAACCATTTACCAGGAGAGCATCCTTCCTCCGCTTCCCTTCCCCACCACATGTAGTGGAGTCGCCCGTGTTTTGTGATATCCAAGTTGATTTCAATGTAAACTGGGCATCAAATGTAATTATAACGCAGTCATGGAACTGCTGCAGGTTGTGCATTATTGGGATCATTTGAATTGAAATTAAGGAATGAATTCTGCAGAGTTACCCCTAATCTGGAGATGTTTATGTCACTATATGAAGAATACCCAGTTTTTCAACTGTTAAAAGTAAATAGGTCAAGAATATTGGAATATGTGAAGTGTGTCCAGGTTTAAATTATAATTTGAAACAAATTATGTTAATTATGATGGATGGAGCATACCTTATGGGCTATTGTACAATTTTACCATTCTTCACAAATGAAATCTAAATCTACCAGCTGCTAGAGGTGGATTGGGTACTAATGATCATCTTCTTTCTCTTTACACTTTGTTTGGTTAATCTAATTTTAATTGAATACTCCTACCTCCCAGTGACCTTCTCCACCAGGCTAATTATAAAACATGTTAATGATTTCTGCAATTTTCCTTTATGGGAGATACACCATTTTGAAATTCACCAGTGGAATATTTAACACAGAAAACAAAACTTTCCAACTGCCTCTCCGGCTGCTGTGGTGCGGTAAATAACACTGACAGGGAACTAAGCATTGTAATATTGTACTTATAAGGAAGTTAAAAATAATTGAATTGTTGGAATAACATCTAAAATTATTTTGGGGGAAAACGACGGCAGAAACTAAAGGGGGGTACTTTGCCCATGAAATGTAATAAGTGTTGCCCATCTATTGCAATTCATCATGTTGTTTATTCTACACAGGCCTGTTAGCAACAAACTTCATTGAACTTAGAATACTTCTTCACATCTCTCCAAGATCCACATGCAAGAATGCAACAGCATTGTAAATTGTTGAGTGGACACAAGGAACTGAAGATGCTAGTTTACAAAGAAAAAGATAAAGTGCTCGAATAACTCAACAGGTCAGGCAGCGTCTCTGGAGAACATGGATAGGTGATGTTTCGAGTTGGCATCCTTCTTCTTACTGATCCGCTGAGTTACTCCAGCACTCCGTGGAACCTGAAGAAGCGTCCTGCCCCAAAACGTTACCTATCCACGTTCTCTAGAGATGCTGCCTGACCTGCGTAGTCACTACATTGCCTCTGAGTTGTTTTACAAAGTATTAAAAATGAATATATAGGATGATAAGCAAACATATTAAAATGTAACCAGATTTATCCAGTGGGCAAAACTAGTCTAAATGGATAGCCTTAAGTGAAACATATGTACCAAGCAGTAAATTTCACACCTGAATATGATTTTACTTAAATACATTGTCCCTACTAAGGCGAGTGCTTAGAAACAGTGCTTTTTATGCAGAGATAAAGGTGCCAGCATGCATATAACAGCTCACACAATACTATTGGTTGCTTTACATTAATCTAACTTTTTAGAGGGTTCAGCGCACCTGTACCATGACAAAAAAAGCACCGGTGAGAAGAAAGGTCTTGATGCAGAGGATTATTGGTGCTTCCTGTGCTTTGTCACTATGATTAGTTGAAGCAGAAACTATTGCAGCATTGATTGGAAATTTAGATAAACAGCTTGGAGCAAAGGCAAATGTGGCATTACAGAGAGAGACAAGGATAAATTGTAAAGTGGCTCAAGGAAAGAGGCAGCGTACTGGGTAGACAGTTTGCTTCTGTACTGTAAACGGGCATAGTTCAAGGATAGACACAGCTGTACACACCATATGTTATGATCAAGACAAGTGATTTATCAATGCACAGCATCCCATAAACCTCACAACCATTATGAGTAATATTGATTTGCTTACAACAGATCATTAATAAAAATTCTAGAATGCAATTTAAAGTAATAGCTGATCCAGGGGTTAATTTTGCTTTCCAGCACAGTTTGGAAAGTGGAAGACTATCAACCTGAAATATAGTTGTGGTTCTATCCCATTACAATGGCATTAGAAGTCTACATGCACATTGACAGACAGCACCTTCTGTCTAAGCTCATTACTGCCGTCGCATTAACTCATTACTGTAAACATACTGAATGGTGGGGCAGGCTGGCAGAGTCAGCTTGCCCACCCCTGTTCCTATTTTCCTGTGCCTGCAGTAAGGTGGATCAATAACATTATACAACTCTCTTCATGGCAGCTGCCCAGATGTTGGGGGAAGTGGTTCCCCTCCACTATGGAGCGACCATGAGCAATCACTGGGGCCATGGCTCATAACTTAAAGCACACGGATGTGGTCATCTAGATCAGTTCTGGCTGATTATAAAAGGGCCGCATGTGTCAATCAGTATGGGGGGGAATCAGTAAAAGGATAAAACCATGCCCCAGCTGCACATATTGCACTTTTTCAAGGTGAACAATGAATACGTGGGCCTTTGGCACCAATTTTGTGACTTACTTCAGCTGGAGATGCCCTGACAGCAGCTTGGGTAAGGAAAGGCTCAAGGGCCCTCTATTCTATGACTACAAACTGCAGTTCGATCCGTTTCTGTCTGGAGTGAACATCATACCAGATGAGAAATAAATTGCTGATTATTTTCCTCCTGTTGTTTCATTCCTCTCCTGGGGTCAAGGAAAGAGCGTTCACGTTGCGGGCCTGTATCCGCCAATCTTTCCACCACCATGCACAAGAAGCACAAGAAGCGCAAGACGCCATTGTGTGCAGATGCCGAGAAGTGTGTTCAGCTCTGGCTGGACAATTTCTAATCTTGTGATGTGGACTCGATAAGATGATTCCTCTCCTTCTACTTTCATCTCCTCCAGACAGGTCAGCTGTGACTAACAGCCCTTCATCAACCTCTCTCTAAGCTGGCTCCAGCAAAGCTTGTGTTATTCATTCCCTCTTGGCCTTTATCCTATCATAGACATTCAATTAGTTCCCTCTCTCCACCTCCCTGCAACTCAAAATATGTTTGAATTCTCTCTTTGCCTCGATCCGATGGAAGGAAAATGTCAAGTCTGTTTCTTTTTCCACAGTTGCTGTCTGACCTATTAAGTACTTACAACCTTTTCTCGTTTTATTATAAAAGCAAATCATTGTTTGCAAAGTCCTTTGGGATTCCAGGGATTTCATTGAGCATTTGTTACTCTTTCGATGCAGAGCCTTTAGAATGGAAACCAAGCCCTATTATTTAATTATTTAACTATTCCTAAAGTGTCGGAGGTGAAACCTTTCAGCAAAGAGCACAGATACAATAGAAAGAGTGAAGAAAGAAAGAAAAACTAATTGTATAAATTACTTTCAAATGGTACTGGACTAAGTGGGACCCATTGGGTCCCATCCCCTCAACGCGCAGTTGCGGGGGAGGGGTGGCCTGCGACGTCACACACACACCAACCCCCCCCCCCCCCACACACACACCAACCACCCCCCCACACACACTAACCACCCCCTTGATATTATATTAATATTCTTCATTCGCTTCTTTTACCCCATCCCCGCCTTATCCACTCACGCATAGCCCCCAACTCGCAGGCATGTCTAGAGGGGGGGGGGGGTAGAGAGAGAGAGAGAGAGAGAGAGGGGGGCAGAGAGAGAGAGGAACAGAGACAGAGAGAGGGGCAGAGACAGAGAGAGGGGCAGAGACAGAGAGAGGGGCAGAGACAGAGAGAGGGGCAGAGACAGAGAGAGGGGCAGACGGGGTAGAGAGAGGGGGAGAGAGGGGTGCAATAGGAATGACGGGGGAGAGAGGGGGGGAGGATAGGGGTTGATGGGGGAGGGGAGGAGAGAGAGGGGGAGAGACGGGGGGTAGAGGAAGGAGAGAAGAGGGAAGGGGGAGAGAGGGGGAGAGGGGAGGAGAGAGGGGGAGAGAAGGGGTGTGAGGGGAGGGGGGAGGAGGGGAGGGGGAGGAGGGGGAGAGGAGGGGGGGGAGAGGAGGAGGGGGGAGAGGAGGAGGGGGGAGAGGAGGAGGGGGGAGAGGAGAGGGAGAGGAGGAGAGAGGAGAGGAGGAGGAGGAGAGAGGAGAGGAGGAGGAGGGGAGAGGAGGAAGGGGGGAGGAGGAGGGGGGCAGAGGGAGGAGGAGGAGGGGGGAGAGGTGGAGGAGGGGGGAGAGGTGGAGGAGGGGGGAGAGGTGGAGGAGGGGGGAGAGGGACGCAACCCGAGATGGTTCAGACCCGAGACGGTTCCGACCAGACGGACCCGAGAGCTCTAATACAGGGCCTGATTTACTCGTACTTCAAAGCCCAGGGGGAAGAGAGCCCGGGGGGGAGAGAGCCCGAAGGAGAGAGAGGATTTCAAAGTTATTTCAGATTTGTGAACATTTTCATAAATAACTAGAGAAATAAATCTCGAAAATTTCAGAATAGGCAATTTCGGACTCCAGAGGATAAATCTCTATCGGAATATGTAAAGATTTTACCGTTCACTCGTCGTTTTTTTGAGAAGATGTGATTATATATACACACACACACACACACACACATCCAAGATCAGAGTTTTATAATTATAGGTATAGTAAAGTCAAAAAATTAGATGGCCTTTCAAGTTTCTTCACAATGTATGTACTATCAATATTATTAAATATTGTTACGAATAACAACACTTCATTCTCTATGCATCGTTTTAAATTCTCTCTCATTTGGTGCTTTAGCTATTCTAGAATGTTGTTCCTTTCTTTCCTCTGAACAATATATTGTCTTCCTAATCTCTAACCTATTTCCTTTGCCTCTCAAACCATCCAGCTGTTAAGTCTTGGTTTTAATCTTTGAATACATTTTCTTTTTACATTTTACCGGATATAATCTTTCTCATTCATCACTCTCTTCATTAATTATGCCTGCCAATTAGTGCTAAGTTTTGGCTCATTTGATGCCATGGATTCTTGCCCGATTAGGAACATGGCAAGATTCCCAAATGCATTTCATCTTGAATTGCTACAGTTAACATGAATAGTGTATTTCTTTACATACACTGAGCTGAGATTTCAGTGATGCACAACTATTTTGCAAACCAATTAATCACCCTTCTTCATTAAAGGTATTCATTTAAAGGGAGGAGAGGGAAAGTGGACAATTATTACAGAAATTTCATTGAAATCTTAACATCTCAAAATGGCATGTACTGCAATTTAATAAGAATTGTAACAAGCCAATAGAAACAGAAAAATAGGTCACAGGCCGACTTATTAATGACTGGCAGATGTACCTGTCCATTTCAATAAATATATTACTTCAAAAGAACCAAATATGGGCGGTGTATAACGTAATAAAATTAACACCTAGCTTTAAAGAGAGTTAGAGAGGATAACCTTTGGTCTTTGCATCGGTTTGCTTTCTCCATGAAAAATGCTTCTATAAAAGTGTTCACACTATGTACAAAGGTTATGAGAGAGGATTATAAAATCTTTGACATTCTTTGGAAAATATTGTTCATTAAAGTACATTCACAAAGCCTCTGGAAAATGCTATCTTATATCTGAATTAATAATTATGCTAGTGTTAACAAACCATTGGAAAAATATGTTCCCTACCCACGTGCCTTTGAGAAACATTTACCTTGCTGGCATCTGTAGCCCTGTTTATCTCCTCCTTGACTGTGTTATCTGAACTATTCTTGTTCCAATTAAATCCAAGGCAGTCTCATGTTCTGACCATTCCATACTTCACATTTTTTTAAACTTTCTGTTGCCCCTATTGTAATTTGTTTGTTCGTTTTTTCTCATGCCCGCCAATTTGTGAGTACAGTTATCAATGATTGGATGCAGGCAGCACCAAGATGTCGTCTCAGAATCACAGATTGTGCTGATGCTGGTTAAATGTACTTTGTAATTTGTGGGGCCATCGTTGACTATTACCTAACATCAAGCACGATTCTGTGGTGTGTAGAATCACACTAAATATACCTTTAAATTCCAATTGGCGAGGAAGAGGTACAATACTTCAATCGTAGCTCAGTTATAGCAAAACTTTGTAATTGCATAATGTAGTAAAACATCATATGGCATTTTACAGGGCCATGATGTACAGGTATCTGATATCAAGAAAAGCAAGAAGATAGCAGGGTAGATAATCAAATGCTTTGGAAATATGGCAGGTTTTTGAGGTGTCTTAAGAAGGAAAGTGGCAGAGAAGTGGCAGCTTCAGAAGAGAATGCTGAAGATTTGCATGTGAGCAGATCAAGGCACAATGGTGGGTCTGTTAAATACAAGGATGATCATGAGGTCAAAACCAAATGACTATAATAATTGTATGGGCATTATAGGGCTGGAGGAGCTTCTGGAGGTAAGAAGAGGAGAGACAAAGATTTCAAAACAATATTGGTAGATGTGATCTTATTGGTTAGTACGTGTCAGAGGTTATGGGGTGAAGGCAGGAGAATGGGGTTAGGAGGAAGAGATAGATCAGCCATGATTGAATGGCAGAGTAGACGATGGGCCAAATGGCCTAATTCTACTCCTATCACTTATGACCTTATGATTTTTGTTAGTTTCACAGAACAAGGGAATAGTGATCCAGTGCAATGCCATCCTTGTATAATGGAGTTAATTACAGAAATCGTCATGTGTATAATGGTGGTTCATGTGCAGTGGCTTGCAAAAGTATTCATACCCCTTGAACTTTTCCACATTTTGTCACGTTACAACCACAAACATAAATGTATTTTATTGGGATTTTATGTGATAGACCAACACAAAGTGGTGCATAATTGTGAAGTGGAAGGAAAATGATAGATGGTTTTCAAATATTTTTACAAATAAAAAACTGAAAAGTGTGGCGTGCAAAAGTATTCAGCCCCCCTGAGTCAATACTTTGTAGAACCACCTTTCGGTGCAATTACAGCTGCAAGTCTTTTGGGGTATGTCTCTACCAGCTTTGCACATCTAGAGACTGAAATTTTTGCCCATTCTTCTTTGCAAAATAGCTCAAACTCAGTCAGATTGGATGGAGAGCGTCTGTGAACAGCAATTTTCAAGTCTTGCCAGAGATTCTCAATTGGATTTAGGTCTGGACTTTGACTGGGCCATTCTAACACATGAATATGCTTTGATCTAAACCATTCCATTGTAGCTCTGGCTGTATGTTTAGGGTCGTTGTCCTGCTGGAAGGTGAACCTCCGCCCCAGTCTCAAGTCTTTTGCAGACTCTAACAGGTTTTCTTCCAAGATTGCCCTGTATTTGGCTCCATCCATCTTCCCATCAACTCTGACCAGCTTCCCTGTCCCTGCTGAAGAAAAGCATGCCCACAGCATGATGCTGCCACCACCATGTTTCACAGTGGGGATGGTGTGTTCAGGGTGATGTGCAGTGTTAGTTTTCCGCCACACATAGCGTTTTGCATTTAGGCCAAAAACTTCAATTTTGGTCTCCTCTGACCAGAGCACCTTCCTCCACATGTTTGCTGTGTCCCCCACATGGCTTGTGGCAAACTGCAAACGGGACTTCTTATGGCTTTTTTTCAACAGTGGCTTTCTTCTTGCCACTCTTCCATAAAGGCCTGATTTGTGGACTGCCGACTAATAGTTGTCCTGTGGACAGATTCTCCCACCTGAGCTGTGGATCTCTGCAGCTCCTCCAGAGTTACCATGGGCCTCTTGGCTGCTTCTCTGATCAATGCTCTCCTTGCCCGGCCTGTCAGTTTAGGTGGACGGCCATGTCTTGGTAGGTTTGCAGTTGTGCCATACTCTTTCCATTTTCGGATGATGGATTGAACAGTGCTCCGTGAGATGTTCAAAGCTTGGGATATTTTTTTATAACCTAACCCTGCTTTAAACTTCTCCACAACTTTATCCCTGACCTGTCTGGTGTGTTCCTTGGGCTTCATGATGCTGTTTGTTCAATAATGTTCTCTAACAAACCTCTGAGGCCTTCACAGAACAGCTGTATTTATACTGAGATTAGATTACACACAAGTGGACTCTATTTACTAATTATGTGACTTCTGAAGGCAATTGGTTGCACTGGATTTTATTTAGGGGTATCAGAGTAAAGGGGGCTGAATACTTTTGCACGCCACACTTTTCAGTTTTATATTTGTAAATAAATTTGAAAACCATGTATCATTTTCCTTCCACCACAATTATGCGCCACTTTGTGTTGGTCTATCACATAAAATCTCAATAAAATACATTTACGTTTGTGGTTGTAACGTGACAAAATGTGGAAAAGTTCAAGGGGTATGAATACTTTTGCAAGCCACTGTAGGTGGTGGAGAGAATTTCAGATAATCTCGGTATGAAGAAACTTTGCGACAAAATCTAAAAGCCCATCTTAATTTTAGACCATTTACAAGTAATTTATGCAATAACATTTGGTATAATTTACTTTATTAACAGCCTGCCAACTTAGATATCAACCTTTTAGCCAGGCTTTGCTTCTAATTAGGTTGGGATCCTTCTTGAGGGATGATTACTCAAAATAAAAAAAGATAAACACTGTGTATCCATAGCAACTATCCTGGCCTCAGATCAGTTAAAGTGGTTTATAACAAATTAAATTCTTTTGAAGCATTGTCATCTTTGTAATGTTGGAAATACATAGCCATTTGCACAAAGTTCCTATATATATATGCCAGTAATCTGACAGTCTGTGTTTGTGATCTTGAACAATGGCCAAGACACCACAGATAACGATCCTGCTCTTCACAATGGTGTTTTAATATATCAGTCTCAGCACAGTTGGGACCTCCATTTTATGTTAAAAATCAAGATGCAGCAATGCAGTACTTTCTCTATGCTGGACTGACGTGGCATCCTGGATTTGTTTGTGAAACTCTGAAATGGGACCTGAATCCTAAACCTTGGACTCCAAGTGCTACAATCTCAAGCTGATAAGTGGAGGATTTTGAATTAAATCAGGTAGGAAGCTCAGAGAAGCACATCCAATGGGGAGATAACAGAGTGCCAATGGAAAGGGCTTCTATTTGCTTTGATCCATAACTAATTCTGAAAAGGCACTTAACATCTTCCTCAGTGGTCTCTCCTTCCCTTAGCTGTCATGGTTCCAATGATATCACATCTGACGCAAACCCATCTGTTTTTTGGAATTTATAATTCTCTCCACAGTTTCTTTGAAATAAATCTATGCAACATTAACACGCCCTCCAGAGATGCTGCCCGTCCCGCTGAGTTACTCCAGCATTTTGTGTCTGCAGTGTGATTGGTGCATCTATCGGAACAGAAGCTTGAAATGTTAAGGGCTCCTACCAGCTCTCAATAATGAGAAAACAATTATAACGACATATTAAAATAGTTCATTGATCACCATCACTTCTAAAGGCAAGATTCCAGACAATTGGGGTGAACCTTTTACAGCCACTCTAGTTAAACGAATGGTTAGAATGTGGTGTATTCCAAAAAACAGTGAAAAAGAGGAAGGAACATTATTGCCTATCGTGGAACATTATTAATAGTAGCAGTAATTGAATTGCCAACACTCAAGCAATAGCAACCTGCAAGTTGCTTTCTTTATTGCTTCATATGAGTGCAAAGTCCATCTTGCGCTCCCTGTCATATTCTTGGCTGAAGGAATTTAAAAAAACATTTTATGTAGGAGGCCGACTGAAATTCTTTCACAGATGGAAGAACGTTAGTCCTGCACTGTGTGGAGAAGCCATGCCGGCTTAGTCTGAGACCATTCTACCATGGACAATACGCAATTATCATGTGCTTCACAATCACAAATCCTTGACAGACTAACCATAGAATACAGTCAATGGAAAGGAGAGACAAATAAAGTGCGATCTTTGCCACCTGATCTCCCAACATGGTGGAATTTTTTAAGGCAGTGATTCTCACTGAGAATCATTATATCTATGAACTCTATCGCTTTAGAGCATATTTTGTCTTGGGTTGCACAGCTGAGCACCATACACCTCCAACAAGACAGGCATCTTGCCAGAACTGAGCGAAAGGGTCAGGAGTCACCCTGTTCAGTTTCCGGCAACCAAAATTGGTGAATATACAGCTTGATTGAAGAACTTACTGCTCTGGTCAATTTAGGCAAAAACTAGCATGGGCCTTTTAAGTAATACCGGAAGAGGTCTTCACCCTCCAACTGAAATCTTCTCTAGAGTCCTGTGTAATTCTTAAACTTCATATGCATAGGAGGAGTTTGTAACAGAGACTTTAACCATGAGAAAATCTCTTGGCCACTTCTTATGTGGAGGATTGAGCATGATGTGTGCCAGAAATCAATATACAGAAGTTCTTACAGGAAGGGATAATTACATATGGACATTTGGGGGAAATTGAACTTTTATCCCCCCCCCCCCCAAGGCTTTCTTTACCATTTACATCTGTTTGAGTCTTTTACTGACAATCTCACCACTGATGGATTATGAAGATGATTGCTATCGGTGAAATTATGTTTCAATGTCATACTTATCTAAGAATTTAAAAATTGCATTTGCAGCAGTACAAACACGCAGTTAGGCAACATTATTAAAATAAGTATTTGTAGGTCCACTCAAAATAGTCCAAATTAGGAAGCTTGTGTTTAATTTCCTGTTAAAAATCAGATCCAAAAATAACAATCAAATTTAATTTACACCCACACCAACCTTCGCTCAAATACATGAGGAAATAATGTTGCATTTTACAAAGCTGATTAACCATTCTGAAAAACATTTTAGAATATTAGTGGAAATTAGTATAACCCAACTTCTTGGCTTCACTTATCTTGTTGCTTCATTTTATTTCTAGTTCTAGTAAGATTTTAAATAGCATACATTTCTCTGATCCATTTACAAACAGCATCGCATGGAGCAAAAATAAACCAAACTGCTAGAGGAACTCAGCAGGTCAAACATTATCGGTAGAGGGCAAGGATTTGTTGATGTTTCCGATTGAGACCCAACACCATGGCACTGGCATTACATGGATACTCTAGGTACATTCAAACAGTTAATAAGCTCACCCACAATGGGTCCAACATAGTGATGGGAAGTGATTTTAATAATTTTTTTCATCATATGCAGGACTGCATATAGTTCAAAGATTTTTTTTCCATGGGTATTATTGTGGTGTGCACATCATCACCTCCATATTGAAAAGTGGTGGAAAACTATTTAGACCAATTTTGACCTGTAAATTGAACATATAAAAGTAGTCATATCATTTTACTCTCATGGTTTTTCCATGCTCTCGAGCATGTTATCAGCCTACCTCCAGAATTTTATGAGAACATTTATTTTCTCACCTTATATTTTACAGTCAATGTGAACAGATCACCCTCTGGGGCACTATTTAGAAAACAATTTATAGTTCTGAAGAAAATCAAAGTCAATGGATCTTACAATTGCATTTCAAGACTTGGTTCATCTTACTTAGAAGTCGAAGCTCATTAATCAGTTCACGAGATACTAGTTCATTTTAATCCATTGAGGAGGGAGTTTGGGATGGTTCGGAGATGTGTGCGTGCAAATGTGTGCATTCTCGTTTGTAAGTAAAGGACGTGGGACCTCTCTGAAGCTAATGGATATGATGAGATGGTGAGGTAGGATCAGGAACGACAGATGGCACAATGGGCTAAGTGTTCGGCTGGCGACCGGAAGGTAGCCGCTTCGAATCCCGCTTGGAGTGCATACTGTCGTTGTGTCCTTGGGCAAGACACTTCACCCACCTTTGCCTGTGTGTGAATGTGTGTGAATGTGTGTGAGTGATTGGTGGTGGTCGGAGGGGCCGTAGGCGCAGATTGGCAGCCACGCTTCCGTCAGTCTGCCCCAGGGCAGCTGTGGCTACAGAAGTAGCTTACCACCACCGAGTGTGACTGAGGAGTGAATGAATAATGCGATGTAAAGCGCCTTGAGTATTAGAAAGGCGCTATATAAATCTCATCCATTATTATTATTATTAATGTATGGAATAGAGTGGGAATGAATGTAGTGAAGATGTCATCAAAGAGTTAGATGGTCTCCAATAACACGCAGCCCTAAAATGTCCAGATAGGAAGAGCTGAACAAGGCATTGCAGTAACATCAAATTAACTGAAAATGGCCACTGAAGGAATAATTTTAAATAAATCCAACTGTATTTCCGAGTACAAGTTTGCAGAGTGACTAAAAGCACAATATTAGTATTTGACCTTGCTGGTATTTGTCCCTTGAATGGAAGATATGACAAATAATCAAAATCAGGAATGCACTAAACAAGTCTATTATATCTAAGGCTGACAGTATCATAACTCTGTATGGATACAATGAGCTTATGGATGAAAACTCAAAGGACTACCCTGGCAAAATCTGTAATCAAGTGGTTATCACTTTGGAGTTTCAGTGTTCATTGCAAAAGACTTTTAGAAAGTGCACCAGCTGAATGCAAGTACAGAGCCGAGGTCCAGAGGTGAAAAGAAAGTAACTATCTTTGACATCAAGACATAATTTGATAGAGTTGAGTATCAAAGAGCCCTAGCAAAACTGGAGTTAATGGGAAGCAGGGGAAAACTGTCTGCTGGTTGAAATCATACTGAGCAGAAAGAAAGACTGTTATGGTGGTTGAAGGGCAATCATGTCAACCACCGGTCGACCCTGCAGGAGTTCCTCAGGGTGCTGTCCAAGGCCCAGTCATCAGCAGTTACTTCATGAATGACCTTCATTCATCAGAATGCTAGATGTAGGTCACAACAAAATATAACGAGAACATTCAGCTTGTACAAGACATTGATGAGGCTGCATTTGAAGAATTGTGTTCAGTTTTGGTCACCCTGCTATAGGAGGGATGTTGTTAAACTGGAAAACGTGAAGAAAAGATTCACAACGATGTTGCCAGGACTTGAGGCTCCTGAACAATAGGGAGAAGTTGGCTAGGCTATTCCTTGGACCACAAGAGGATATAAGGTCATAAGGAATTGGAGTAGAATTAGGCCATTCGGTCCATCAAATCTACTCCGCCATTCAATCATGGCTGATCTATCTCTCCCTCCTAACCCCATTCTGCTGCCTTTTCCTCATAACCTTGACTCCTGTACTAATCAAATGGTACAGATATGGTATGATATCGGGTGTATAAGATCATGAGGGGAATAGATATGGTAAATGCAGAGTATTTTACCCAGTCGAGGAATCAAGGACCAGGGGGTATATTTAAGGTGAGAGGGGAAAAATTTAATAGGAACCTGAGGTGCAACATTTTCCCACACAGGTGATGGTGGATACATGGAACGAGCTGCTAGAGAAGGTAGTTGAGGCAGGTACTTTAACAACATTTAAAAGGCATTTGGATAGGTACATGGATTGGAAAGGTCCTATCCCTCTAAATAGGCCAAATGCAGACTAGCGGAATGCATTGGTAAGGTGGGCAAATGGCCTATTTCCGTGCTCTGTGACACTATGAGTTCAAAATCTACCACTTACCCCTGACATTCATTGGTATCACTGAATTCGCCTCCTCCCTCAACCTCCTACCAATGTCCTGTGATTTGCTTTGACCAACAATTGAACTGGAGTAGTGACATACACAATGTGGCTACAAGAGCAGGTCAGAGGCAAGGAACCCTGCAGTGAGCAATTCACCTCCTAACTCCCCAAAGCCTTTCCACCATTTACCATTCACCATTTACTAACACCTTACTGTTCCTCCACTCAAGTCAGAAGTGCGATGGAATAATTACCTGGATGAGTGTAGATCCAACAGTGCTCAAGCAGCTCTACATCATAGAGGACATAGCAGCCTGCTTGACAGGAAGCATGTCCACAACCATCTGTTCACTCCACCATCAACAGTCTGCAGGATGCACTGCAACAACTCATCAAGAATCCTTCTCCAGCACCTTCTAAATCCATAGATAGACACAAAATACTGGAGAAACTCAGTGGGATGGGCAGCATCTCAGGAGAGAGAGAGAGAAGGAGAGAGAGAGAGAGAGAAGGAGAGAGAGAGAGAAGGAGGGAGGGAGGGCGGGAGGGAGAGAGGGAGAGAGGGAGAGAGGGAGAGAGGGAGAGAGGGAGAGAGGGAGAGAGGGAGAGAGGGAGAGAGGGAGAGAGGGAGAGAGGGAGAGAGGGAGAGAGGGAGAGAGGGAGAGAGGGAGAGAGGGAGAGAGGGAGAGAGGGAGAGAGGGAGATAATTAAACACCACCACCTGGAAATAGTCCTGTAAGCCACACACCAACCCGAATTGGAAGTGTATTATTGTTCCTCCACTGTGTCAAAACTCTGGAACTCTGTCCCTGAAAGAATTGTTGGAATATCTACACCTGGACTGCAGCAGGGCGGCATGGTGGTGCAGCAGTAGAGTTGCTGCCTTACAGCGCTTGCAGCGCCGGAGACCCGGGTTCAATCCCGACTACAGGTGCTGTCTGTACGGAGTTTGTACGTTCTCCCCATGACCGAATGGGTTTTCTCCGATATCTTCGGTTTCCTCCCTTACTCCAAAGTCGTACAGGTATGTAGGTAAATTGGCTTGGGAAATGTAAAAATGGTCCCTAGTGTATGTAGGACAGTGTTAAAATGCAGCGATTGCTGGTCGGCGTGGACCTGGTGGGCCGACGGGCCTGTTTCCGTGCTGTATCTCTAAACTAAATTAAAGTTCAAGGCAGTAACTTGCTACCACCTCTTAAAAGCAATTAGGAATGGGCAATTAAATGTTGATGCAGCCTCCAAAGCCCACATCACTTTATTGAATGAAAAGAGATGTGAGAATCTTACAGGGTTTTTTCGTCAACTGATCTCAGCAATATCCCAGGCAAAACAAATCTATCAAAATTGAATACCAATTTTACCTTTAACGCAGTTAAAAATTGCTGTTTTCTCAGCTCATTGTAAGGATGTGCCAAGAGTTACATTTTACATCTAACTCTCCAAGGAATCCCGGCTGCTCTTGAGTTTCAAGCCTCAGAATAAAATTAGTATTGTCCCCAGGGACCAGGTTCAAAGAAATATTCCACAGTTGCTTTCTGCATTCTAACAAGATTTTTCCCTTGGCATACTTCAACTGTAATAAAATCATTGTTTGTTTGAAACGCATGAATTAGTGGAAATTCATACATCTATAGTGCAGGGCAGCAAGTTCATCGCTAACACAGAAAGTAAGCACAATTTCAAAGGATGAAACTTCAACTAAACAATCACTTTTACTCCAATCTGTGCATGGCCTTGACATGATGGCTTAATGTCCAACAATGAAAATTGCTTTTTTGATTAATTCTGTCTAACCAGAGATGTTTACTATTTGTCAAACTAAGCACCACAATTCACTGACATCATTTGATAAAAACAAAACTACAAAATTGTAATTCCTACTGAGACAAGTTAATACAGTACAGTAAAATGGATAGATAATAGTTAAAGAAAGACGCCATCTTCTTTGAAAATAACAAAAGGACAATGTAAACAACAAATACTAAAACTGTAGGTCACTTACGGCATATTACTCTGCATGCCTTCAGACAATTTCTCAATAATTTCCTGATTTTTTAGAAATTGGTAGATCAAAACGTTTTTTTGTATCCAAGCATCGAAGGCAGTCACTCTGTTCCATTAATGGACTAATCGTGTTATGTAATCATTTTTAATTATTTGCTTTGATGTTCTACAAGATGTCACAGACATTTAAAACATTACTTACATCCAGCAAAGCCATGTCCCCAGCTTTGTCAGCTGTCGAAAGCCGACAGGAATGTTTCAAGGGCTGTGCTTCCTCATGTGCCAAAGGAAGCAGGAATATGGGGTGGACCTCCTCATCCAGTCCAGGTAATGATTGAGGGAGGTGGTTTCAGAGTAGAGTTGTGAAGAGAGTAGGAGAATTCCAGAAACCTTTGGTCTAATGATTTCAAATACTGAGTCTACTAATGAGGAATAAGTCACAAATTTCTCTATGGTGTTCCTGGTATTGCAAAAGACAAAACACTACCCGACATAATACCCATGGCCGCAACTACCATATTGATGTGTGTTAATCACGGAGTCATTCATACAGCACAGCAACAGGCTCTTTTTCCTACCATATCCATGCCTACCATAATGCCCCATGTGGCCCACATCTCTACAAACCCTTCCTATCTATGTATCTATGCAAATTTATTTTAGATGATGTTACATTACCTGCCTCAACCACCTCTCTGGCAGCTTGTTCCATATACCCACCGCCCTCTTCTACTGTGAAGGTTAAGTAAGTGCACTTTCTCGTTCAGTAATGGTAATATGGACAAGCCAAAAAAACAACATATGCTGGTACCCACAGAGCATGAAGCCAAAAGCATGATATTTATCTGATGCTCTTTTGCTAAAAAGATCCAATTAAAATTGCAAAATTGGTTTTAATGCAAAACTTCATGGAGTGCTAGCATCTAGGTTGCTGTATTACAATGGAATATTGGACTGGAGGTGGGGGGTAAATAGGATAGCTGCAGAAACCAGGCACAGGTTAAAGCCTCTGCCCGTTGCTTCCAATGCAGGCAGCATGCCAACTGTACTGCCTATTAATTAAGATGATTGCAACATGCGGAACAAGCTTGCTCAAAAGCAAGAGGGCATATTTCCTTAAGCAGCCAGCAACAGTGAAAGCTGACACAGCTTGTAAACGGAAGCAGGAGAGGGCGAGGTGATCGGGCCCATCACAAGTATTTCACAGTATTCCAGTATTTCACAGTTTCCACAGTATTAGAATGTAGACAGAGTCTTGTCGTTAAGAAGAAATAAATGTATTACAAGCAGCCGGTTATAATAATAATAATAATAATGGATGGGATTTATATAGCGCCTTTCTAATACTCAAGGCGCTTTACATGGCATTATTCATTCACTCCTCAGTCACACTCGGTGGTGGTAAGCTACTTCTGTAGCCACAGCTGCCCTGGGGAAGACTGACGGAAGCGTGGCTGCCATTCTGCGCCTACGGCCCCTCCGACCACCACCAATCACTCACACACATTCACACACATTCACACACAGGCAAAGGTGGGTGAAGTGTCTTGCCCAAGGACACAACTAAAGTGTAGGAAGGAACTGCAGATAGACACAAAATGCTGGAGTAACTCAGCGGGCCAGGCAGCATCTCTGGAGAGAAGGAATGGGTGGTGTTTCGGGTCGAGACCCTTCTTCAATCTCGACCCGAAACATCACCCATTCCCTCTCTCCAGAGATGCTACCTGTTCTGCTGAGTTACTCCAGCAGTTTGTGTCTATTTATAGTACTAGGCATTATTCAGTGAAGGAGTACAACATGATTTAAATGGATGATTATTTGAACAGATCATGCCAGTTTAAATGAAGGAAGAGCACGAGGAGTGTGGGATAAAAGTGAATGGCAATCTACCTGATTACCCAGAGTGAGAAGCACTCGACACTTAGACTACCACAATCTTGCTCAGCCAAGCCCAGTCAGAATTACATTAACTCCACAGGAACAAATGGAATTCATGGCATTTTGCAGGACATTTCCCGCCAAACTAAATGATACTTATTTGCAGAGTAAATTGACAAATTTACCCTTCAGGGGATATGGGGAACACAAAAGCAACAGTACTTTGAGAGACCATAATGCACCCTTGGAGATGTCCCTAAAATGCCATGCACATGATGATGCAATTTTGCCATTAGTCTTTGTTCTCTGAGGCAGGTGGCCTTCACCTATTTCAGCGGACGGAGTAGCTCTGCATATTCACAACCCCTTGCCCATACCAATCCAACTTGGCAGGGAAAGGAAGATTGCACATTGTATAGAAATGAGAGAGTCACGAATAACAACTATTCTGCACAGTATTTTTAAAAAGAGAAAGGTTCAAAGAGCGTTTAATGGAAGTATAATCAGCGCTCCTGACGCAGAGCTAAAGGAGATTTTAGCACAAGTGAACAAACACCTGGGCAAAAAGTAGGTCTTTAAAGCAGTCTTGAAGGAGTAGACTGACAAGCAGAGGAAGAAGGAAGAAGTCATCGAGTCATACAGCATGGAAACAGGCCCCTTCGGCCCAACTTACCCATGCCAACAAAGATGCCCCATCTACCCTAGACCCACTTGCCTGCATTTGGCCCATATCCCTCTATTCCTTTCCTATCCATGTACCTGTCCAAATGTCATTTAAATGTTCTAATAAGTAGCTGCCTCAACTATCTCCACTGGCAGTTTTGCTCCATATGCTCTGCGTCAGGAGCACTGATAGTCGACCGGGTGGCTCTTCGATGGCAGCCTCGCCGACAGTCTGTCTGTCCTTTTCGTCTTTTCTTTGTTATTTTTAGTGTGTTTAAAAAGTATGTACTAATGTTCTCTGGTTTGTTTTTAATAGGAGGGGTGGGTGGGGGGGAAACTTTTTTCAATCTCTTACCTTGCCATAGATGCGATTGTTTCCCGGGTCATGTCTCCGGTCGCTCTGCGGCCAAACGTCATGGAGCTGGAGGCCTTGCTCAGGACTGACTTTGAGCCCCACCGCGGGGTGTGGACTTACCATCCGAGCCGATTCCTTGCCTGGGATCGACGCTCCAACCGCAGCCTGCGGACCTTAACATCAAGGAGTTCACAATCTCGGGTTGAGACTGACGTCGAGAAGCTCCAAAACCCGCACAACGTTCGACTAGCCCCGACCCGGGTTAGATCGCCCGGCGCGGGGGAACTGAGATCCCCCCCCCCCGATGCAGGGGCTTGATCGCCCTGACAAGTAGGCCCGCCGCTGGCTACGGGAGTACGATCGTCCCATCAACGGAAGGTTAGATGCCCCCGACCGCTGGAGGTCAAAGAAAGGAGAGATTGAACTTTTTTTCGCAGTATTCCACAGTGACGAATGCTGAGGAGTAACTGCGGTAGATGTTCATGTTAAAATGTTCTGTCGCTTTTTATTAGTATGACTGTATGGCAAATTAAATTCCTCGTATGTTGCAAAACGTACTTGGCTAATAAGGTTTGATTATGATTATGATTATGATATAACTACCACCCTGTGTGAAAACGTTGCTCCTTGGGTTCCTATTAAATCTTTCCTCTTTCATCTTAAACATAAATCTTTGAGTTCTTGATTACTTTTTTGTTAGTTTAGTTTAGAGATACTGCACCGAAACAGGCCCTTCAGCCTACCGGGTCCGCGCCGACCAGAGATCCCCGCATGTTAACACTATCCTACACACACTAGGGGTAATTTTTACATTTACCAAGCCAATTAACCTACACACCTGTACGTCATTTTACTCTTGGTAAAATACTGTGCATTTACCATAGCTATTCCCCTCATGATCTTATACATCTTTATAAGATCACCCCTCATCCTCCTGTGCTCCAAGGAATAGTCCTAGCCTGCCCAAGCTTCCCGACGGCTCAGGCCCTTAAGTCCTGGCAACATCCTTGTAAATCTTCACATGTCATTTTCTCCCATGGTGTTAATGTAATTCTGACTGGTTATGGCTGGGTTGGATGGGAAAGTATAAGCCTCTTGTGCTTCACACTCTATAACCAGCAGATTGCCATCCATCTTTCTCCCACACTCCCGGTTCTCTTCCCGTATTTAGCAAGGTAAGTTCAAAGTATGCGTTCTAAAGCGGAGAAGCCAAAGTTTCCAAAGCTAGAACAAGCGAGTCAAAGGAATAGAGTTCAGGGGGAAACGCAAGATTGGAAAATATGGTGATAAGGATGGTGTGAAATAATTTACCATGATGAATTGCTTGATCATAAGCAATTGTTGCCCATTGGACCAGGCTACTGTTGTCTGGCAATTGATGTGGCAATTAATCATTGCAAACAATATGAAATGGTCTTAGGCTTTTCATTTCCAATTTTATTCTTGAGGCCACAGTGTCTTCAAATTTATAGGCACCCAGAGGAGTGAAATTGAGCCATCAGTTTAGAAACTGGATCAACTGAATCAATTACCATTCATTTGACTTATGAATAATGCATGTAATATAATTGATTTGATACAAGAGTAAATCATGCTAGCAATAATTTCCTGGCAAAACAAGGCCTCACAAATCTGGTCCATGTGTTAGCATACTTAAAGATGTTTCGCCATCAGGCGAGTACTTAATGACACCTAACATACTCTAACCCCCTTAACAACTGACATAAATTGCAGCTTAAAGGCACAACCTGCAAACATCATAACTGTCTGTGCACAACTAGGAGCACACCCCAGCATTTACCCCAGCTAATCCCCTCATGATCTCATACATCTCTATAAGATCACCCCTCAGCCTCCTGCGCTCCAAAGAATAAAGTCATAGCCTGCCCAAGCTTCCCTACGGCTCAGGCCGCAGATACCTGAAGATGTTTAGCCATCAAGCGAGTACTTGAAGGTCTTACCTTCCACTTGTGAGGCCTAGTGGAAGGTAAGACCTTTTTTTCACCCAGTTTCACCCAGGGAGGTCTTACCTCCCACTACCTGCAACCTCCGGCAACCACCTTCAACTAGCATCGCAACCAGCTTCAACTAAAAAATTACCAATTTTTAAAACGGCAACCTATTTTTAGTCGTGGCCGGTTTCGAATTTTTTGAAATAATCGCCGGAACATAGAAGAAGCGGAAACCACTTTCGACCATTAGGGAGACTGACAAAAACCTCCAGGAACCGCACGGAAACCTTGGGTGGGGTGCAAAGTCTCCAGAGGTTTCCGTTCAGGTTTCCTAAGTGGGACAGGGGCATAACTGTCTGAGCATAACAAGGAGCACACCGTGCCACCGTATCACTTTTGTCAATAATTAAAGACCCGACCGAGTACTTTTCAAATTCCTTGCGAAACACTTTCCAATGGTCAAAGTGGATTCAAAGCTGACTGGTAGTGCTCCCTCCGGTATTCAGCTGCTGACCTTCGGAAGACGTTTCCATGATGAGATCACTGACAACACTCCAGAAACCATTATCGTAGTCAAGGGGCAGCAGAACTAGCTGCCACTTGGTCACCTCACTCTGCTCAATCATGTGATGTACCCAAGCTGAGAACCATTTAAACAGATGGCGTGTGTTCAGAAACATTTATAACAACAAAAGTCCAATAATACGTAACATTTGCAACAGCATTTTAACACATTTAAGCATTTTCTATTTGAGAAACCTATATGTAAGTTCCATTGCCACCCTGCCACTTCACAGAGTGCCTTGTATGGTTCATTGGTATTTATTGTCAAATGTGAAATTATTTATTTGCATTCAGTTCAGTGATAATCCTACTATACATTTGTCTAACTGCTGGAAAACCTCCCTCTTAAACTCAAGCCTGCACAGATATCTTTAATGATCTATGAGTGCCTCTTGCCCCAGAGGGACAGACAGCCCTGTGTCAAATGAAGCAGTCTAGGTTGGCAGGCTGTGGAGTAGAGGAAAATGTACTGCCTGTGAAGATGTAGTGGGAGGTACAAGGGTTTCAATGTTTTGAACCTATATACCAGACGACCTCTCTGGGGAACATTACTGCAAATATCTCCTGGCACTCCACCAGTATTTCACATGAAGCGGCTGATAAATCGTAGCTCATACCTGTTGCCTTCACTCTTCTGCCTGGAGTAATCCAGAGGTGGACTCCGCACACAATGGAGGGGAGTACCAGTGGCAGGGTAGGTGTGGTGAGCGTGGGGAAATCTCAGCTCCTGCAGAACACAGACTAGTTCACACCTGTTCCACACCTCTGCTCCTGAAGGGTAGTTAATTAGTTTAGTTTATTGTCATGTGTACCGAGGTACAGTGAAAAGCTTTCTCTTGTGTGCTATGCACTCAGCGGAAATACCGTACATGATTAGAATCGAGCCGCCCGCTGTGTACAGATACATGCTAAAGTGCAAGACCAGTAAAGCCCGATTAAAGATAGTCCAATGGACTCCAATGAGGTAGATAGTAACTTAGGACCATGCTCTAATTGTTGATAGGATGGTTCAGTTGACTGGTAGCTCTAACCAACAATGGCATTGCCTGAGTTCATTTGTGGCCAACCCAGATTGTTTCTGGTCTTTTCTCACCTCCAGCTCTTCACACACCCCCTCCCTCCCCGTCCCACCCCCCGTCCTCACGTTCTGTCTGAAAAAAGATCCCGACTCAAAATGTCACCCATCCATTTTCTCCAGAGATGCCGCCTGACTCAATGAGTTTCTCCAGCACATTGAGTCTATCTTTTGCATAAACCAGCATCTGCAGAACTGGAGAATGAGTTCTTCCAGTACTTAGAAACATAGAAACATAGAAAATAGGTGCAGGAGTAAGCCATTCGGCCCTTCGAGCCTGCACCGCCATTCAATAAGATCATGGCTGATCATCCAACTCTGTATCCTGTCCCAGCAAACGGGAGAACAAGATAGTGTGTAAATCAGCTATAAGTCAAGTCACTGGAGGGCTCACCTAGGCTCACAATCCAGGCAAGACCGCATCTGGGCTGAAACTCTGGAGCCCTGCCGAGGAAGTGCTGTGTAAGGGGAGATCACTTTTGGGATGGAATGTTCATTCAGAGAGTGTTTATCCTTGCCTTCACACAAGCAATCTCACCACACTATTTCAAACTAAAGGGCCTGTCCCACTTGGCGTCATTTGCGCGTCATTTACGCGACGTCATTTACGCGACATCATTTACACGTCACGACACATGAGTCGTGATGCGCGCATGGTGTGCAATAATGCGTGCATGGTGTGTGGTGACGTAGGCAGTGAGGCACAGTCGCGCGCGGCGCCCCAGGATTTTGGGATGTACAAAATCTTCGCGCACCATCTTCGTGACGCGCAAATGACGCCCAAGTGGGACAGGCCCTTAAAACAGCGCTGCAGCGCTGCAGCTTGCAGAGCACAGGCTCACAGCACCAGCAGTTTGGGTTCAATCCTGACCTCTGCTTCTACATGAATGGAAGTTGCACATCCTGTCACCACGCTGGTTTCCTCAGGGTGCTCCAGTTTCCTCCTACATCTCAACAACATGTGGGTTGTTAGGGTAATTGACTACAAATTAGCCTCAAAAAGATGAGTGGCAGAAGTTGGGGATAGTTGACAGAAATTAGTAGAGAAATTGAATTGTTGAGTAATTCTAAAAAGAAGCAATAGGTCAAATGACCTCCTTCCACACTGTAAAGGAATATAGATATATGGACGGAGAAGTTGGTCTTTGTGTCTACGTCACTCTAACTAACTCGGGCACAGTTCAGTGTTGACTGAGGTGGCCCCATGACCACTTTATGGATACCGAGGTTCAAGATCAAATTACCAAATGACTTGAAGTACCTTTCCACAGAAGTAAGGAAAAAGTGGAGTGGGAAAGTAAGAGGGGAAAAGTCACAAGGTTTGACAGCAGGTTAGCATATCATGATTATCAAGAGGACAGTGTCTTTAAAAACACAATACTCTACCATTGTCATTCTGTAGCACGTACTTCAATGATAAATCCAATTTTGTTCCTGTGATATAGTTTGGCAAGATTTTTGTACGTCTTGCATTGGGGTTTGACACCCTACATTCTAAAATACAGCCAAGAGTGTTATCGATGGATAAAGTAGATAATAAAGAAAATTTGTTTATGAGCTCATCTTCCTCATAATGAACATTTAGAAACTGGCAGAGACCCAAGAAGAAAGAATTCAGCTGCTCAGAGACAGTTGGAAGACCTGGTGTTAAAAATTCTAATGGCCTTTATACCAAGGCATTCACATTCCAAGCCATTCTTTCCACTCTAAATACAAATCCACATAATAATCATAGAAAGATATTTCAAGTATTTCTCTTTCGCAACAGGGTTTTGTTTCGGATCCATACGCCTATTATAAAGAACAACTGCAAGTGTAGATAATATTTCTGGACATACGTTGAAGGCAATGAAGGTTAAGGGTAGCTGTAACAATCTGACAATAATAGCTATGTTGCTTAAATGAATAATATTTACAACCAAACTGAAAGGTAAAATAAGATAATAGATTGCAGTTCTGATGAGGGGTTATCAACCAAAAATGTTAACTCTGTCACAGATGATACTTGATCGGCTGATTATTTCCAGAGTTTACAATTTTTATTTCAGATTTGCATCTCAGTATTTTTTGTGTGTTCTTTTAAAGATTGTAATGAGGTTTTTATGAAGAACAATCTTGAAAACCTGAGCAAATATCAGCTCTACAGATGTGCTGTCAAATGTAGTTAATTCACTTTACACCAAATATTGCTGTAATGCTGGAGTTTTAGACATAAAACACACAAAATTCTACCAAAACATTATTTAATAATGACTTGTTGGGGTGGGAGTGGGGGGGGGGGGGGGGGGTGGGGGGGGGGGGGGAGGGAGTTTAGGAGGTAGCACCAATGCAGTCATCAATGTAGCGGAGGTAGAGTTCGGGGATAGGGCCAGTGTACGCCTGGAACAGGGATTGTTCGACGAACCCTAAAAAGAGGCAGGTATAGCTGGGGCCTATGCGAGTGCCCATAGCTATGCCCACTCGCATGGGCCCTAGCCATGCCTGCCTCCATAGGGTACGCCGAAGAATGCCTGTTCCAGGCGTACAGTGGCCCTATCCTTGAAAGGCGTAGCTATGGGCACACGCATTGACGACCGCATTGGTGCTACCTCCTGCATCCATGCAGGACTCACTAACTTCATCAACTTCACCACTAATTTCCATCCTGCACTCAAATTCACTTGGACCATGTACCGTTTCTAGATCACACCGTCTCCATCACAGCAAACAGACTTTTGACCGACATCTACTACAAACTGACTGACTCCCATAGCTATTTTGACTCCACTTCTTCCCACCCTGCTTCTTGTAAAGTCTCTATCCCCCTACTCCCAATTTCTCCGTCTATGCTGCATTCATTCCAGGGCATCGGAGATGTCCTCATTCTTTAGGGAACGGGGGTTCCCCTCTTTCATTATAGATGAGGCTCTCACTGGGGTCTCCTCGATATCCCGCAGCTCTGCTCTTACTCCCTCTCCCCCCACTCGTAACAAGGACAGAGTCCCCCTTGTCCTCACCTTCCACCCCATCAGCCAGCACATACAACGTATAATCCTCCAACATTTTCGCCACCTCCAAAGGGATTCCACTACTGGCCACATCTTCCCATCTCCACTCCTTTCTGCCTTCCGCAGAGACCGTTCCCACCATAACTCCCTGGTGAACTTGTCCCTTCCCACCCAAACCACCTCCTCCCCAAGTACTTTCCCCTGCAACTGCAGGAGATGCAACACCAGTCCCTTTACCACCCCCCCCTCAACTCCATCCAAGGACCCAAACAGTCTTTCCAGGTTCACTTGCACCTTTTCTAACCTCATCTACTGCATCCGCTGTTACAGGTGTCAATTTCACTATATCGGTGAGACCAAGCGCAGGCTCGGCGATCGTTTCGCTGAACACCTCCGCTCAGTCCGTCTTAACCAAGCTGATCTCCCGGTGGCCCAGCACTTCAACTTCCCCCCCATTCCCAATTGGACCATTCTGTCCTGGGCCTCCTCCATTGTCAGAATGAGGCCCAGCGCAAATTGGAGGAACAGCACCTCATATTTTGCTTGGGTAATTTGCACCCCAACGGTATGAACGTTGACTTCTCTAATTTCAGGTAGCCCTTGCTTTCTCTCTCCACCCCCTCCCTCTTTCCAGTTCTCCCACTAGTCTTACTGTCTCCGCCTACATTTTTCCCTTGTCCCTCCCTCTCCCCTGACATTAGTCTGAAGAAGGGTCTCAACCCGAAACATCGCCAATTCCTTCTCTCCATTGATGCTGCCTCACCCGCTGCGTTACTCCAGCATTTTGTGTCGACCTTCAATTTACCAGCATCTTTTGCCTCAGATAGAAGAGTGTAATTTCTCTTTCCTCCTATATTTTCAACAACTGCCAGAATCAATATCATGAGACATTCATCAAATACTGCACTATGGCACTGGAGATTCAATCTGGAATACACACTGTGAATTATATGATATCAATATTTCCTCCTGGAACATATATTGCCAAGAAAATAACATGCAAGGAGGTGCTAATCCAAAAATGATCCAACATTTTTATTGGAAATTAACACTAATAACTAACATTTTTTAGGGCCTCAATTCTTCGGTTTCTAATGCACGCAGTCAGTTGCTTCTCAGTGCCAAGAACCATGAATTCAAAATAACAAAATGCAATGACTTTACTGTCACCCAGAGCTCTGTGATTGTTCATTTTCTTTCTGTCAGATGGTCGTGGATTCAAGCCCGGGAACCAGCACATATATTCATAAAGAAAAGCTGCACCAAATCCTTTGATTGAAATGTTAAATGATCTACTCGCTCACGTGGAATAAAAATGCATCAAACTACTTGAAGAAGAATGTAAGGGACTCCTGTTGTGTCCTATATTATACTCTAATTTTTCTAAAGCAGATTATCTAGTCAGAAATGTTATGTTATCGCCACTAATTTTAAGGATCTTGCTCCGTTAATTGGCTGGTACATTTTCCGGCTATGAAAACAATATTTCATTAGCTCCAAGAACGTTGTGATATCCCGACATTACAAATGGTGTGGTATGAATAAGCATGTTTGGTTTTCCTTTGTAAAATATTGAATTTTAATTTGAGCACCTTGGAGGTTAAACCTTAGATCCTTGTTAAGCAAATATGTGAAACATTATCTTTTTGTACTTGTAAAAAGTTCATTTAAAATTGAATTGGTCAATTGACAAGATGCGCAGCATTTTATTAATCAACTGAAAGTAATCAATGTTCCAGTCTCATTATTTAATTAATCAACATAAAACACGTGCATATTGTAAATGGATGCATAATTATACTATTAACCATCCTCCTAATTTAAGCAGCATACAATGCTGCAATGTGAAATCCGAAGTCAAAAATAAGAATACCAATGATCAAGCACAGAAGTCATTCTTGTCTGTGTCCACAGTTTGCAAAGGCTATCAATTGGTCCCATTCCAGATTTCCTCCCTATTAGTCCACAAAACATGTCCCCTCAAGTATGTTTTCCAATTCCCTTCGGAAGTTATGAATGAATCAGCTTCCATCGGCCCTTTCAAACAGTGTGTACCACATTAAATAAAACTCACAATCATTTCTTTATTTTAAACTCATGTCACCTTTGCACTTTTAACAATTAAAACAGTGCCCTCTAGTTGCAAGCTCATCTGCTATGAAATGCAGTTTTGCCTTAAATAGTCAACAAAACTCATCAAGCTTTTAAACACCTTTGACCCTCAAACTTCTCTGTTGCAGTGAAAACTCTACTTCATGTATCCTCTGTTCTGTTCAACCAGCTATCACATTATGTCTCAACTTTCAACATTCTATCTCCATGCCAGTCTGGGTTCAGACCTAATCACTCCACAACTACAGCTCTGTTAAAACTCACCAGCGATGTGTTCACTGCTTCTGAGGATGGTAAACTCACCGGTGCCATCTTTCTTGATCTAACCAAGGCCTTTGATGTTGTTGACCACTACCTACTGCTTGATAAACTTTACTCTATTGGTCTTTCTCAAAACAATCTACTGTGGTTTAACTCATACCTTCATAACAGACGCCAATGTGCCACCTTTAATGGAAGTCAATCCAATTCCTTAATTGTTGAGAAGGGGGTCCCGCAAGGTTCGTCTTTGGGACCACTCCTTTTCTCTATTTTCATAAACGACCTCCCTAATATCTGTTCTGACTGTCAAACACAACTATATGCCGATGATGCAGTGCTATATACATCTAGTACTAACAAGTCTGAAATTGAAAGATCTCTTCAATCAGATCTTACTTCTGTTCAGAAATGGCTATTATTTAACAAATTAATTTTAAATAAAAATAAATCATGCAGTATGTTATTTGGTACCAGACAAGGCCTTGGTAATTCTGTAGATCTGACTATATCATTTAATGAAGGATCACCATTAGAACAAGTATTGAACTTCAAATATCTTGGTGTTTGGCTCGACCCAACGCTTTCATTTACGCAGCATAGAGAGACGATTACTAAAAAACTCAGCTGTAATCTAGATATTCTTTACCGCCATATAAATTGTTTCACCTTTCAGATGAGAAAAATAATTGTCTCTCAACTACTACTACCAACACTGGATTATGCTGATATTGTCTATCAGAATACATTTGATACACATCTTCAACCCCTCAATGTAGTTTATAATAGTCTTTGCAGATTTATTTTAAGGTGTCCATATATAACTCACCACTGTTCTATGTACGAAACTCTAAACTGGTTATCCCCCCCACGCTCGAAGATGCTACCACTGGTTCCAGTTCATCTTTAAATGCATCCATCTCAATTACCCTTCTTATTTAAAACAAGACCTATTACCATACACACCCTCATATTCACTAAGACATATTCAGCAACCCTTCTTTTTCATTCCAAGAACTAACAAATAAATTGGGAGACGTGCATTTAAATTCAAAGCTCCTTCTGACTGGAACACTCTGCCTAGTACCATAAGAACTATTAGCTAATTTCGTCTATTTAAAAATACACTTTTACCCTTCCTTATAAAACCATGTACCTGTTTCTAGTATTAGAGTCTTCAAGCTCCTTTATCTAGCTTGCTCTGTGTGTGATCATTTGGCATAACTATTGTATATGCATGGCCATTACACTTATGTATTATTGTATTGCATAGTGTAACAAGGTCTTATATTGTATTATGTCACAATATCATGAAATAATATATCATGTAATAATGTTGATAGTATATATTAACGTACGATGTATGATAGGTGGTATATGGTATTATGCATCAACATTATGTTGTAACACATAACTATTATTATTATTGGATATGTAAAGCCAATTAACAATTGTTATAAACTATAACAAGTGGGGATGGAGGGGTTTTGGGATTGATGTGTGGGTAGGTGGGTCAATGAGATCCTCTATGTATGCCCTCTAGTTGCCAGCTCATCTGCTATGAAATGCAGTTTTGCCTTAAATAGTCAACAAAACTCATCAAGCTTTTAAACACCTTTGACCCTCAAACTTCTCTGTTGCAGTGAAAACTCTACTTCATGTATCCTCTGTTCTGGTACCATTCCAATAAACTTTCCCTGCATCTTTTCTTGGACCTCGATATCCTTCATTAATAATGCAGCAATAGTCATGTTGAAAGCCGGGAACTAATTGAATAAAATACATTCTGATTCATTAAAAACAATCAAGACTGAAAATAAATTAATTTGATGTAATAATTCCTACTTTAATTCCAGTTTCAATTTCTATGCTTCATCTTTGATTGATACAGATTAACACAGTTCAATTTCTTGCAGATAAGGTACCAGACAATTTACAAATATTTCCAATGAATATCTTATTATGTAACAGCTACTGCCCAGTACAGAGCCAATTATATCTGGTGAACTTACATGGAGCTTGGTTAGGGTCACCGTGTTCACCGTAGGCACTGCTTTCTTCAAAATGAGATTTAAAAGACCAACTATAATACTATTGTTACAGATGAATTTGACCCTTGCTGGGCAAGTACTATTAGGGTATTAATTTACTTTTCAGAAAGTAATGCCTATGAGCAGTTTCCATTGAGTATGCTTTCAATCTATCCAACAACAAACTCACCGATGCAGATTTTGTTTGTCCAAATTTAATTTGTTCTAGTCAACAAATTTGCATCATGACAAATATGCCAGGTCATAGAATATGAAATGGTGCTAATACTAAAACAGCATCTGTCATGTGGTGGATTTAAAAGGTTACACAGTATATTTAAAAGGTCGTCAATTTTCTGGTGTACTGGCAAATTTTCAACACAAGCTTACAACACCAAAATAGATTAGTTACTGTATTCGGAATTTTCCAAAATTTGGTTGTTGTGCTTGCTTTCAAATCAATGATAATGTTAAAATTTGACTTAACTAATAGATGTTGCAGTCACTTGGTGCATTCTGATGGGTCTGTCCCACTTAGGTGACTTTTTAGGCGAGTGCAGGAGACTCTGCGCTCGCCAAATGGTCGCCACATGTTAGCTGGTGGTCTCTGGTGAGCGTCCTTCATGGTCGCGATGAGTTCCCGCACTCTGGGAATTAGTCGCGGCCTCAGTATGGTTGCAGCAAATTTTTCAACATAGTTTTGCATGGTGTGAATTTCAGACAGCGCTCCCCCCGCTTGCCCTGTCCCCTGCCTTTGCAATGTGTTTGTGTGTTCCACTCTGACAGTCGCCGTTCCAGTTCCCAGTTTTTTAGGCGACTGCCGGCAACTTGACAGTCGCCGGCAGTCCGCTGGAAAACCGCCCAAGTGGGACAGGTCCATGAAGGTGTAAAAGGTTCTCTTAAGGTTACAAATTCTTTATTTCACTGGAGATACTGGAAATAAAAACAATGAAACACTGTCATTCAAAAACTGTGTGCCTGGACTTAATATATTCTTTCCTTTTGCCTCAAACAGTACTTAAATGAAAACAGGAATTATCAATTGCACAGCCGGCTTCCTCTGTCAATAGTTCTGAATGTAGTCTCTTGGACCTCAGGATATACAACGAGTCCAGTTCAAGCTCAAGTCTTGCCAAGTTGAAAGTCGGCAAGAAAAGTAAACCTCTCAAGACTTTGAATCTAATAACTATTAAAGCTGCAGTATACACTGAACTCTGCAAATATCGAAAATGGGCTAACAATAGTTATAGCAACCATAAAATAAATTGGGAGCCGGGTTAAAAAATTTTTTTAAAAATCGCTTCAAAGACATGCCCTACATTTTATGAAGAAAATTAAAAAAATTCAAAGCACAGCATGAATCATAGAACTGAAGGAACTTAATAGAATTTTGATTTTGGCATTCCTTCTTCTTAATTGCCCAGGATATTCTTTGTAGAAGTACTGTGCACAAACCAGCCGTTGGGTCATAAGACAACTGACTGAACAACTGCACAACAGTAAATGAAAAGCTGTCAAACTACAGGTCACAGTAATACTACTTTTCATCTCTGGCCAACAAAGTGATTGTTCAGAATTTAAGTACTTACAAACAGGAGGCAATCCAAAAGGACTCTATTGGATTTCTTTCAAGTCAGCTTTCTTTCTTTCAAGAGCGCTTTCAACATTGCTACTAACAATTCATAAAATCAGCCAAAACATTTAAGAAAAATGCTAATGTAAAGTACATTTTAGTGTGATTGGCAAAGCTTGTGTTAGTTATAAAGTAAGTTGTCAAGGCAATGTTTGTCAGAAGAAGAGGGCTTCATGATGGAGGAACCCATCCTTGACGGAAAAAAAACAAGTAATTACAAACACTATGAGCCAAGAGCATCAAAGGAAACTATAACCTGCCAGTGCTTTGATTCTCGGCTATTTGCTGATTAAAGATAAAGATGGACAACTACTCATTATCAATTAATTTGATTGAGAATCAAACCAGATTGAACTATTAATTCAGCAATATGATACACAGTGGAAAAAACATTTTACAAAAAAAACATATGCGTGCATAATACCTAGCATGTCAGATAAGCCTTGAGCGAGCATTGCAAGCTTTGTTTAATCTTCTGTATCACACCACAGACTTGCACGGATTTTGAGGACACCTAAGACTGGAGGTGTTTCTCTTTTCTACTGAATGTATTTTTGAAATTCTATGTGTGTTGTATTACAGCATCCTGGGTTACAATCAGAAATACTTAGTACGGAGCAGTTGACTCTACAGTGCACTACCCATAACAAAGCAGTTTTGAAAAATTAGTAAATGTAATAAATACGCACCAAGTATAATCATGAACAAACATCCACTACCATCAAAATATTTTCAAGAATTAATAGTCTAACTACATAAATAAATAAATGGGAACTTACTAAAATGTCATATGCTCTTGATTTTTTAACTAGACATCTGTATTATTTGAACTAATTTATCATCCAAATACAAGAACATTAAATAGTGTCAATCTGATCACGATTTTAATGTATAACTTAGACTGGTACACTTTGCAATTCATAGTAAAATTTACAAAAGACAAACAGGATTACTTAAATATTTCATACAAATATTTGAATATTTATGCCAATTACAAACTTTATTTAAGTTAACCATGAAATAAATCTTTCAGATCTTACATCACATACAAAGCAAATTGTCAAAGATCTTTGACCTGCACAGTCCTACCTGTATCCTCATTGACAGTGAAACGTCCAAGGCCACTACCATCCCGGATGGAGTACTGTACCTCTCCATCCCTTCCTTCATCATTATCTTTGGCCATCACCTGCACAACTGTTGTACCAATTGCCGCATTTTCCCTCACGGATACCATCTTAGCAAACTCTGTAAATCGTGGTGCATACAGATTTTCATTCACGTCAACCACTTCGATCTCTATAAATGACGTTGAAGATAAGGATATCGGCCGCCCTTTATCTTTAACACGAATTGTCAGGTTGTAGAACTGCTGCTTCTCAAAGTCTAGCTCTCTTGACAGTCGCACTGCTCCACTGGTTCGGTCAATTTCAAACTTGCCATTGTAATCGTTTCCCAAAGAGTAGCGTACCTGGCCACCTAAGCCAAGATCAGGATCATGAGCTTCCAGCCACATGACCACAGCACTGACGGGCATATCTTCGAGTACCTTAACAAAGTAACTTGAAGGAACGAAAAGAGGAGCATTGTCATTGACATCAGCAATTATTACATTCAGTGCCACCACAGAGAACTGCTGCTGACCACTCTCAGCTTGATCACGGGCTTCTATTTTTAATATACAATTTGGAATTAATTCCCGGTCAAGCAATCCAGTCACATAAACGACACCAGTTGAAGAGTTAACAGCGAACATGTGAGTGCTCGTTAATAGTGTATAACTTATTTCACTATTTCGACCCAGATCTTTATCGGTGGCCTCAATCTGAACTACTTCTGTACCGATCAGTGTATCTTCTGGAATGCTGACGGAATAACTCTCTCGCAGAAACTTAGGCCTGTTGTCATTAGCATCCTGGACATGGACAACCAGGAGTCTCGAGGCACACCTTGGGGGAGATCCCAAGTCATAAATTGTGATGTTCAGAATGTAGTTCTCAGTCAACTCACGATCCAAAGGCATCAGAATTGTTATCCATCCGGTTTCCATGTCAATATTGAAACAACTATCCACATTGCCGTCAGAAATGGTGTACACTACCTTTCCATTAAAGCTACTGTCCGTATCAGACGCTGTGATCTTAACAACAGTACCACCAACTGGAAGATCTTCCTTAACATCTATTTCCGAATGAAAGGATTTATCAAACTCTGGGGATTGCCTATTAATCGAGTAGAGGTCGAGGAATAAGTCTTCCATTGTTGATTTGGTGTTTATTTTAGCCCTTTTCAGTAGCTTTTCTGTTAATTTCTGAGCAGCTCCCGTTTCTTTGCAGATGTAATCCTTCGCGGTCAATTTACCATGCACCAGAGAAATGTTAAGGAACATCGGATCAGCTAAGTTCTCCCCATCCGAGGCTGTTATCTGAAGTGAAAAAAAACCATTGTTTGGATTTGCACTATCCAATGGCTTTGTTAAGAAAAGTACGCCAGAGTCAGGATTCAGCTCAAAGAATCCAAGCTCATTCCCTGAAATGATTGTGTATTTTACCAATTGCAGCTCATCAACATCAATCGCTGAAACAGCAGTTATTTGTTCGCCGACAGGGAACTCTTGGGAAATCATGCCTCGGCAGTCCACTTTTTCAAACAGGGGTTTATTGTCGTTAATGTTATCTATAAATATCGTCACATTTACCTCAGTCTCACATCGGTAGGGTGATCCCCAATCCGAGGCACGTACAGAAAACCTGTAACTCTGAGGTGAGGACTCAAAATCTAATGGTTCCCTTGTGCTGATGATGCCAGTAAACTGGTTTATTGTGAAAGGTAATGAATTCAGACTGCCAATGCTGTATGTTACGTATCCATTTTCTCCTTGATCTTTGTCCATGGCAGAAACAACTAACGCACTGCTACCAATCGGCATGCTCTCATTGATGAATGCCTCATAGGACAGCTGCTGAAATTCTGGGGCATGATCATTGGCGTCTTCGATCTTTACAATGACACGTACTTTGATGTCATTGGCATTACTCACCACTTCTAACACAAAGTGTTCTCTCTCAAGGGTGCTTATGTGCTGTGTCGTTGTGATCAGACCAGTCCGAGAATTAATGTGGAAGAGATGAGCATCTTCAGTTGCACTTAATTTATATTCCACATTTGATGGCTCTGGCTTCAGCTTAACAACAACTACCACTGCTCCAGGAGGAGCAAATTCATTCAATTCCACTTCATAGAGATCTTCTTCAAACATCACTTGGTTTTCATCTTCATCCCCATTTCTAATATGTACTATTTTCACTGCAGAGAATTTCTGAGGGACTCCTTTATCTTTTGCTTGAAGGGTAAGGTTGGAGCCATAGGGAAAATCTTTCCAGTATATTTCCTTTGCTTCCTTTATTCCAAACTCTCTGCCAGATGATCCGGTCCGAATGAGATGGAACTGCTCTAAAGGATCACCTGCTACAATGGATACCGATTCAATTTCCCCGTTAATTCCATCGTCCAGGTCATCCACTGTGAGAATAGCATAGGTAGGATTATTGTCCATCAAGGAAGGAATGTGAGTCACCACATTTAGAGTTGGTGCATGCTCATTGATTCTATCAATGCGAATGACTAGTTTTGCAGTACTGCTAACTCCATTGTTCCCATAAAGTTTCATTCCACGATCCACTGCTAAAACTTCCAAGTCATATTGGTTTATCTCATCATAATTCAATCTGCCACTCAAAGAAACCACTCCACTAGTTGGATGAACAGCAAAGATGTCAACTCTATCTTTAAAATAATAATAAAACTCTCCATTTGATCCAATGTCCGCATCTGTTGCCGTCACCTGTGCAATACTTGTTCTTAGAGGTGTATTTTCTGGAATAGTTACAGAATATGTAGTTGGAGAAAACAAAGGCCGTAAATCATTCATATCCAAAACCTGTATATTCACTTTCGTCCATGCCTCCATAGCTTCCCCTCTGATAGTGCCTTTCACAATGAGCAAATAGTGATTTTGTACTTCCCTGTTTAATATGGCAGAATTCCCTCCCTTAGTCCTAATCCGAAGGAAGCAGAAATCTCCAAGTAAAATTTCTTCTGCTTTGAAGAAGCTGTCCTCATCTCCAGAAATAATCCTGTATTTAATGTCCCACGATGGATCTGTCACATGTATTCCCATTTTAACTTGACTGTTGGCATAGGTTCTTGCAGCAGAGTTCTCGTAAATTGTAGCATTGTACATTGAGTGGGTAAACTGGAAGGTTGCGGACACCACTGGCTCTTGAATCTGGCGACCCTGACAACTGGAGCCAAACAGCTGGAATAGCAGGAGGACGAGGCAGAGGAAGGACAGCGCCAAGCCTGGCCCGAAGCCCATCATTAGATCCATCCCATCATTCTTGCATTCTAACAGTCAGAGATGGAAAAAAAAGTTACAAAATCATTGGTTATGCAATAATCATCCTTCTCTCCACAACCTTATTTCTGCATCGAACCTTGATATCCTGAGCAAGAATTTTCGGCTGATGACCCATTACTTACTCATTTAAAATAAGATTATTCAGCTTGGGAAAAGTGTTTTCACGGTGGGGTGAAAAGTCTTTTAATTATTTTGGGATGTTCAACAGAATCCCACGTTGTAAATATTATCTAAACCAGTACACTAGCCTTTACAGGAATAGCTCGTTGATAATTTATGTAGTTTTGAAAAAAATGTTTTATGGAAAAAAAACATGTTTTTTTCCTCAATGCAGTTCCAATTCGAAGTGAGATGATACCTATTTCTAGATTCATTTTGTAGGGTTTTTCAGATTCATTGTGTGAACTCTTTTAAAATATTGCTGCAACCCTCAGCAAACATATTATGCTGAAATTATCTGATAAATATCACAATAGAAGGATAAGCTAGACCATTGATTATCAACTTGGGGTTGAAGCCACCAAAGATTATGGGAAAAGCCACTCTATTTTAATACAATTGTAGCTAAAAAGTTCACTTTGAAAGTATAACTTAAAACTACGCTCAATATGCTATTGCCTCAATTGTGGGGTTGCTTACAGTGCCCTGGAAGCCTCAACTCCTTAATGCTGCCCATTATGTCACTTGGTGTTCTTTATGGGCGGGAGGGAGAGGTACATACTGACAGTGTGAACGTGTGCAACTTTCAATCAATAAGGTTGAAAACAACTGGTTTAGATCAATAAACAATGGAAGTAATGGCATGAATAAAATGGAAAAATAGCAAATATTTTACACTTCATTTTGAATACTTGAAGTGGCAAATGCAATCTTGTGCTCTATTATATCAGTTCATTCAGCAGAATTACGTGCAATAATTCTCACTCATTGTTTAGGAGCCAGAACATTTTTTCTTTACAAAGTAACTATTTGAAAGACATCATGCTGGCATCAGTTTTACTCCCTCATTGATTAACTAACCTTGTTCATTATTAAATTTGCTTTATATCAGTGTTTTACAATAACTGATGCTTTCCTGATGGCATTGACTAGACACGTCAGTCTTAGTTACAGGTTCTCCATTCATTTTATCTATAGGAGCAGTTAATTGTGGCATGTTTTTCATGTGTATATTGCAGCTGTTAGAATTAATCTTTTAAAAAATGTAATTATTTACTTTCAAAGTGCAAAAGATATGTTGGTACTCCAGTTACAGTTTGTTACCTAACTAAGGCATATGTTAAAAAATATTTTTTGGTTACTTGGTAATTTCTCATTCATTAAGTTTATATGGATTGCTCAAAACACTGGTATTCACCCCAGCGGTATGAATATTGACCTCTCTAACTTCAAGTAACCCTTGTTTTCCCTCTCTCTCTCCATCCCTCCCCTTCCCAGTTCTCCGACCAGTCTGACTGTCCCTGATTACATTTTATCTCTATTTGCTTTGTTATTACCTTCTCCTAGCTAACAATGATCTATTCTACATTTTCCTTGACCTCCACCTCCTTTGATGTCTTGTTCTTACACCATACACTTCCTTATCTCAGTATCTCCCTCTCCCCTGACTCTCAGTCTGAAGAAAGGTCTCGACCCGAAACATCACCCATTCCTTCTCTCCAGAGATGCTGCCTGACCTACTGAGTTACTCCAGCATTCTGTGTCTATCGTGCTCAAAACATAGTTTTCTTCAAAAGCTGTGACTGAAATAATCAAACATAGAGAACTAGGTAAGCTTAGCCAGCAACAGATCATGAGATCGTTAAAATAAGGAAAATCCTTCAGCCCATTAGTTCTCATCAAGATGCAATATCTCAAGTTGCCTTACCCAATCTCCCTACAACACACTTTGCAAGTATCTTAAATATGCTTGAATTTTCTCATACTCAGAAACAACTTACAATAGCAAATAACTCATTTACACTAAACTATGAAAATTATCCGGTGACATTAAAACTATCCACTTTCATTTTGTAAAAGGATATAGTTAATTGGTAACCTATGTTTACACTATAGCAAACACAAATGAAGAGGGGGAAATGAAGCAGTTTTGAATTACAATAGGACTTTGACCTCCAGTCTGCACACATTGAATACATTTATTATTCACAAAAGAGAATTTACTTTGCTACTTCTCTTCTGGAGAAATAAAAGATCATCACCAATACATTTCAAGCATAAATGTTCTTTTCTTACCTATTCAAATTTTCCAGGAACAGGTTTATCCAAAACATGTTTGCATAAATCTTTTACAATCATCATATCCAGCACTGCTGCCTTAATTCACCTACTAGTTTCCCTGCTACACAGTCACTGACTGGCACAATTCCCACTGCAGTTCTTAGTTCTGGGAGATTGCCAGACATTGTCCCTATTGCAGTTGCACAGAGTTGATGCGGTGCTGTAGTAATAGCAAGTGTCAGCATAATAGTAACACTGATAGACTGAGTTAAATGAAACATTTCAACTCTCACACTTCTGGTTGGAATACACACATTTTGAAACAGTGCCATGTCATCGGTTTTTCAAACTGGTGTGAAAGGTTGTGCAAAACTACTTTATTCGTAAAATCATAGATTGTTAAAATACAGAAGGATGTCATTTGGAACATCGTGCTACCTGGGGTGGAACTCAGAAATAAGGAGGTGATCACTTTGATTGGATTGCAATGTAGGTCCCTCTATAGTCAGTGAGAATTAGAGGAGCAAATATGCAACATATCACAGGTAACTAAGAATATTTGGGTTATATTGCCTGGCTGCCATCATTCTAAAGGCTTGGGTGGGACAGAATGTGTTAAGTATGTCTAATAAACTTTTCACAGGCAATATGCTGTTGGCCTAATTAGAGAGAGGGCAACATTGGACCTGCTAAAGGAAAATGAGATTGGACAAGTGACTTAAGTGTCAGAAGGTACACAAAAATGCTGGAGAAACTCAGCAGGTGCAGCAGCATCTATTCTTCTTCAGACTGAAGAAGGGTTTCGGCCCTAAACGTTGCCTATTTCCTTCGCTCCATAGATGCTGCTGCACCTGCTGAGTTTCTCCAGCATTTTCTTGTACCTTCGATTTTCCAGCATCTGCAGTTCCTTCTTAAAGACTTAAGTGTCAGTGTGGGAACACTTTGGGACTAATTATCACAATGCTACTAATTCAAAACAGGTATGGAATAAAACAGGACTGGTCCACAAGTTAAAGTCCTAATTTCAGGCAAGGCTAATTTTGATGACATTAGACAGGAACTTGCAAATTTTGATGTGAGAGACTATTTGCAAGAGAAAGTACCATCAGACAAGTGGGAAACATTTAAAAATGAGTTAGGGAGAGATCAGGGGCATACCTCATTTTTTTTCTGCTAGTGAAGGGCAAGGATAGCAAAAGGAAGCATAACTGGGATAAAGCAAATCCCTTGAGAAGTATAGAGGATGCAGTAATACAGTTAAGAAGGAAATCAGAAGGGCAAATAGACGCGACATGGCTTTGACAGGTAATGTAACGGAGAATCCTAAGAGATTCCATAAGTATACAAAAGGGAAAAGGTAACTAGAGAGAATTGTACCCTTATGGATAAAAAAGATCACTTGTATGGAGCCACAAGAGATGGGCAAGGTTGTAAATGAATATATCTCATCTGCACTTATTGGAAAATCAGGAAAGCTAGGGACTTTAGGGAAGGGAATAGTGATGTCTCCAAACACACCCACATTACAAGGGGTGCTTGCAGTCTGAGAGCACATCATTGTGGATAAATCTCCAAGGACTGATCAGGTGCATCCAAGGGCATTGTGAGACGCTAAGGAAGAAATCTAGGCCTTGGCAGAGATATTTATAGCCACAGTTGAGGTACCCTAAGACTGGTGGTTGGATAATGCGTGCCTTTATTTAAGAAGAACTGCAGGGAGAAGCCAGAGAACTACAGGGCAATGAGCCTGACATTAGTGGTGGGAAATTTATTGAAGGAGATTCCAAAAAGCAGGATCAACCTGCATTCGGAAAGGCAAGGAATGATTAGGAATAGTCAGCAATGCTTTGTGCATAATAAATCATGTCTCATGGATTTGATTGTTTCTTGAAGAGGTGACATAGAAACATAAAAAATAGGTGCAGGAGTAGGCCATTCGGCCCATCGAGCACCGCAATTCAATATGATCATGGCTGATCATCCAACTCAGTATCCTGTACCTGCCTTCTCTCCATACCCCCTGATCCCTTTAGCCACAAGGGCCACATCTAACTCCCTCTTAAATATAGCCAATGAACTGGCCTCAACTACCTTCTGTGGCAGAGAATTCCAGAGATTCACCACTCTCTGTGTGAAAAATGTTTTCCTCGTCTCGGTCCTAAAAGATTTCCCCCTTATCCTTAAAGAGGAATGACAACGAGGAATGACAAGAGCCAGGTAGTAGAGGTTGTATACATGGACTTTTGCAAAGCTTTTGACAAGTTCCAATTTAAGACTTTAACTTGTGGCCCAGTCCTATCTTTTTACATAACTATTTTACATCAATAGAATTATGGTCCTGCATGGTAGGCTGATCCAGAAGGTTAGAACATGTGGAATCCAGAGAGAGCCAGCTACTTGGATACAGAGGGTGGTAGTAGAAGGTGTTTTTTTAGTTTTCAGGCCTACAACCAGCCATGTGCCATAGGAGTCAGTGTTGCACCCACTGTAGTTATGCGTCTATGGTAAAGATTTCGATGACAATGTTGTTAATATGATTGGTAAACTTGTGGATGGAAAGAAGAAAGTTACAACCAGATCTAGATCAACTGAGGAATAAGGACCGAGAAATGACAAACAGATTTTAACTCAGATAAATGAGAGGTGCTATATATTTGTAAGTTAAATCTGGGTAGGATGAGCTGCCAGAGGAATTCACAGAGATGGGTAAAATCATATTGTTTAAAATACATTTGGACAGGTATACGGATAGAAAAAGGTTTAAAGGGATGTGAGGCAAATGTAGGCAAATGGGTTGGCATGGACAAGTTTGTTTCCATGTATATAACAATATGATTCGAAAGCACTGATAGTGAAAGACATTCACATCGTGCCTCTAGCTTTTCAGATAAATTAATTTCACTCTCTCTCTGCTCCTGACCCCTTTGTGACTAGAAAGAGTTTAATTTTTAGTTATCACATGAAAACTTTCTGTGATTATGAACATCTCTATTCAAGCATGCTATATATAGTAGGTTTCTTTTTTTTTAAATGGCGTCACATCAAAGTCACAGTTCAGGAATTAATTGTTGGCCTCGGACTTAGTGGATTCAACCTTTCTCCATTTCAATGAGTCAGAAGGCAATGAACCTGTCATTGTTGCCTCCAATGAACCTGTGTTGTTGCCTCCAAAGCAACTACTAATTTGTACATTTGTCCGTGATGATGAAAGTTGGACTGAACTGAGTGTCAGACAGGTAGACACAAAATGCTGGAGTGACTCAGCAGGTGAGGCAGCATCTATGGAACCTTCTTCAGTCTCGACCCGAAACGTCACCCATTCCTTCTCTCCATAGATGCTGCCTCACCCGCTGAGTTACTCCAGCACTTTGCATCTACTTTAGATTTTACCAGCATCTGCAGCTCTTTCTTACACATTGAGTTTCAGACAGATGCTGGATTATAAATAATATAGATGGCACAAAACTTTCCATTCTTTTTAATAGTAAGGAGAACCTGTGTTGTGGAGCATTCTTTGTATAGTTCTATTTGCAGTGCTAAGTAGTTAAATGAAGATTTTAGTTAGTAATTTCATGAATGTAATTATTTTAGTCCTTTATCTATTTCAATTCTTTCCCAATTTGGTAACAACATGATGCAGTTATAATGCAATCTCTTTCCAAACCCACAGTCCATATATGTGAAATATCCACATTTTAAATGGCCGGCACAGTGGTACAGCGGTAGAGTTGCTTGCTGCCTTACAGCGACAGAAACCCGGGTTCGATCCTGACGACGAGTGCTGTCTGTACAGAGTTTGTACATTCTCCCCGTTATCGTGTGGGTTTTCTCCATGCCCCAGTGCCCCTGGTTTCCTCCCACATTCCAAAGACGTACCGGTTTGTAAGTTGGTAAAAGTTGGCTTTGGTAAAATTGTAAATTGTAAATTGTTCCTAGTGTGTGGGATAGTGCTAATGTATCGGGATCACTGGTCAATGCAGACTCGGTGGGCTGAAGGGTCTATTTCTCTGCTGTATCTCTAACCTAAACTAAACTAATTGTTTATATTAGCTAAAACAAAAGGGAGACTCATTAACACTTTGCATTAACACCAATTTTATGGAAAGACAGGGTGGGTATAATTTGAGAGGGGAACTTAATTAAAAAAAACTCAATGTCAGAACAACTCTTAAAAGTATGTGCATAGCAATCTGTGGTGTGAATTTGTGGAGGTCTGGAACAGGAGATAAAACTTAGCACAAACATAATTCAGTTTAAAAAGATGTACAAAAACACTTTTTTTAAAGGATATTGGGATGAGGATAGGTGATTGTGAGTGGGATATTTGTTATACTGATTGTATTGGGAAGGGTGATTATAGGGTGATGGGTTGTATATATGACTAAGATACTGTATAGTATATGAGGGTTTTTTCTTTTCTTTTTTATTTTTTTCTCTCTTTTTTGTATGGCTTTGTAAATATTTGATTAGTGTATAAATGTAAATAATTTGGTGTACATATAGCTGCTGGTGTACATATGGTGTACATATAGCTGCTAAATTTGTATAAGATAATTATAAGCAGTTGAATAAGGGGTGGGAATTAATAAGCTTTGGCTTCTTCCTGCTCCTTTTCGGACTCATACGATTTCATTTATTTATAGATATTGTTTATGCCACTTCATAAATATTCTTGTTTTGTTTTTTGTATGCTGTTTCACACTTGCTTTTTATTATTTTATTCTGTTCGAAATAAAGAATTTTAAAAAAAAATTAAAAATTCAAAGTTGACAGTTGTAGATAGACAAAATGTTGGAGTAACTCAGCAGGACAGGCAGCATCTCTGGAAAGAAGGAATGGGTGACGTTTCAGACTGATCTACAGTTCAGATTGACAGTTGTAGTATCTTTCGGAATGTATTTATTTTTTGGGTGGAAAATTCAGGGATTGTGATTTCTAGTAAAATAAGACAATAATTGATCAGAGCACCACTGATGGTTTTCCTAATCTTCCTGAACAAATGGTTTTCATTTCTCGTCACCCCTGTGAAGTTGTACCTGTCCAGGTTGGATTGATTTAAGATGAACTAGATCAACTTGCAATGCAGGATTTAGTAACAGGCACAAGCCATACAATCTTTTGAACATGCTCCACCGTTCAATCATGTCATGACACATCCTCAATCTTAATCACTTTCCTCCCATATCCAAATATTCCTTGATTACCCCAAAATCCAAAAAGCTTTGGATCTGTTTTGCATATACTCAACAATTGAACAGCCATATTTCTCGGTGAAAAGGTTTCAGCTCTTATCCAAGTCCTAAATACCTGATGCCTTAGTCACAGTAATGTTTCCACATTCTATCCTCTTTAGAGCTAGGAAATAATTGTACAGTATCCATTTAAATTCAATTCAATTCAATTCAATCAAACGCTTCATCAAATGCTCTAAGAATCTACTGTTTGTCCTCAAGATCCCCCTTCATTCTGCTGGTCTGATCATCATTGAGCCATTACACTCACTATATTGCCAAAGATAAACTACCTCAACCTAACAATCGTTAGTAATGCTCTATTGCAGCGTTTCTAAGGCAGGTACATTATTTTGCAGAAACACTCCAAAATTGCATGTGATATTTCAATTATTATCTCACTAACTACGAGTATAACTACTGACATACATATTTGTCTCTGAACTCCAAACTCCTTTCAATTAATGCCAACAGCCAATTGCTGTTGAAACTGCTCACTGCACCTGCTCGGTGTTTCGAGTGGGAGGACATCCACCACAAGATTTACTCCTTTTCTCGCTGTTTTCCCATCATGTGCACATTATGCAAATGCGTCATTGCTTATTTTGCCTATTTAAATCCCTTTTAGTTTTGCTAGGCTAGAAAACCCACTGTGTAAATGTGTTTCACTCATGCAATCCAGGCTAGTTTTAACCAAAGCCCTTGGTGTGCAATATTATAAGATGCACAACATGCAATGCATTTTCAACCTTGCATGTCTGTTTGATTAAACATAAAATATGTTGAGAACCCAGAGTCATGGACCACTCGTGACTTTCCCATGGCTGGAAACTATCGCAATGCCAGAACAGGAGCTGCTGCTGTAACATCTAGGGCTGGTTAGCCCTCAACTGCCAGGTTCTGAACATTGGCATTATGCACTTCAGGAAAAGCAAATACAGGGTTGGGTTACCGCTTTGTGGAAACCTGGTGCTCCTTCCTAGGGGTGACCCCAAGCTTCACCTGCCACTTTAATTCACCATCTGTAGTGGCCATTTGGCTTGTTTTGTGCGTCATTAATGATGGCATGTGTCTTTAAATTTTAGACTGCCCATTATATTGTGGGTGGGATTTATGACGTATTTTAGGGCGTGTTTGGAGCTAAGTTTCTTGCGCAGGAGCTTAGTTTTTAGTTTAGTTTTGGACCAGCATGGGGAAGGCATACACTTTGACCATGCGGAGTGTAATGGAGACACGAGGAGGTTTCTAACCTTTAAAGCGATAAGCTGGAGTTCAATGAAGATTATAGTGTATGTCGAAAGAAGTTTGGATGTACCTTATTGTTTTTCATCAACAATGAAGAATATATTAATCAAAAGACTGCGTTATGAAGATTTATCTGTGAAGAAGCTCTGAAGATCCCCGATGGAGAGCTTGCATGTGTATAACGACATTCTCCTTAACCATGCAGTCCACTTGGCAGCTACAGGGAGTAATCTATTGAGCGATATTAAAATCTGCCGCTGCAAGATCCCACTCTGCATAATCCTGTACTGTCATGGCATGGCCCAATGCATGCTTGAGGGACAGCACCTCATTTTCTCTCATGATACACTGCAGCCTTCTGGACTTGATACAGAATTCTGCAATTTCAGGAAACTTTATTTCTATCTGCATCAGTTGTCCATCTGTGAAACTGGCTCAGCTTGTTTATGCTGTCGGAAGGAACCGCAGATGCTGGTTTACACCGAGGATAGACACAAAAAGCAGGAGTAACTCAGCAGGTCAGACAGCATCTCTGGAGAAACGAAATAGGTGACCGTTTCCAGTTGAGTCTCTTCTTTGGACTGAGGAAGTGTCTCAACCCGAAACATCACCTATTCCTTTTCTCCAGAGATGCTGCCTAATCTGCTGCATTACTCCAGCTTTTTGTGTCTATCGCCAGCTTGCCTATTGATTATTTTTCTCCCCTTTTTTCTCCTTTATTTTCCTCAGGGTGTAGAGGACACATCCAGTCTTTCCTGCAGTCTCCCTACTCTACAGTTTGCAACTCCCAGGTTATTTTGTCCATGTTCCCATTCATTCATTGGGCAGATAGCCTTGTTTATAGTTTATCCCATTGTTTTTCTGATTGTACTCTAATCAGAGACACCGTCCTCTCCCACCCTCCCTGCAGCTTATAACAAGGTTCTTTTGTGTCTCTCTCCCAGTTCTCATGAAGGATGTTCAACCTGGAACATTTTTCTTCTCACATATGTGGCCTGACTGCTACATATTTTGTATTTTATTTTAGTTTTCTAGCATCTGCTGTGTTTTTTTTTAAATTTTAATTAAGTTTACAGTGTTCACTGCTCAACTTAGGGTCTTCTCTAAACTGAGACATCCAAATGCAAAAAGTATGAAAGTTTTTTAGAACATTTCCATTTAGTCCTCATCTGTTGCACCTAGTATTTTAGTCACTTCGGTAGACAAAAGTGCTGGAGAAACTCAGCAGATGCGGCAGCATCTATGGAGCGAAGGAAATAGGCAACGTTTCGGGCCGAAACCCTTCTACCTTCTTAAACATTTTAGTCACTTAATTTGTTATTCCAAATCCCACAATGAGTTCTTCTCCTCACCCTTCTTGATTAGTACGGGTGTCAGGGGCTATTGGGGAAAAGGCAGGAGAATGGAGGGAGAGATAGATCAGCCATGATTGAATGATGGAATAACTTGATGTGCCGAATGCTGCTCCTATTACTTATGACCCTTCTGCACTGTTTGAATAATTTCCTATACATTCTTAATGAACATTACTTTACTTTTCCACTAGGCACACCACAACTTTCCAGCTGCAACATTAATTTCAACGATTTCCAATAATAATTTGCTTCTAAACCTAGCCCTACTTGTTGTATTGCCACCATTCCACCTTTTCCTTGTACCATTTAATCTCATTCAATCCAAACCTTCTTTTGCTCTTTCTTTCCCTCACCATCTTCAGTATTGCAGAATTACTTTTATCCATTATACTTTAAAAAAAACTCGGATGAAAGGTTAACGACTTAAATTATTAGTTGGTTATTTATTCTACCTGACCTGCTGTTTATTTCAAGCATTTTGTTTCTATTTCAGATTTCTATGACCTGCTGAGCTTTTCATTTGCACAAAAAAACCTTACTTCCACATTCACATTAAAATTTATGAATCAGTGTGAATTCCTACACAAAAATGAAGAACTAAATTAGAAATAAAATAAATGTAACATAAGAAGCTAGTACCAGGCAAGATCATTGTGGAAGGGTAATATTTTGGTGGAATCTTTTCTGCTCTTTATGCAAGGAAATCAACTGACCTTACCCAGTCTGTCTATGTGTGAATATGGACCCACACAAACGATTCCAGTTCGTTCTCCAAAATGCCCCCAAAAACCACACGGTATTATGACGATCTTTCACCAGCCGAACTGCACCAGTTCATGAAGTCTGTTTACTTCCACGGACTCAACAGCAACTAGAGATGAGCAGTAAATTCTGGTCCTCGTCATTGACACCCATTTCCTACAAATTGAAAAAAAAATATTGTTACAAAGATTGGATATTAGTATTAGTGATCATTTTCAAACTTGTCAGAAAGGCCAAAAATGGTTATCATTTCAATTTGTTGGCTTTTTATGCAACTGTCAAAATCTGGTGTAACAGAAGGCATAGAGTAGATAGAAAATACATTTATTTGCTTAGTATATTCTTTAAGGGCCTGTCCCACGAGCATGCGGTGAGCGCGACCTAATGTGGTCGCTTGAGCTGTACGGCCTCATGGGGCCGGTCCCACTTCGACCGCCGGAGCCATATGGAGTTGTGCGGAGCTGATCTCGACATCGCGCGGGGCTCCGAAAAATTGACCGTGTTCAAAAATTCCACGCGGCAACGGCCTGCCAGCCCGCAGCCGCCTCGATGCCGTACGCACCGCCTCGATGGGCGTGCACAGTGTCTCGACGCTGTACGCCATGCGCGAACTTCCCGTGTACTTCGCTCGAACTTCACGTCACTCACTCGACCTCCGCGCGGCCCCCGCTTCCGGTTTGGTCGCACTTGCCGCACGCAGGTCGCATGCTCGTGGGACAGGCCCTTAAGTCATAACACTGGAGGTCCTATTTATGTCTCGCACTTATTTTCATGGCAACCTGTCCAACCTATTCCATTTAGGCATGTGCTTAAAACATGTTACATCTCTTTGTCTTTTCCAATCTGTCTTTTCTTTACACAGGGGTTGCCCAATCTACAGAGCAGTTTTAGTTTTAGAGATACAGCGTGGAAATAGAGCTATCAGCCCACTGAGTACACGCTGACCAGCAATCATCCTGTACACTAACACTCTCCTACACACTAGGGACAATTTACTAAAGCCAATTACAAACCTGCATGTTTGGAATGTGGGAGGAAATCAAAGCATTTGGTGGAAACCCACGCAGTCACTAGAAAACGTATGAACTGTGCACAGATAGCACCTGTTGTCAGGATCAAACCTGGGTCTTTGCCGCTGTAAGACAGCAACTCTGCCTCTGCGCCACTGTACCGCAGTTTGAACATTTGTTTTTATTTTAGATTTCCATCATATGCAATGATTTACATATGTAAGCAATACTTGTCATGCATATTGCCAAAAATATGCTTGCTATCTGACAACTAAATTATGAAAAATATCACAGATATCTCTTAATTGCTTTTGTCAATTTTTGTAATTTAAAAAAAAAAGGAAAAATAAATGAAACAATCTGGCAAAAAGAATAAAATGTTGGATTGTATGTCTAAATCTTGTAATTTATTTAATAAAGCTACAATTTTGAAAAAGGTAGAAATGGAATTTGAACATACAGATGTTCTTCTAGTAACCATCTTATTTTATTCCCGGAAAGAAGTGACCATTACTCTTTAAAAGTTCATATCATTAGAACAGAGTGAATGTAAATTGGTTCCTCAAGATTCAAAGAATTATATTAACATTAGAATTTTGATACCACCTCTGGAATCAGCTCTATTTATGAATGGTCACACAGAGAGCAACTATGAGTGTTGAAGTTGGCAGAGGGAATTTGGTGCCGGTTTGCAGAGTTGACTACAGGAAGATAGCAGAGATCAGACAACCAAGTGTGATTAGTCAGCCAAGCCTGCTTCTGGTCCGAATGATGAAATAATGTGTGTGCAAAACGAGTACCAACAGATAACCATTGTTCTGCCCAGATCTTGCGGTCAACTGACGTGTAGGTTCAGAGGAATGATCTACCTCACAGGAGCACAGTCCCCACCTTTATAGTCTCCCAGACAGCATAGGCTGTAGTGCCCTACTATTTACCTCGGATAGGCACAAAGTGCTGGAGAATGTCAGTGGGTCATGCAGCATCTCTTGAGAAAATAGATACCCTACTTCAGACCCGAAAAGTCACCTATCCATTATCTCCAGAGATGCTGCCTGAAATGCTATGTTACTCCAGTATTTTGTGTCTATCGTTGGTATAAACCAGCATCTGCAGTTCCTTTGTATAACAAGTCACCCCACATTGGTCATGAGCACCAGTTCAGGGCAAACAGAACTTCTATCATTCAGGGCATCTGCACAAACTCTAAAGGAAATGCAGCAACCTTCCAGAAAGCAGATTGTATCCAGAATGTTAGGACTTGATACACATGCAACGTGGAAAGGGAACAAGGGTATTCACATTCAGACCCATGTTATAATTTACACTATTTTACTTTTTTTTTAATTATAGAAGGTTTTGAAAACACCAATACTGCTTATTTAGCACAAATCATATCCATCAATGTACAAAGATATGTGACATCTGTGTGGCAGCTGCTGGCATGATTGCAAACCTTGCCATTCCTCAAAAGCATGCTGTGGCCATCACGGTGACAGCCTATGAATGAATCGATCAGCAGCTGGAGAAAACACTGCAGCACATTGTGAACTTTGTAGCATTTAAAAGTATGAAAAGTATGAAAAGCATGAAAAGTAGCTTTGTGAACTTTGACAGGTGTCTAAATATGCAGCGAGTCCTGTAGCTGTCCAATATGGATTCCCTGTGGCAGAAAAAAGGCTCTTCAAATATGTTACAAGAGAAAAGTAGCATGATTACACTTTGTGTTTCTGAGACCGTCTCACAGTTGAAACTCCGATACATAATCCATGTCAGTAAGGGAAGAAGAGATACAGCTAAGGTAATGACATTATTAGCTGTGCACCTTGATGACAGTAAAACACAAGTCATGCTAACATGAACAGCACAAGGAAACATTCAATCCAGTTTTCTGAAGGGAGTAATTTCATCTATAAATGCTGAGTACAGTCTACATTGGGTTAAATCAGTTTATGCACAATTTGCACATAAAAAGGGTGCTACTTGATCCAATTTCTAGGCTTATTTTTCCAGCAAGAATTCATAGGTTTTCCCTATTGCTCAAATGTTGTGGAATTCACAGGTGCAAACTGAACAATCTGAGAGTGTATTTCATGTCATATGAAACATCCAGAAAAAAAATGAACAAACTTCATCACTGTAAGAGCCAATGGACAAGTACAATTACAATACTGATAAAAATCCATAGGGATATTCCAAACTAAATACAAAACGCAGAACCGTTACTGATGTAAACTCACACCTTTTCATGTCAACATGTCCAGAGTAATTAAAGACTCTCATGTACAGTGCATTCAGAAAATATTCAGACCCCTTCACTTTTTTCACATTTTGTTACGTTAAAATCATCGATCTACAAACAATACCCCATAATTAAAAAAGTGAAAACAGGTGTTTAGAAATGTTTGCAAAGTAATTAAAAAGAAATAACTGAAATATCACATTTACATAAGTATATTCAGACCCTTTACTCAGTACTTTGTTGAGGCACCTCAAGTCTTAAGCGATTACAGCCTCAAGTCCGGAGCGGAGCAGGCGATGCCTTGCCTGGGTCGCCGCGCTGGATCGACGCGCTGGAGCTCCGGTGAGCTGTGACCGCCGAGTTCAACACCTCCGGGCTGCAGGTCTGCGGAGCGGAGCGGGCGGCGCCGACTTCAACATCGGGAGCCTGGGAACTCCAAACCGGCGCGGCCTTGTCGGCTTCGGAAGCCGCGGTCTCCGGTAAGGAAGCGGCCGTTCCAAGTGGCCCAGCTGCTGAGAGGACTCTCCCGACGCCAGGGCAACAGCACCCGGCGAGAACGGCCAGGAAGATCGGGCCTCCGTAGAGGCAATAGCGGAGGCCTCAATAGGCCTGACTTTGGGAGAACTGGGGATGGGGACTGGACATTGTGCCTTCCCCCACAGTGGTAACCATTGTGGGGGGATGATTTTTGTGTGTAAGTGATTATTTTAGTTTGTGTCCAAGATGGCTGTCGGAAAGGAGAGTGTACGCAGGCGCGGTTTAGCTGCCGCTGCTCTCTCTTCATATTGTGTTTTTGATTTTTTTGTCTTTGGATCGAATTCTGTCTTTAATTTGTGTATTGGTGATGTCTTTATTATTTATTTTACTCCGATTATATGTTTTTTACTCTTGTTAAATTCTGTAAGGTGTCCTTGAGACTTTTGAAAGGCGCCCATAAATAAAATGTATTATAATTATTAAGCTTGGCACACCTGTATTTGGGTAATTTCTCCCATTCTTCTGCAGATCCACTCAGGCTCTGTCAGGTTGGATGGGGAGCATCGATGCACAGCTATTTACAGGTCCCTCCAGAGATGTTCGATCGGGTTCAAGTCCGGACTCTGGCTGAGCCACTCAAGGACATTCACAGTCTTGTCATGAAGCCACTCCTGCATTGTCTTGGCTGTGTGCTTAGGGTTGTTGTCCTGTTGGAAGGTGAACCTTCGCCCCAGTCTAAGGTCCAGAACGTTCTGGAGCAGGTTTTCATCAAGGATCTCTCTGTACTTTGCTCCATTCATCTTTCCCTCGATCCTGACTAGTCTCCCAGTTCCTGTTGCTGAAAAACATCCCCACAGCATGATGTTGCCACCACCATGCTTCACCGTAGGTATAGAAACATTCGAAACATATCGAGCCATTCAATATGATCATGGCTGATCAGTATCAGTATCCCGTACCTGCCTTCTCTCCATACCCTCTGATCCCCTTAGCCACAAGGGCCACATCTAACTCCCTCTTAAATATAGCCAATGAACTGGCCTCGACTACCCTCTGTGGCAGGGAGTTCCAGAGTATAGGCCAGGTGATGAGCTGGTATTGGCCAGGTGATGAGCAGTGCCTGGTTTCCTCCAGACATGACCCTTGGCATTCAGGCCAAAGAGTTCAATCTTGGTTTCATCAGACCAGAGAATCTTGTTTCTCATGCCTTTTGGAAAACTCCAAGCAGGCTGTCATGTGCCTATTATTGAGTGGCTTCCGTCTGGCCACTGTACCATAAAGGCCTGAGTGGTGGAGTACTGCATATATAGTTGGCCTTCTTGATGGTTCTCCCATCCCCACAGTGGAACTCTGGAGCTCTTGTCAGAGTGACCATCGGGTTCTTGGTCTCCTCCCTGACCAAGGCGCTTCTCCCCCGATTGCTCAGTTCAGCCGGGTGGCCAGCTCTATGACAAGTCCAGGTGGTTCTAAAGTTCTTCCATTTAAGAATGACGGAGGCCACTGTGCTCTTTGAGACCTGCAATGCTGCAGAAATGGTTTTATACCCTTCCCCAGATCTGTGTCTCGACACAATCCTGTCTCAGAGGTCTACGGACAATTCCTTCGTCTTCATGGCTTGGTTTTTGCTCTGACATGCATTATCAACTGTGGGATCTCATATAGACAGGTGTGTGCCTTGACAAATCATGCCAATCAATTTAATTTACCACTGGTGGACTCCAAACATCTCAAGGATAACCATTGGAAACAGGATGAACCTAAGCTCAATTTTGAGTGTCGTAGCAAAGTATCTGAATACTTATGTAAATGTAATATTTCAGTTATTTATTTTCAATTACATTGCAAAAATTTCTAAACACCTGTTTTCGCTTCTTCATTCTGGGGTATTGTGTGTAGATTGATGATTAAAGAAATGAATTTAATCCATTTAAAAATAAGGCTGTAACGTAACAAAATGTGAAAAAAGTGAAGGGTTCTGAATATGTTCGCTTCATTCTTTACACAGGCACCAACCCAATGCCAGAGATGACTTTGCTTGCAAGCACATCTAACCTGCATTCAATGTGCCAATACGGAACAGAATCTACGCTGCTCCAACATTTGGAACCAACTCTGGAGAAATAGCTTCAGAAACCAACTAGCAATTAACTGTTGCGGGATATGAGTAAATGAACATTCAGGATAATCTTTAATAAGATTAATAGTTAAATCTTGTTCCTCAAAAGACCATGGTCGGGAAACTCAAATGCAAACAATTTGACCCAGCATAGATGGACCTCATCAATTAACTAATATTTTGTCCAGAATGTGCCAATGACAATGTTTTAATTATTAGAATGCATTCATCTCAATTAACTTGGGGAAACAGCAGCAACAAATTCCAATCTACCAACAAATGCTAACGACCCTCTCCTTGTACCAACTTTCACTGAAGCAAAATTCCTGCTATTCAGTCAATGCAGAGATATCCTAAACACAATGCACCTCACCAATGCAGACATAACCTAAACACGTTACACCTCATTCATTAATCCTCTTCCTCATGGTGAAAGATATGCTCACATTTCATCGACCAACTTTCTCATCATTCCTCATTTTCTACTGCCTTACAAATGATGTAAATGTGCTCCATTTACTTCCCCGTCGCCTCAATGTAAAGAAACATTGGCGTCATTCTGATTTTAGGTACCCAAGAGATGCCACTTGGTCAGATGCAGTATCAGAGAGCCTGACAGTCTAAAACGCATTGAAAGGTAGTTCCGATGCAGCATTGGGAGATATGGCTGCCAGACGGCCATGGAACGGAGTGAGCAGGCATGGAAATGTGAGCAGTGTGTCCTGTTCCCCTTGAAGACAAGGTCACACAATTTGTGCCCAACTAAACCTTGATGAATGCACAGTAAATAGCCTGCAGGCAGCTGATTAGCAGACACACCCCAATGCTTGGGCATTTGTAGGCCTGCCCGAAAGCCTACGAGAGGTTTCCAAAAGTGTGAGGGAGACCAGCTCCGAGCCAGTTCAGGTCTCATGAGGTCCAAAGCACAGTGATACTATTTCATCTGCTGCCAATTATTCCACAGTTTGCAGCAGCTTTGAGACACTTAAGCATATGTTTGCCAGCAGATTGCTGGGCCAAGTGGGTCTGGGGTACAATTCAGTCACCCTCCTCTCCCTGGACAACAACCGTTGTGCTTCCAGCTCTGCCATGCCAACAGTAGCACTGCAGTTGACTATTTGCCAACCAGGTCAGATACTGTACTTGTGCTTCATGGCAAGGGTACAAGATCCAAGGCTTGGCCATCAATGCGCGGCCATCTGCACCTTCCCCACTTTAAGGGAGCGCCATCCGCCACCATGGAGGAGATTACATGAATGCAGAAGCCAGGCAGATGTATGTGGAAAACAGGAACACGCATAACAAGTCAAAGATTGCGCGGATTACTTCTTGACTGGCTGTACAATTGTTTAGCTTGCTGGTTTATTTGCTTCAGACTTTCTTGATTTGTGCCTGACGTGAAATATTGTTCGAGATTAATGGAGAGAAAACAATATGCAACTATGAGAATTCAACTTTATTGTTACTTCATTCAAGGACATTCACAAAACTTTCCTGAGGTACAACATCCCTGGTGATTCCCAAAACCCTCAAGCCCAGGACCACGTCACTCCAAAGACATACAGATTTGCATGTTTATTGGCTTCTGTAATTTGTCCCTAGTGTGTAGGATAGAACTAGTAAATGGGTGATCATTGGTCAGCATGGATTTGTTGGGCCGAAGGGCCTGTTTCAACGTTGTAGCTCTCCAAACTCTCCAAAGAAGCATTCAGGATGCCATCGAGAACCTCGAGACCATGCAGTGTGAGCAGGCGGAAGCCCTCACAAACTACCTATCTGACTACTTCATCTGCCATCCCTGCCCCTTCTCTAGAAAAAATTACAGTGCCCGCAGCAGTCCCATTAGTCACATCAGACCCACAAAACCAGTCACAGAAGCAAGCCATCCTTGAGTCCAAGTGACAGCTCGAGGAGGAAGAAAAAGATTCATAATCATGGTGAGTGTTTTTGAATGTTTGCTGTTCCTATTAGCTACTGAGGACTACAAAAAAAGTCTGTTTTCTGGGCCATTGGAGGTGCACAGATCCTCCCTGACTTGTACCATGCAGATAGAAAAAGGGCATGAAAAAGGGAGTGAGTGTCTCACAGCCACATTTATAATCTCCATCCCATTCTAGCTGTGATAGTGAATTCCTGGTGAATGCTGGTCTACAGAACATTGCTGGTGAGGGAATGAGTACTGTTACTGCAAATGAACATCAAGGTGAAGTGTTGAAACATTTGTGATGCAGCTGGTCACTGCCTGACACTGATCTGGTAACTTGTCACTTCTTATCCCAAATCCAAATGCATTCACGCATCAATGGCCTCTGTCTCTGAACTAATGGGAGCTGCTTTTAATTTGACCCTGAATCTGAACCATCCTGAATAAGGTATTCTTTGGCAATACCTTTAAAGAGGAAGAAGGCCAAAATAATGTTTGGCTTGTTTTTTTGTGCGGCCAAGGCTACAGTGTATAGGATGAAGCAGCGTATGACAATGCACAATACTCTCTTCATGGAGAACAGGAGGACTTCCCAGAGCTCCAAACAACAGCATCTTTTAGTTTAATTCACCTTAGTTTAGAGACTGAGCATTGAAACAGGCCCTTCCCGAGCGCGTACCAACCAGCAATCCCAGTACACTAGCATTATCCTACACACTCAGGACAATTTACAATCTTTTCCAAAGCCAATTAACCTACAAACCTATATGGCATTGGAGTGTGGGAGAAAACCGGAGCACCCGGTGAAAACCTATGCGGTCACGGGGAGAACGTACAACATCTGTACAGACAGCACCCATAGTCCGCATTGAACCCTGGTCTCTGGCATTGTAAGGCAGCAACTCTACTGCTGCTCAACCGTGCCGCCTCTCTTAAGACCATTTGCACCCCCCAGTCCTAATGGCCCTGATGCTTGATTGCTATTATCATAAGATTATAAGTGTGTGATAGGAGTAGGATTAGGCCATTCGGCCCATCAAGTCTACACCATTCAATCAAGGCTGATCTATCTCTCCCTTCTAACCCCGTTCTCCTGCCTTCTCCCCATAACCTTTGACACCCGTACTAATCATGAAAAATCATTATTATGTCCTGTCATTACCAGGAGATTGACAGAAGACAAACAAAGTCAGAGACGATAGCCTATATCCCTCAAAGATATAAAAAATAATTATTTGAACAGAGGAAGATACCAAATGTATATAAAAAATAATTATATGAACAGAGGAAGATACCAAATGCCCTATACTTAATAGTTGCAAAAAATTGGGAGAGGCATATAATAGCCACTTGCACAAGATTGATCTCTGATTGATTGGGTCAACAGTGACTTTCAACTATGGACAGAGTAATCTAGGTCTGGCTGTGTGTCTGGTGCTCTCTCTGTGGATCCAGATACATTTCTGTTGTAGTCACTGAAAATCATAGTTTGCTTGAACAGGTAGGCAGGAGTGTGGCTCCAGGATAATTCTTGGTGAATAACCTATTGTGATGGTGCCTCTCCAAATATATAGCAACTATTAAGTATAGGGCATTTGCAGGGCCGGATTTAGATGAAGAGAAGTTATTCCACTTGTGAGGCCCCTCCTAATTCCCCACCCCCACGACGAGAGGAAGATGGAAGAGTCCACCAGATTGACACCGATGTGCAGCCGAGCGTGGCCAATGAGAACGGCTGGAAAGCTGCGCTTTTTATTTATTGCCAGTGCTAGTGTCGAGTTATCAGCTTAAAACACTATTATTCTGAAATGGAGAGCAAGGAAAATTACTGAAGTGTTGTTCAGAGACTATAGTGCATTGTGACAGCATATGTAAGAAAGGCCTATGACAGTGTCAAAAATATTATACACCAGGCCCGTACAAAGCTTTTCAAAAAGGGGGTGGCATGGCAGGATTACAAACATTTTATGTGAATTAAGTGCATGCAGCGTATATCGCAAGCGCGAAGCTCAAAGACCCTTGCGGCCGGGGTTTTAGATGCTCTCTGATGCATTGTGAGCCTTATTTTGGAGCATTTTTGCACCAAATTTATGACCAATATTTCAGAAATAATTTTGGTTGAGTCAAGAGTAATGAGTGATTGGAATGGGATGATTGGGATCATTGATTTTTTTAAATCAAGAATTGAAGCTGTCCTTGTTTTAATAATCACGTTGTACTGTAAAATGTTATGTAAAACATTATAAAGGAGCATGCAAACACTGCAAATAAAATACTGTTAGTTTTTGCAGTAAATAAAACCTTTTTTTAGAAAATGTTTTGTGTGTTGATTTGATTGCCTGTTACTGTTCGCCTGCGTTAGTGTGCACATTAAAAATATGATGCAAAATGAAAGTCGCCAACTATGGAATACATATTTTTCAGTATTGTTATCGAAACGAATGCAGTTCCAATTGTTTGATATTATTCATATGGAGGAGAAAATATAATTGCTCTAAAACCTACCTTAATTTTGCAATCTCACTAAAGATAATCCCCCTTTCCCTCTCCCCCTCCTCCTTCCCCTCCCTCTCCCACCCCATCTCTCCCCCCCCTTCCCCTCTCTCTCTCCCTCCCCTCCCTCTCTCTCCCCTGTCTCTCAACCCCCCCACTTTCCCCCTCGCACATCGCCACCTCTCTCTCCCTCCCACACAGCGAAGTTCCGACTCCGTGCCGCAGATACCGCAGCCCCCCCCAGTCCGGAGAAACGGGCACCCCCGCAAAGCAATATTCCACTACTTACCTGGAGTAGATGCCTAGGATCATTGGTCGACACGGGGCATCGAGGTGATTGTGTGGAGTGCGAATGGAGATCTGAACCCGCCCAGGCCCACTGCGCACTCGCGGAGAGACAGCATCATTTTTGCGTCACGACTGCATCACCGGCTTCCCCCAACTGCGCAGGCGTGGATGGTTGCAATTTTCCCCCCAAAACTTCCAGCGGGCCGGAACCACAATTTTGGGTAATTTCCATCAAAGTGGAAACACTGGTGTATTCCAATGTTTTTTTCTCTGGATTTATTTTTACTCTGGGGGAAAAAACACCTTGGCCGGAGGCCCCCTAGATTTTGAGGCCCTAGGCTTCAGCCTATGAAGCCTATAGGTAAATCCGGCCCTGCCGAGTCCCCCCTAGATCTCGAGGCCCTAAGCTTAAGCTTGTGAAGCTTATACGTAAATCCAGCCCTGGGCATTTGGTATCTTTCTCTGTTTAAATAAATATTTTTGATATCTTTGATGGATGTTGGCAATGGTCTCTGACAACTTCTATTCCAATTTCCTCAACTTTATCAGGTAGGTTGGCTTTGGTCTCATCCTTCTGCTCCTACACACACAGGAGGACCAGCAGTGCCATTTCTAAGGCTCCCGGATTCTAATTAACAAGTGACAAGGACTCACTCCACACTATTATCATAACATTCTATATCTAAACAACAACATAAATGTGTCTTATTTGGTCTCTGATGGTCAGTATGTCCAAATCCATAATGCAATTAAATTGTAAATGTCATCCAGTTTCTTTTGGGAACGGAAGGACATTCAAAACCTAGCACACACCCCAAAACAGGCTGAGACCAACTTTCATTATATATCAATTTTGTTTGAGTTCAACTCAAACCACTGCCAATCTGCAGGGAATGTTATTACTAGTGCTCCTGTGCAATGAAATTGGGCACTGAAAGCTAAAGTCACAGATATCTGAGGAGTGACAAGATGATACAAATGAGAAAAACATTTACAACTTGCAGTCTTAAAGTGTGTTGGAACAGCCAAACCGCCTGAAATACAGAAAGCCAAATCAAAACTGGCATTCTCATATTGCACGGAACAGTTACTGTAGTTAAAATCATTTTAACTTTGAACCATTCAATGACATCAACATATTCTCTTTTAACTACTTCACCATTAATCAATGCCATAAAGAGAACAGTTATTACATTTGTGTGAGATTCAGAATCTTCAAGGTATACTTCTTCAGAAGCCTGAGGAGGGGCAAGATGAATGCTGACTTTCATCATTGTAACGATTTCAAAATAAAATGGCAATGCTCACCGGGGTTTCATATCATTACAGCATTACAGCAACATATATAAAACAAAAATTTTAATGGGCAAGCTTGCTGAAGGATATTTAAATACTGCAATAAATCACAACATTTATTTTGCTTCAAAATATAAATATAGATTACTTGTTTATATTTTACATATATAAAATATAATTTCACAGACAATCTGAGATTTTACTCCCGTTCTCTGTCTCCTTCCTGTCATACTAAAGGGAGACTAGACAACTAGACACAATGGTTGCAGTTGATATGCAGCGGTATTGATGAGGCTTGATGTTTATCCAAAGGTTCCATCATAGATATGAACAACATATCATGAACAAATATACAAATGCTGAACAAGATGCTCAATAGCTTCCCAATGATGACTGGCCTATTCAGCACCATTATGGACAATGAATGCAAACAGGCAATTGGGTCACCAATAACCTCTTAATTCTAATTTGGTTCAGGGCACCATTCCCTTTAATAATTATAGTCAGTGATAAAATCCAAGCTGACAGTTTTGTTCTCGGTCAATGCTCCTTTCATTTAATTGGCCAGCTTGCATAAGTGTTGGTAATGTTCTTACTTATTTCCATTCACATCAAATGCCAACACTTACAAAGGTAACAGTTCTAGCTGGCCATTGCAAAGAGATAAATTGATACCATGTTTTAATATATCACGCAACACTTTTTGATGTATTTCAATGCGGGTTGTTATGGGTAGAGAAACATGTTTCATTCTCTGTACGTCAAAGGATGTGCAACCAGGAAATATATCAAATCAATCCAAAGAATGGCATACATGACAGAGATTCTGAGATTGAGGAATATGGCCAAGACTGACATGATTGCAAAAACCCGAATGGGCCTGTCCCATTAGGCGATTTTTTAGGCAACTGCACGCGATTGTCATAGTCATAGCAGGTCGCCGAAAAACCGGCGACTGGACTAATGGGCCTGTCCCACTTAGGCAATTTATTAGGTGACTGCTGGCGAATACGACAATGGAATTCACCGAAGTCAGCACCGGCGACAACCTACGTCACCTTGCCACAACTTACAACATCCTGGCGACAACCTATGTTAACCTAGCGACAACTTACGACAGCACCTACATCCAGCTACGCTCATTGGCGTCAAACCCACTGTCGCAGAAAAATATTCAACATGTTGAAAATCCAGTGGCAACCAGAAAGACGCTACGATTATATGGGCAACTGAGGAGACTACTCACGACCATACAGGCGACACCCCGGTGACCATGTGGACGGCCTAGTCACCTGTAGTCGCCGAAAAAAATCGCGTAAGTGGGACAGGCCCATTAACAACAGAATTAAGGAAGAATACTCTTATCATGCAGCAGTTGTGTTACACTTAGACTTCAAATTTCCAACAGGCCAAGATTGCTCGGAGCCAGTTTTTCCACAAGGATAATAATGCTGCAAGTATTTTGTTTACCCATATTGGGTAGGGGCAACTGAAAACTACATCTGGGTGTGAAATTAGAAGCTCACAAAATGGTGATGAGATATGATAATTATCATTGTTCAAAGTTGAACTTCAAAATTGAAGATAAATAGCCATGACTGGGACAGTTTTCAAAAATCTTTCCAAAGGTTATATTGGGCCACCCATCCTGTTTCATAAATCAAACCTTCAATCCTTATTGGTAACCATGTAAGCTTCCGTCCAGAAACAATATTTAAACTACAACTTACAATTGCAAGCTGTAGCTCATCAATATTCTCAAACAGTCTGACAAGTAAATGAATTGCAACTCAGACATCCGTTGAACAGTTATTAATGCAAAGAACGGCTTTCACAAAGACCACCAACAACCACGACAGCATCTCCATTCAGCACAATGTACTGTAATGGGGCTAATCAAGGTGGATCCATCCTGCCACTTGGACCCACACTTTTCAAACACTGACAGCTTTGACTATCATTAACCTATAAGGATGCGCTGCAGGCTCGTCAGAGGTTCTGTGAGCACATCCATCTGCTTGCTCCAAAGCCCTTCTCCATCGCGCTCATAGCAGAAGACTGCCCTTGCGGCCAGTCTGGAAAATACAGGATGATCCAGAGCTATATGAACGGTTTTCTTTATGATGCAGCAGTAGATCTGTTGGTCTCCTAATTTTTGAGGAAGGACATTCTTTCTATTGAGGGAGTGCAGCGTAGGTTCATTAGGTTAATTCCGTGATGGCGGGACTGTCATATGAGGGATCGACTGGGCTTATATTCATTGGAATTTAGAAGGATGAGAGGGGATTATAGAAACATGTAAAATTCTTAAGGGATTGGACAGGCTAGATACATGTGGGGGGGGAGTTCAGAACCAGGGGTCAGTTTAAGAATATGGGGTAGCCCATTTAGGACTGAGATGAGGAGAATCTTTTTTCAGCCAGAGAGTTGTGAATCTGTGGAATTCTCTGCCACAGCAGGCAATGCAGACCAATTCACTGCACGTATTCAAGAGAGAGTTATTCAAGACCTATATCTGTCTTGGGGCCAACAGATTCAAGGGATTTGGGGAGAAAGCAGGAAGAGTACTGATTCTGAATAATCGGCTATGATCATATTGAATGGCAGTGCTGTCTCAAAGGACCGAATGGCCTACTCCTGCACCATGTTTCTTTCTGGCCACATGGCCAGTTGCTGTTATTTTTGATGTAGCAGTTGGAGTGCGGAACTCTGTACCACATGGCTGGAGTGATGCAATTGACATACACAGATTTGAAGGATACGTACACAAAAATACAGGAAGAGACAAATATCAAACAATACTTGATAGGAGGAGTGCTGATGAACACCCAACATAAACACTGGCTTAGACCTCGTCAAGTGGCATGTTTCTGTGCTGAAAAATAATATTAGCCAATGCATCAGTCATCGCTTTATATATTCAGAAGGTAATTGACAACTCACTATGGTTGAGTGCTGAAAAGGACCCCCTGTAGGAAGAGGCAGACAGGAAACTGCAAGGCAAAAGTAACTTGATCAATACATCAGATTGGCTGAAGTTCTTCCTTGGTCACTGTACTGTTGTAACCTTTGGCCACAGTTGATAAGTAGTGGTGTATGAGTGAAGTCTCATTCAATTTCCAGCTAGTATCTTTACTATTGAACATAAACAATGTATTTTGCCTGTTGATAATTCAAAATAGTAACATGGAGGAGTGAAAAAAATACTCTAAGATCAGGCAGCACTGTGAAGAGAGAAATCGAGTTAATAATTCAGATCTATAATGTTTCACCCAATTAGAAAGTTTCTTTCACTTCACCTACAACATCCTACTTGATTAGTACGGGGTGTCAGAGGTTATGGGGAGAAGGCAGGAGAATGGGGTTTGGAGGGAGAGATAGGTCAGCCATGATTGAATGGCGGAGTCGACTTGATGGGCCGAATGGCCTATTTCTACTGCTATCAATTATGATCTTATGATCAAGGCATATGGAAACTAATTCCCAATATCACTTTGACAATTGCTCCAGCATTCTGCTGCTTGCACTTTGCAGTTTCCAGAAATCCTATCACAATTTGCATTCTGCTGTAAGTGTCAATGTTCTAATTCCTGTGTCCTTTAAAGTTTGCCCAGTTTTGTTCAAACCTCAAATGCTTTAAATATAGGTTGGCTTTTCTTTGGAGACAACAACTATCTATTTTTATTTCAGTGGTTTTTAAAACACTGAGTATTTTCATCATTTGTTTTTTTACTTCAGTAGCAAATCTAATATTGGCCGCAAACAAAGCACAAAATTAAAACCAGCACTCGTTGTTTCATTTGAGAAATATTTCGATTTTAATGAACTCTACTATTCATGTAGCTTCCATGCCATGTAGATGTGTAACAAAAAGCAAAAATATAGTGTTATAAATTCAAGTACCAGGAAACTATTTATGAAACTATTTTCGCCCTTCCTCGCAGCCTAACAACTTGGATTGATGCGGCCTTTCCCGGAGACGGCCCAGAGCTTCAGCAGCGGGCGCGGCGGGGACTTCCATCGTGGAGCCAGAAGAAAGGCTCCAACCCGCCGGCCTGCTGACTTTAACATTGTGAAGCCGCGGTCTGCGGAGCTTCTAGCCGCAGGTGTGGCGTGGTCTTACCAACCCGGAGCCAGGGATCCCTTGCCAGGGGATCACCGGAGAAGAGCTTCGACCACTGGCCTGCCTTTGGCCTATAACATCAAGAAGCCGCAGTCTCCAGTAAGAAACTGGCCGATTTGGGAACTCCAAGCCACAGAGTGTGTTCCATCTGTCCCGATGTTGGAGCTTCGATCATCCCGACAAGAGGGCTTGTACATCGGGCCCTCCGTAGCGGTGACTACGGAGGGTCAAAGCCCCAAACACGGGTGAACTAAAGGAGGAAGACTGACTGAACTTTATTGCCTTGTGGTGGATGTTTATGTTAAGTTCTAACGTGTATTGTGTTCTTTTAATTGTATGGCTGCATGGTAACTCAAATATCACTGTACCTTAATTGGTGCATGTGACAATAAATGTGAACTTGAACTAGAATGCACCTTATAAAATTGTGCACAAGTTGAGTGAAATGCAAAATCTTTGCCTTATAGATTATCGTTTTTGTGTGTGTGTGCGCACGTGTGCGCGTGTGTGCGTGCGCGTGTGTGTGTGTGTGTCCCCCTACCCCCAATTTCTTCAGACCTACTCATATTTCTGTTGTCAAGCTGGCCCAGCGGGAAATATGTCCAAGATACATTATATAATCCATATATAATATTTGGACAGAAACACACATTTCCAATTTATTAAAAAGATTTTAAAAGGTTCAGGAAAAATATCAATTTCTCAGTTTGTCATGGGCAACTGGCCAGTTGTATGAAATTGGAGGATAATTCCAAAACAGACTAAATATTTCAAAGCTAGTAACCAATTACTCAGTGGCAACCCCATGATTGATTGTTCCTGCACCATCTGCATTTAGACCATTACAACATATTGTTTTAGACTACTGCTTTCAACACATTACTGCATTTGACAAATTAATTACTGGATTAGCTGACTACTGCCTATATTTAAAAAAAACTAATATCATAGGGCAACTAGTAATATTTCACTGCCTTTCTATCAACATTGCTTCCTTTGACACGAGAGCCAACTTTACTGTTAAAATGCACAAGCTGATGCTCTTTTGGAGAAGGAGCCATGTTGCACACAAAAATATATTTGGTGTATCAACATTGACATTTGCTACTATGAACAAAGATGCAAAATAATAATATTTATAAGGATTTTAACTGACTGTGTGTGCTATATGTTGTTATCCTTTCTATTCATGGAGGTCTCCTCAGTAAAATTGGTAAGAGAAACAGCATCTCCTGAAGCCCTTTTTTGTGGGGCATGGAGTCAACCAATCTTGATTTTTTTTCTTTTTGTATAAACACTGTTGACAAATAGCTTCCCCTTCAAATAAAAAACATGTATGTGTTTGATGTTGAAGTAAGCTCAGGGTGATAAGCAGTTCTCGGTTTCACTACTTTCCGAAACAATCTGGTTTTGTGCTTGGAGCCACTGAAGATGCTGAGAGTAATTAGAGAGCAGGAATAATTGAGGAAAGTAGATGAAAATTATATACTTTAGACATTTAGACTTTAGAGCTGCAGTGCGGAAACAGGCCTTGCAGCCCACCGAGTCCGCGCAGACCAGCGATCACGTATACACTAGCACTATACTACACGTTGGGGACTATTTACAATTTTACCAAAGCCAATTAACCTACAAACCTGTACGTCTTTGTAGTGTGGAAGGAAACCGAAGCCGGAGAAAACCCAACACACGTTTTATTCAAATCTTTAGGTTATTTTAATATTTGGATTAACAGGGAAAACATGCAAACTCCGTACACACAAGCACCCGTAGTCAGGATCGAACCCGGGTCTTTGGAGCTGTAAAGCAGCAACTCTACCGCTGCGCTCAGCTTAACTTTTCAGGAAAGCACTGGCAGTTTTGTTGGAAAGGATTAGACATTCATGGACTTTCTCACAAATACTAAAGTTCCAAATAGCTGATAGCTCTTCACTGAGGTTTGGTTGTCTGTATTCTAACATTGTATTCTGGATTGCAACCTTGTTGTGGTCGGAGAGCTTGTGTGTCTCAGTGACCCCTAGAGCTATGCCAGCGGGAGATTCGTCTCCTGTTAGGGTCTCCCATGCTGGACAGGTCAAAGGGTAGAGGCAAGACGAAGAGCGATCCCACTGGTCCTCCAGGTTGGAGGTTGAGCACAGGGCTAACAACCCTGTCTCGTAAAACACATATGTTACGGAAATAAGCAACTGAAGGAATCAACAAGGAGTGGAGGATCGTTGTTGCTGCCCTACATGTCAGGAGGCATAATAGGCAGTAAGTAAGTAATTCTAACATGGTGGTCTGCAGGGGAAGTGCATGTTTGCATTGATTCCTGCCATTTACAATGGGAATCCTTTCAAACAAATTGCATTTTAGGTCTGGCACAGTCAGCTCTTCCACAGTGAAGAACAGCTTTGAAGGACTAAAATAGCAGCAATTTTAGATTTTTATCATTTTAACAAAATCCAATATTTAACAAATTAATAGTCTCATTCATTCTTGATTTTTTAATATCTATTCCCATCTGGGTTTTTTTTCCCGGTTTTGTCAGCCAGTTGTCAGGTCTGGTGGCTTAGCTTCTTCAGCTGTTTCATGGCTGGGGCTTTTACTGCCCCTCCCCCAAATCCCAAAAGGGCCACAATTTGTCACAGAAGGTGTTGGGAGAAACTAATCTGGGGGAGCTGCACTCAGAACGCAAGGATCTATTTGTGAGTTTGCAATGGACGCAAGAGATTCAGTGCTAGTGGGCAATATTCATCTGCTTTTCAGAGGGCTTGAATTCTGATCTGAGGTTGCCACTTTTCCTCCACTCATAGAGAGTCATAGAGTGATACAGTGTGGAAACAGGCCCTTCGGCCCAACCTGCCCACACCGGCCAACATGTCCCAGTTACACTAGTCCCACCTGCCTGCGCTTGATCCATATCCCTCCAAATCTGTCCTATCCATGTACCTGTCTCAAATGATGGGATAATCTCAGCCTCAGCTACCTCGTCTGGCAGCTTCCATACACCCACCACCCTTTGTGTGAACTGTCTTCTTTTTGATATTAGTCTCTCAATAGTCTCTGCCTCATCCATCCCCATTTCTTTCGTGCTAACCTTTGTGACTGTGCACACTACACTAGCATTTATACCTCAGATCACATCAGAATGATGGGTGACCCCACAGGAGGGGAGGGGAGGGAGGGGAGGAGGCCGAGAACAAATGGGGACCCAGCAAGGGTTGGTAGTGGGGGGCAGTAGATAGGAATATTCTGTGAACTTTTGTGATTTTGTCGGTGCCAAAACGCGGCAACACTTGTGTACTGCCTGGGTGAGGTCTGCAACATGACTTTACTGGGTTGTATGCAAAACAAAGCATTTCATTGTACCTAGGTGCATGTGGCAATAACATATCATTGAATCAATGAATTGATTATACTAAATGAGCCTGCATCCCCAACAAGTTCCTCCAATTACTAAAACCCATCCTCTAGTATCAAGGTATAAGAGGAATAGTAATAATATTAATAATCTCCAATTAATAAAAACCTACCCTCTAGTATCACGGTACCGGTGTCAGAGGGGTTAAGAAGGGGAGATAGATTAGCCATGATTGAATGGTGTAGACTTGATGGGCTGAATGGTCAAATTCTGCTCCTATCCCTTATGATCTTATGAATAGGCACTTCACCGTAAGAGAGTACAGGAACAGAGGAACCATTCAGCCCCAATGCCTGTGAAAATTAATTTTCTTTCACCATAGATATCCGTGAAGTGAATATAATGGTGAAGTGAAATAAAAATAGCAAATGATGGAAATAAGCAGCTGTCAGGCAATATCTATAAAATGTGAATAAGAGGTTCTCTTTCGAAAGATAAAATAATGGTGATATAGTTTAATATTCAATGAACATCATACTTGGTACATTTACTTTATTTTCCTGTATGGTCCATATTGCATTATCCTTCCTTTGTATTCATCTCTTTTTTTTAAATGTGCAAGTATAGAGTATGTGGGATGTAAAAATTAAGGTGAATACAAGATACTTTGAAAAACAGCCACTTGAGCCCACGTGTCAACTTCAAAAGGTGGTGATTTCTGAGGAGTGCTGAACTGCAATACAGCACTGATGGAATATAAATATCAGTGTTGCTTCTTAATATCAGGATGAAAAAAAAATCTCAAGGTATAAATCTGATGAACAAGGAGTTCCTTACATAGATAAATATTGCTCTCTCAACACTTCAAAAAATAACCAGTTGCAAAGCACTTTAGTAGTTCCAGAGGTCATGAACAGTATAAAGAGTGCAAGTCTTTTAAAAAAAAACATAAATCCCAAAAAGCAAATTATTATTTTTGAATTATGAACAGCATAGCAGCATTGCTTGTAAGGTTCCTCAACAAAACAGAGCCTTTCCTTGAGGTATGTGAAAATAAATTTGCCAATCTGCGTATACTGCGTACACATTGTAATTACAGCTGTGTATTGTACTCCACTTCTGAAATGTAATCTTTTTTTTTTTAAAGGGCCTGGATTTTGGAAGCAGGAATAGGGTGGATGCAACTTACTGCTGCTGCATGTTTAACACAAGCAACTAATGATAAATTTCTGCCCTTTAAGATTTAGAAAGATTTGGGCTAGCCGTATGGATATGTATAAGGAATGCCTGGCAAACAGAGGAAATGCAAAATAAATTTTAATGCATTAAAATTAATCAAAGACACACGTTTAGTGTTTTCAAATATGTCTTTAAAAGTTACAAATCAGCAACCAAGAATATCTTCTGGATTTCTCCCTTCCCTCAACCTGATAAATGCCACAAAATGCTGTCAAATCCATTTTATCACTTTGCAAAGTGTCAGACTTCTTCATATTTCCACTCTGTCTAACAAAGCCCAGATTACTCCGTGTTACCAGACATGAAGACATAGCTTGTAATTTCACAACTGCCAAGCTCCAGAACCTAACACCCTGTTTCCACCAAAGCACAGGTCAAAGCACAGTATGTTTAAACTCATCCACATCCGTCTCCATGCTAAATAGCAGATGTGTAACTTAAATAAGTAAAATCCCAAACATTCACACACCTAATAGTTATACCCTACACCACCAGCACACCACCAACAAAATGTCATGCAGATTTATGACTATGGCCTCTATAATAACTCCTCCCTGAAATTGCAACCTCTACCTCGGAGAAAACTAAGGGCAGCAGGCGCAGATGTCTGAAGAAGGGTCTCGACCGAAACGTTGCCCATTCCTTTTCTCCAAAAAAATTGTCTGTCCCGCTGAGTTACTCCAGCATTTTATGTCAACCTTCTAGCTGAAGGTCCACTCCAACTCGCGCACCATTCCAACTTGAAAATATATTGCTGTTCATTCATTCTTACTGGATCAAAATGTTGGAACCTCATCCCCAACAATGCTTCACCAGAAGAATTGCAGCAGTTCAAGGTAGCTCTCCACCATCTTCTCAATGGTGCTAGAGCTGATTTTAACCTATTTTCCTGTAAAGGGACTTCTTGTGGGAGCCATAATCAAAACAATATTCTGAGTTTGGGAGCCACTTGCACATGTCCTGACTACCGCCACTGAGGATTGTGTTGATTATCAAGGCCAGATCTAAAATCAACTGCCTCTCTTAATTTTTTTTATAGCTTTGACCCTTTGAACCTTGGCAGAAATGGCCAGAACAATGCCATGATCAAATGCATCAGGAAATCCGCAGGAGGTAGTTTTCAGCTGAATCAAATATTGATATGTCACCCAGGAGCACACAAAAATGAAAGTCATGACACTTTTGGATGATTGCAACCAATCTGACATGATTTGGCAGACAACACAGCTAAGCACAAACATCCAAGTACATAGCCTTAAAAAGGCCAATCCAAGCACTAGACCTGAATCGCATGAGGGATTTCAATTATTAACACTTCAGCAGAAAATACGTGAATTACCTTGAAATAAAACTGAGTAAAATACTTAAGATTAAGATTAAAAGCAAAGGCATGTCTTTACTGTCCTAAGGAACAAAAATTAGCTTTCTAAAAACCATAGATCTCTGGATAATGGTGATCCCATTAAGATTGCATGAAGGATGTTGAAAGGGGCCACAACGTCATAAATTGAGCATAGCTGTTAATATTTTTTTGTTGAAAAAGCAAACTTTTCCAGTACATATAATAGCTAAAGGTCAAAAAGAGGTGAGAAGCTTACAGAATACTGATAGGGATGGACAGGGGGGGGATAGACAAAATGCAGCAAATATAAGCAAATCCAAAGACTGGGGTAGCACAGTAATAGCCCTCCAACATGGGCAACAGTAATAGGCTTTGGCAATGGAAAGAAATGTGATGGTACGGTGGTGCAATGGTAGAGTTGCTGCCATACAGCGCCAGAGATCCAAGGTTGATCCTGACTATGAGTACTGTCTGTACAGAGTTTGTACGTTCTCCCCGTGACCACGTGGGTTTTCTCCAGGTGTTCGGTTTCCTCCCATACCCCAAGGACGTGCATGTTTATAGGTTAATTGGCTTAGCATAATTGTAAATTGTCCATAGTGTGTAGGATAGTGCCAGTGTAAGGGGGTGGCTGGTCAGCGCAGACTCAGTGGGCCGATGAGGTTGTTCCCACGCTGTATCTCTAAGCTTAGATAATACTATGTGTTAAGCTCAGCTGATGTTCAAACAGGTTGCTAATGTATAAGCCTGAATGTGTGCTGAGGAGAAAACAATAACATAGGGATTGGTGATAAAAAATATAGATCTTTTACTAGGACTCAAGACAACAGACTTCCTCTTCTTGATTGTGAGTTGGAGAAACTTATCACGGAACTAATCTCAATTCAAAACAGTCAATGAACCAAAGGGATTGTGGAAAGGTGCAGCTGAATGTTATATACCCAATAAAAGCTGAGACACAACATGTAAATCATTTCATTACTAAATTGTCCCTATATAATTGAGGAGCAGAGGGCAACCTCAGAGGGCAGACTGAGATCAAATCTGGCTACTGGAGTTGCTCTAGCTACATTCAGACCAGTACCTTAGCAATGAGTCATCTGAACAATAAGAGTGAAATATTAGGAGGATGATGTGTTTATAAAAATTGCTATGGAAGAAAAATTCTTCAAAGATTAACATTGCGGAATAAAGAGTTTATGACTTTGCCTGAGGCAGAAGTCAGATTGAAGGTATGCCAAAGGGTGTTTTGGAAGAGATAAACATGCTTGAAGCAGGTTGGAAATGATTCATTCAAAGACCAGACAGAGAGGAAATGGAGGTTGTGCAATAGGCAAGGTCTTTTGGTCTTCTCCAGGAAGTGAATCAAACTGTCTACTTTGAAGTCAACAGGGGCAATGCCTTAAGATAAGAAACCAATAAATACTTGATTTGCAAGAATCCAAACTCAGCTGGTGAGAGGAAGTCATGAAGACAGGTGGTGAACATTTAAAAGTTGTTAGAAGCTTCAAAAATTAGTTAAGATTTAAAAAAATTGGAAATTTAAATTCAAAACACAACCATTATGTAGAGAAGTTTAAGGAAGAACTGCAGATGCTGGAAAAATCGAAGGTAGACAAAAATGCTGGAGAAACTCAGCGGGTGAGGCAGCATCTATGGAGAGAAGGAATAGGCGACGTTTCGGGTTGAGACCCTTCTTCAGACTGATGTCGGGGGGGGGGGGTGGGGGGGCAGGAAAAAGAAAGGAAGAGGCGGAGACAGTAGTCTTATGGGAGAGCTGGGAATGGAAGGGAAAGGAGGGAGAATGTGGGTGTCATCATGGAATGGATTAAGCATGAAGCAGAAAAAGTTATGACAATAGATCTGGCTGATTGTCGTACATATGAGAGCTCTGCCCACGCAATCCTGAAGGATTGAGGACAAGATGCTACCAATCTATTTCTGTGGGTTTGAAGTAGCCGATGCGACCAATGTGGATGACAGATGTGGCAGGAAAAGGGAGCAGGTATTTGGGGCTGTATGGAGATGGTAGGTTTCTTCAATTTTCCAGATGAGACTTAAGGTTCTCAATGCCATTGCATTTTGAGCTGTCATGGGCCAGAGATTTTACAAGTTTAGGGGAGGGCGGGGGGGGTTACAAATTTTCAAGGACCATTTTGTACAATCTGGAATCCATCTCTCATAGATAACGTCTGATGAAACGATCAAACATTGCACAAGTTTAATTACAATTAGGTGGCAATGATCCCCAACCTACTGCTGTCATCAGAGACAGAGACCATCTGCAGGATAAGTAAACCAATGTCAGCATCCACTGCTACACTGACATCCACAACATCAAGGCTCTAATTATACTCACAAGGCACACATGTCACATCATTTGCATGGCTGACACCAGACAGCCAGACCAGCCACTGTGCTCTCAGGTCTGTCACAACAGAAGTTGCCTGGAGGATGGAGAAAATGATAAAGTATGTACTGAAGTATTTACGTGCAAGTGTATATTCATGCACAAAGTGCACCATTTGGTATAACTTTGATACATCATTACACTGGGCAGTGCAATTAGTTGCGAGTTTAGTCCTTTCAATAAAGAATGTTCTGTTAATTGCATTCTCTCTGTTTTTGCTTTTGGGAAATTGAAACACCAAATATCTTACAACAGACACTTCATTAGGTCAGGTTTGAAGCATTGCTGCTCTAAGAAGCAGCAGAAGCACGAATCATGCAAATAAAGCAGAGAACAGCATTCGCAAAAGTAGATGAGCAACAGTACCTGCAATGGATGTGATGGGTATGTCAGCGAGCTGGTGAGATATGAACCGGACTTAGACATGAAGCAAGGGGAAAAGTGAGTGAAATGTTGAGCTATAGGGAAGATCAGGACAGGGAGTTGGCCAAATGCAAGAAGAGGAAGGTGAAGGAAGGCTGGAGATTCCCTGTGAAACAAACTGCAGTTAATATCTTTCTCTCATAAGAAAATAATGAACATTTCAAAAGGACCTTTTAAAACTGCTAAGCTAGAGATTTTTCAAGATTGGCACTTGTCTAGAAGAAACAGCTGGTGAATATGTGGTTCAGCTGAAGACATTGGCAAAGAGGTGTAACTTCCGTCTTCTCAGATCAGATTCTGACCAGCCACCTAATGTGCGGACTAACAACAGTGACAATTCATGAAAAACTCTGATATGCTGCAGGTAACGTTAGAAGGAAGGGGTGGATAAGGGGTAGTAAGGAGGCAATATTTAATTTACGGCACGTCTGTAATCCAAAAAGGGACCATGCGCCCAGGAATGATAATAGTGGCATGGTCTTCACAAGCAACTCGTGCAAAATCATAAGATCATGAGTGCAAGGAATAGAATTAGGCCATTCGACCCATGGGAAATCAGTAGATCATGTGAAATTGGTGGAAAGATTGAAAGGGCTTTGCCCTGATAGTTACGATAATCACCCATTCGCAAAATACCTCAAGTGGTCTGATGCTGCAATTGTCATACAAGGCATACTGCATGAGGGTGTAATACCCTGAAGAAACTAACTGCTGGTAAAAATGTTAATCTGTCTGCCTAGGTTGTAATCTACAAAGGAGATTACTTCTGCTGGGTTGTCATATCCACGATCAAATCAACTAAGTATAGAAAAGGTAATATTTAACAGTATCAACTGAACACCCAAGGATAACATAAGCGACAGAATAGTCAAGGCCATTTCACTACATGAGGAATCAACTGGAAGTACCCACATGGTTCCAGAATGAAGTTGGTACATCATAGAGCAGGAAGCACATCCAAATAACACCTTAAACATTTACTATTCAGGGGCCAGGTCTACCATGGTAGACAAAATGTGTACGAAGGAACTGCAGATGCTGGTTTAAACCGAAGATAGACACAAGGGTCTCGACCCATTTCTTCTCTCCAAAGATGCTGCCTGTCCCGCTGAGTTACTCCAGCATTTTGTGTCTATCTACCAGGGCAGTAACTTGCTTGGAAAGGGAGAGATCCACCTTACAGGAATTTCAGGGCAACTGATGGGCTAAAATCATCTGAAGAAGGGTCCCGACCTGAAACATCACCTATCCATGTTCTTCAGGGATGCTGCCAACCCACTGAATTACTCATTTTGTGTTTTGTGTTTTTCCTTGGTAAACCAGCATCTGCAGTCCCTTGTTTCTACAAGGTAAAATTTAGTTTGTCAAGAGTCAAGGGTGCTTACTGATACAAAATGATAACATTCTCACATAGCAGCATTATGGGTCTGCAAACACAGTTTGCACTGAAGATGCTGATTTAAAAGACTGGGCACATTTCAAGTGGTGCTTATCTTCTGCAAGTTTGGTTGATTAGGAAAAAAAGACAATTGGCTGAATCAGGTGCAGATCAAATTACTAACTGAAGAGAGGAATAAAGTGGAGACATGCTCTTAAGATACTTTGATGAGTGTCGCAGCAGGTTTATCAACAGAATGATCAATATTAGCCCAAACGACAAGGCCAAAGCTTAATAAGACAGAATGAAAAGAGAATTGAAAGCCTTGAAGATGATTCAGAAAGACAGAATCGGAGATGATAGCATGAAAGGAAAGATCTCATGACTACAGGGAATCAGAACAAGATTCTGAAGTAAGATGGAGTGAAATCAGAGACATGTAGGTGAGAACCTGAAGAAGTAATCAAAGTAACAAGTGTTGCAATTGAGTTTACAGCATTGAGTTTTGCACCAAATAAGTCTGTAACTGCTGTTGTTCATAAGAAATATTAACAGTTAGGTTTTACACAACCAATATGCTGTCTTCACATGACACCAGAAAGATGGTGGCCATGAACATATAGTACAATCCAATCACATTTATACTGAAGCAACAGTTGCTGAGTAGGATTTGGGACCAAGGGTGGAACAGTGGAATATTATCAACTCCTCGGCAGTGGAAATTTCAGAAAGATCTAGTGCAGCTTGCAGTATGATGAACAGAACAAGTGAATTTATAAATAGACAAATCTACAACTTATTGATGTAAGTAGTTAACTGATTGTATATTATGCAAATAGGTAATAGATTGCATAGGATATAACGTTTAAGGGAAACTGTGTAGTATATATAATTGTAAATGCACCTTTCAAGAGCTCAGTGTACAATGTTGTAAGAGTTTATATTGGACACTGACGCCAGTTCAGCGTTTATTGCTTTCACTGAAGGTTGTGCGGCTGATAGCTCTATCTATGTTAGTGTTACTTGTTGACGTAAGCAAATAAAGCAACAGCAGTCATTGCACTAATCATAACAGTGAAAGAACAATAAGCAAGATGTTAAATTATGTTGATATAATACTGAGAATGAATCATAAATCATCATTTTAAAACGGTATAATCTGGAGATTTACATCCAGAAATGAACACTTAGCATGTTTTACCCTTCCTGCGCAACGGTTAAATACCCATATTTGACACTTGGCAAAGGGCAGCCACAAGGTATTCATGCAGACTACCAAGAGCCAACAAAATTTTGGGCCACTGTGCCTGTCAGGCAAATCCAGGACAAATACCCTCACAGGTTCTTTCAGAACTCACTCGAGTTCCATTCGAGAACATTAAATGGGAAATGGGCATCCTGCATGCAGTGTTAACACATGGGACGTCCAATTTTAAATTCATGGACTTCCATACTTGAATATGGGGCAAAATAATGTGGAACCAAAGGGGAAATTAGACGATTAAAGTGAATTCAGAAACTTAATAGAACGCTGCAGATTTGCTTGAAATTTTGCACGAGTCAAGCTATTAAAAGCAAAGTTTGAGAAGATGATTTCAAATAGAGTTTCTTCACTCAAAGACAGTCTGCTTTTTGGTGAGTGAACTCTTAGACCCATTCAAGAAACCTCGGATGATAGAACGAGGGACACCATACAAGTTTATTTTAAAAATATCTTTGATGGGCAAAATGGTATTTTGAATCATTGTCCTGCGATATGTAGAATTGTTTAAATATAAATTCTTACATGCCATTCCAAAGTTATAACTTACATTCTATCATCTTTTATTTCACTGAAGGGTTACTATCACAATGGCTGCCTGTGCCATTTCACTGCTACCGATTTGAAAGCAAGCTATTTTTGTGCTTGCAGGCGAGTATGGATGCTCCCTTCCCCCAACAATGAATTTTGAATCTGCTTGGTATCATTTGAAATGATCTGGCCTATATACACATCACCAATAACTTGGCCTTAACAATGTCAATATAAAAACCCCTCCCTGGATGTGTGTCTGTGAACTAAACCTTGCCACTCCTTCTCAAAAGTTGACAGTGCAAAATAAAAGTTGGCACCAGCATCAATAATTCATTTAATATTGTTTCTCAGTTAGGAAGAAGTAAAACTGCACTTAGTACTGCACCCAGGATTAAATATGGTTTTGTGCTGGCAGAGCAAATAAAAAAGGCTCCAAAATCTTTAATTTAATGTAGGCTATAGGCTTTTCAAATTTTTCATCTGCACTTGAAAGCCACTACAGTAGGTTTGGAGATAAACTGCAGCCAGAGATGTCTGTTTGTGATAATATAACTTGTTACAGTGCAAGGTCAGTTTTTGCAACCACACTCCCTGCATGTGTTGTAAAATTTACAACAGCAAGTAAGTGAAAGTCAGAGAAGCTCCTGTGGCTTAATAACAATTAAGAAAGACATTACTGTTTTGTTAGCCACATCATCTAATGGCCCCCATGAGTGTTTTGAAAGAACCCTCCAGATGTGCGCAGAAGTATTGGCTGTCATGGCACAGTCCCCGTACATCGAACAAGCCGAGGTTCAATTCCCAACCAATAATAAATCAGTTAAATCACCAACTGCAGTGGACACCATAGTTGTCCTGCAGTGGAGTACACAAGTCAGACACAGTGCCATTTCCTGCTGGCTGTTCAGCTAAAATCAAAGGCAAAGTAAAGAAATAACATGAATCATACAATGTTTACAGAGAGAAAATTACCTTAAAGCGCTACAGCAAGGCTTCAGGCATTTCAACACTGAGCCAAAGAGATCAGGAGGGAGGGGGCAAAATGCTGGTCAGAGAGGCTTGTTTTGATTTGCTCAGAGCCTGAAGGAAATGTTTGGCCGGAAAGAAACAGAATAAAGATTATGAAAGATAATGAAGAGTAGAGATGGCCATCATTATACATGTGGAAGACAATATTGCATCTGCATACACATTTACTATGAACAGCACGGCAGATTAGAATAGACGTGTGTCTGAAGAGATTCTTGCACATCTTTGAAGGAGAAACACTACATTAGGAAGAGAAGCCACTTTTTTCTGATTATGTCTGGAAATGTGAATGGAATCCAACCATATCCATTCCATTAATCTAAACAATAGGGTTGCACGCTGGCACAGCATAGAGTTGCTGCCTTTCAGCGTCAGGGACCCAGATTCGATCCCAACTATGGGGGCTGTTTGTACGGAGTGTGTATGTTCTCCACATGACTGCGTGTATTTTCTCCGAGATCTTTGGTTTCCTCCCACACTCCAAAGACATACAGGTTTGTAGGTTAATTGGCTTGGTATAAATGTAATTTGTCCCCAGAATGTGTAGGATAGTGTTAATGTATGGTGATCGTTGGTCAGTGCAGATTCGGTGGGCCGAAGGGCCTGTTTCCATGCTGTATCTCTGAAATAAACTAAACAAAGAAAAGTTGCAGGATGACACAACAAAACATATCCTAGTCTAATGAGAACAGATAATGTTTCGTGCTGGAGGTCACATAGAAATAACTAACAGAATGGGAGGAGGGACAAGATTAGCACAAGAGAAAAGGAAAAAAATACCCTCAGAAATTGCTGCACTATGTAACAGAACGAATTATACCATCCGATCCGTATGTGTACAGTGTACTTCTGGAGAATGCTGTCCGAGCTCTAATAGATTCCGTCCGTAGGGCCACAGGGAAAGCTCTGAGAATTTATGAGCTGATTTAGCCAACGGATTTGCCACACATATGTTTTCACTGCAAATAAATGGTTTGCAAATGGCGTAAACATTAAGTCAAGGAACAGATCATAACCAGAGGGCAAGGAGCCATTCCTATGTTAGAGAAAAGGCTCTTCCCTTAACGAGCCACTGCTTGAGACTCTCTAGTAAAGACTAAACTTCACTCCTCACAGATGGATCAGAGGAATCCTTCTTGAAGACAAGTTCTCCTCCTGTTGTCCTGGATGAACCTGCTGAGGTTTCCATCTTGAGTCAGCCATATTGACGATATGCGATGCCACCCTGCCTCTCAATTTGTCTCAAAACAATCCCTCTAAAACATAGAAACATAGAAACATAGAAATTAGGTGCAGGAGTAGGCCATTCGGCCCTTCGAGCCTGCACCGCCATTCAATATGATCATGGCTGATCATCCAACTCAGTATCCCGTTCCTGCCTTCTCTCCATACCCTCTGATCCCCTTAGCCACAAGGGCCACATCTAACTCCCTCTTAAATATAGCCAATGAACTGGCCTCGACTACCCTCTGTGGCAGAGAGTTCCAGAGATTCACCACTCTCTGTGTGAAAAAAGTTCTTCTCATCTCGGTTTTAAAGGATTTCTCCCTTATCCTTAAGCTGTGACCCCTTGTCCTGGACTTCCCCAACATCGGGAGCAATCTTCCTGCATCTAGTAGGTATGTTGCAAAGCCTACCTGAAGCGTCGTTGAAAATCTGTCGCTGCGGGTGTGCGCGATTTTGGCGCCGTTTAGAGGGGGCGGGTTTAAAACGCGATTTTCTCTAAGCTGTTCAAATCGAAGATGTTCAGCCTAGTTAATTATTAACGAAAAATCGCTGGAAGACCCCGTCACAAAAGCTATTATTAGTTTTAAAGGCCTCGTATAATAGTTATAGTAGTTTAAAAATCAATCTCTAAACCCGCGACCGCCAGCAACCGCAGGGTCCCATAGAGCAAACCACAGAAGGTATGTAGCTTATTTTTACATTAAAAAGGGCTTCTAAAGATCCCTTTATACAAAGTTTAATATTGCGAGTAGCTCATTTTGGGCCCATTATATCCCGCAGTATTTTTCTGGGCATTTGGGGCACAAATCTACCGCAATGTGAACGTTCTAAACCAGCGCGTTCCACAGGGACCCACTAGAAAGCTGATTTAAATGGGCATTTATTTACAGCAATTGAGCACTAAATTCCTTCCATTTGGTCTATAAATTAATGTAAATGAGATTTAAAAATCATGTTTTATTGTGAATTATTTGTGAATATTATTTGGACATTTAGGCTATTTAAAAATGTTAATCATTTATTAAGAAATGGATAGATGTTTAGATCTAGTAATTGATGTCTGAAATTAGCTACAATTAGGTAACTAACTAATTATATGCTTTAATTTCAGGTCATCCAAGTAAGATTATTTTATATTTGTTTCAGAATGCTTCAATCTATGATAACTGAAAATTTCATTCAGTTCTCTTAATTTTTAAGAAAGTTATGGGCTTTTGACTGTTCACGATCACAGCTTTTTTGTTATGTCCATAGAAAATCAATAGGGAACAAGATGCTCATTTCCGAGTATGAAAATGGCCATAACTTTTTAAATACTTGAGATATGAAAGTGAATTAGGTGTCAAATTAAACTTATTTTTATGCTTTATCTGATGGGATAAATTACAGACTTGATTTTTAAAATCTCAAAATTTTGTAACATTGCTACATCTACCCTTAAGAATTTTATAAGTTTCTATAAGATCCCCTCTCAATCTCCTAAATTCTAGAGAGTATAAACCAAGTCTATCCAGTCTTTCTTCATAAGACAGTCCTGACATCCCAGGAATCAGTCTAGTGAACCTTCTCTGCACTCCCTCTAGGGCAATAATGTCCTTCCTCAGATTTGGAGACCAAAACTGTACGCAATACTCCAGGTGTGGTCTCACCAAGACCATGTACAACTGCAGTAGAACCTCCCTGCTCCTATACTCAAATCCTTTTGCTATGAAAGCTAACATACCATTCGCTTTCTTCACTGCCTGCTGCACCTGCATGCCTACTTTCAATGACTGGTGTACCATGACACCCAGGTCTCGCTGCATCTCGCCTTTTCCTAGTCGGCCACCATTGAGATAATAGTCTGCTTTCCTGTTTTTGCCACCAAAATGGATAACCTCACATTTATCCACATTATACTGCATCTGCCAAACATTTGTCCACTCACCCAGCCTATCCAAGTCACCTTGCAGTCTCCTAACATCCTCCTCACAGCTAACACTGCCCCCCAGCTTAGTGTCATCCGCAAACTTGGAGATATTGCCTTCAATTCCCTCATCCAGATTCACCATTTTAAGAACACAATATGGCGGCTCCCAAGGGTCGGGCCATCCTAACTGTCAAACCCCTCGGTTTGACATAAATTGCTGGAGTAACTCAGTAGGTCTGGCAGCATCTCTGGAAAACATGGATAGATTACGTTTTGAGTCAAGACTTCTTCTTCTGGGTGATTGTAGGAGGTGGGGGGTTGGTGTAGGAGGGGGTGGGGGGTTGGTGTAGGAGGGGGTGGGGGGTTGGTGTAGGAGGGGGTGGGGGGTTGGTGTAGGAGGGAGTTGGGGGGTCGGCAAGAAAGCTTCCTAGGGTTTGTAGACCAAAACTGCACACAATACACCAGGTGTGTTCTCACTTGGGCTATGTGCAAATGCAGAAGGACCTCTTTGCTCCTATACTCAACTCCTCTTGTTATGAAAGCCAACATGTTATTCAGTGTGGGAATGAGAAGGGGTGTTAAAATGCTTAGCAACATTCGGCCTTGTTGGACCGATCCTAAATGTTCAGCAAAACACGACGAGTCTATGCTTGGTCTTCCCGATATACAGCAGGCCCCATCGGGGGAGCACTGGATGCTATAGGTGCGATTAGAGGAGATACACGTGAACCTTTGTCTCACTTGGAAGGACTACTGAGGTCCCTGGATGGAGGCGAGGTCAGAGTTACATGGACAGGTGTTGCATCTCCTGCAGTTGCAGTGGAAAGTTCCTGGTGGGAAGGGATGAGAGAACCAAGGAGTTGCAGAGTGAGCGGTCTCTGTGGAAAGTGGAAAGGAGTGTTGATGGGAAGATGTGACTAGGGGTGGGATCACTTTGGAGGTGACAGAAATGTCGGAGTGTGATGTTTTGGATGCGGAGGCCGGTGAAATGAAAGGTGAGAACCAGGGGAACTCTGTTCTTGTCACGCCTGGGGGGAGGGGGGGGACCAGAGTAGAACTACAAGACATAGAGGTGAGGTTGGTGAAGGGTCCATCTATGACAGAAGGAAGGAAACTACATTTGTCATAGAAAAAAAGCATCTCAGATGAGTCTTGTCCTGGGAGCAGATGCAGTGGAGACGGGGGAATAGGCAATATTCTGTTCCTTGTGCCCTCAATAAAATATGACCCCAATAAAATTGGCCTCCATTCCCCTCAGAAGACAGTGGAGGCCAATTCTCTGCATGCTTTCAAGAGAGAGAGTTAGATAGAGCTCTTAAAGATAGCAGGGTCAGGGGATATTGTGAGAAGGCAGGAACGGGGTACAGAATGTGGATGGCGGTGCTGGCTCGAAGGGCCGAATGGCCTACTCCTGCACCTTTTGTCTATTGTCTATTGTAACAATGCATCAACATGCTGTTTTAAACAATTAAAATATTCTAATCCATTAACTGCAGGAATGCTCAATGTTATAGCAACTACCTTGTGCAATGGTCTTCAGTAGTTTTCAATGCTGAAAGTACAGGTGCACAACCTTTTATCCGAAGATCCAAATAACGAAAACCTCCGAATAGCGGCCATTTTTTCGGTCCTTGAAGAAAGGTCCTTGAAAACGTTCACCGAGGGCGGCCCGCAGAGGTGACAGCGGAACCTCCGGTCGGTCCTCGAAGAAAGGGGAACTAAATCCCCATTCATAAAAGAGAAGGTGAGGGTATATTGCGCGGGAGGGTTAATAATTGACAATATGCTGCTGCCTGCCCGCTGAGTTAAAAAGTTCCCACGGTAGACTCACGATATACAGTGTTTCGTGAGTCTTGCGTGGGAACTTTTTAACTCAGCGGGGCAGGCAGCAGCAGATTGTCGCTCGCTTCAGTATCACCCCACCTACACCCCTCTGCTTCCCGGCCATGTGTGTGACCCCTTCCCTCCCCTCTCCAGCTCCCCGCCCATTGCACCGGCGCGGGGGCTTTGCCAGTCACCGGAGACGTCAGGACCAATTAGACACCGACCACCAGGCCCACCACAAGCACGGAGATCCCAGAGACCCACAGCCAACAGCAGCCCAGCCCAGCCCCACTCCAACTACAGAGGAACCTGGGTTGCGGATGACGGGGCGCAGCTCGGGGCGTCGTAGGGGCCCATCGGGGAGCGGCCACTCAAAGCCACGCCGGGAGATGTAGTTCCTGCCCCGGGTCTTGATGTTGGAGCCCCCGGCGGGCGCTAGCAAGTCCGCGGCAATTGACAGCCGCGCCGGGCGTTGTAAGGCCCCCCTCCAGGTCACTCTCAACCTCTATGATGTTTGCTCTCAACCCCGTAATTCGGGCGGGAGAAGTCGCCGCTGCCGGTGCCCCGCAAAGCAGTCTCCCACCGGAGTCCCGCGAGCTCCCGGTGTCACCATCCACCGGAGTCGGGTCGCAGCAGCTCGCCCCCGCAACTCTCCACGCTCCGAAGCTGGCTAGCTCCACGGAGGTAGGTCCGTAGGTCCACAGCTCCCACCGCCGCCCACCGACCCCCAGGCCCACTGCAAGCACGGAGATCCCAGAGACCCACAGCCAGCAGCAACTCCAGCCCAGCCCCGCTCCAACTCCAGAGGAACACGTAGGGGCAGAAGCTGATGGTGTGCAAGGTACGTCTTGTTCTTGGGGTGGCGGATGAGGGGGCGCAGCTCGGGCTGTGGGCGAACTGCCACTTGTCGCTGTAGCGGCCAAAGATCATAGAGGAGCACCTCTATGATCTTTGGTAGCGGCCCATCGGGGAGCGGATTCCTCTGGAGTTGGAGAGGGAGGGGGGTATTGTGCTGTTTGATCGCCCCCTGCTATCACAGGGACAGGGAGACACAGCGGCTTTTTAGACTGGTGGGCAATCACTTCCAAAGTTCTGCCCACACAGTCAGTACACTTCTCCTACACTGTATTTCATACAAACATTTATTCTGCAAGAAAAAACGACATTGAAGACTCAAACTCGCGATCGAGTAACTGCCAGGATCAAGGCGCAAACTCGCGACCTTGCGGATATGAGCCGAGCACTCTACCACTGAGCCAGCCATTAAAATCTACGCTAAAAAATTTCCATTCCGAAGACCGACAAATTCTGAATTACGAAAAGTGTCTGGTCCCAAGGCTTTCGGATAAAAGGTTGTGCACCTGTATATAGTAAAGCTATTATACTGTGCTTAATACTAAAGTTGAAAAAGCTCAGCGCTCATGGAGCATTTGTGCACAAGAAATACTCGTTGTTGATCTGTCTTTGAAATCCTTGACCACGGTGCTACCACCTTAACAATATGAACTGCCGCTCAACACCATCTTTTTAGGAGCATTTAAGAGCAATTAAAACTGCAACATCAAATGGTGTAAATATCCAGCAGGAACGAACCTACAGCAGCCATAGAGAGAGAACAACAGACAAGCTTAGGATCTGCAATCTTTCACTGGGACTAGAAAAAGTGGAGACAAAGCAAGAAATGAGTGGAGGAAAGCACAAATGGCATGTCCAATGCTTTGGTAAAAGTCTTTAAGAAAATAAAATAACTAACAGGAAGGATGGTGCATGGTAAAGAAGCAAAAATGGATCAAGGGGAAATGTGAACGTGAACAGCAGCCTGCAACGGAAGTACACTGATGTGCTGGAGAGTGTAGTGTGCTCAGTCATAAGATGATGCCTTGATCTACAAGATTATGTTGAGTTTCAATGGAACAACAAACACCCACTGAACTCCTACATCAATGTTTTGACGCCAATAACCTCAACCATCTTTCCATGTGCTTTGATTCAATGGTCGTGGACTCTTTGAGCTTTGTCTTACGCATGTCCTTTTCTATTGTTCAAGATGAACGTAATCCTGTGTTGCAACTTCTCTACTTTGGTAACCTATGTTACTTACAGCGTGATTAGCTCTTGGCATTTCCTGACAAACGCCTTACTTAAGACGACTTCACTGGTAGAGTGCACGATTATTAGACCATGAACCTGCAAAACAAGATGGAATACAAGATTGCTGTTGTCAATGATCCGTAGTGCATCATGGATGCCGTTTTGAGCGATGAAATATTGCTAAATATATCTGCAATTTAGGATGTTATTAATGTCAAACACAAAATGAAGGCTGTCCTCGTTGTGAAGACAGAGCTGTGCATTGGTGAGCAAAATTAATTTGATCTATACCTTGCTTTTCTTCATGAATTACCTGCTGCAGTCCCAGTTGTGCAGAATATATTCTTCAGAAGTCAGCTGAATCAGCGAAAGGGCCATTGAGCCATTCTAAGTGATGTACTTTGATCTTGCCAAACCCAAAGTATATTTCCTGCCCTTGTCATACCATGCTTCTTACAAGCCATGTTCAGCATTGAAGAGTTGTGATTCACCGTCAGAGAAGACAGTTTCGTTTTAGCTTAGTTTAGAAATACAGCACGGAAACAGGCCCTATGGCCCATTGGGTCAGTGCCGACCAGAGATTCTCGCTTATTATCACTCTACTACACACACTAGGGACAATTTTCATATTTACCAAGCCAATTTACCTACATACACGTACGCCTTTGGAGTGTGGGAGGACTGGTGCCCCCCCCACTGTATTCTAGCGGTCTGCCCTACAACAGGGAAGGCGATGGGATGTCTAGACCACCAGTTGAAGGATCATTCTGTTGTACATGATGCATTCAAGAGAGTTAGGTATAGCTCTTAGGGCTAACAGAATCAAGGGATATGGGAGAAAGCAGGAACGGGGTACTGACTTTGGATAATAATAATAATAATAATACATTTTATTTTTGGGCGCCTTTCAGAAATCTCAAGGACACCTTACAGAGATTAACAGGAATAAAAAACATATAATCAGAATAAAATAAATAATAAAGACATCACAGAAACACAAATTAAAAACAGAATTCAGTCCAAAAACAAAAAATCAAAAACACAATGTGAAAAGAGAGCAGCGGCAGCTAAAGCGCGCCAGCGTCCACTCTCCCTTCACGGCAGCCATCTTGGACAAAGACTAACAGGATTACTTACAGACAAAAAAAATCATCCCCCCACAATGGATACCACTGTGGGGGAAGGCACAATGTCCAGTCCCCAACCCCAAGTTCACCCAAAGTCAGGCCTATTGAGGCCACCGCAATTGCCTCTACAATTGCCTCTACGGAGGCCCGATGTTCCTGGCCATTCTCACCGGGTGATCTTGCCCCGGCGTCGGGAGAGTCCTCTCAGCGGTGGATGATCAGTCATGATCATTTTGAATGTCAGCGCTGGCTCAACGGGCCAAATGGCCTACTCCTGCACCTATTTTCTATGTTTCTATGTTTCATCCTATGATTTGCCTGTTGCACAACTTGCCATATTTTAGCACAATTTCTCAGATGTTATAAAAGAGGCAATGATCAACTTTGCTAAACATACATTCACTGTCCCAGGTGGTTTCATTTATATGTTCATTTATCAGGATCTGGGTGTTGCCAAAATGGCTAACAACTATTGGCCAATCCTAATTGTCCTAGAGAAGATGATTTGTCAGGTTATATTCTACTCAGCATATTTTTGTTCATAGTGCTTTAATAGAGCTGTACGGTCAGGACATAGGTCAGATCTGGTCACCGTGCTCATCAGTTTAGTACTTATTACTATTGCATTTGTCCTCTGTTCTTCATCAATCACGATGCACATACACCATAGCAAATATTTTCTTCCATTTCAGGGCAGAGAATTCTAGACGAAAACTACATTAATTAAAGATGCGAATGGAGAGATTTAATGGAGATCTATGTGAAATTCCACACAGAGAATGATGGTCATCCAGACATTCGACCAGAAGATGGTGGCGGCAGATACAATTACAGCATTGAAAAGGTATTTGAATAGGTACTTAACATGAAAGGTGTAGAGGGGTAGAGGCATAATGCAGGCTACTGAGTTTCGCGTAGGTAGGCATCATAGTCAGCATGGACAAGGTGGACTGAGAGCACACTGTCAAATGATATTAACATAGATAGGCATTATAGTCAGCATGGACACGGTGTTCTGAAACGATGTTTCATAAGTTCATACGTTATAGGACCAGAATTAGGCTATTCGGCTCATTGAGTCTAGGTTATTCAATCATGGTTGATCTACCTTTCTCTCTCAACCCCATTCTCCTGCCTTCTCTCCATAACATTCAACACCCTTACGACTCAAGAATTTGTCAACTGCATAAAAATACCCAATGACTTAGCTTCAATAGCCGTTTGTGGCAATGACTCACACAGATTATCTGCCCTCTGACTAAAGAAATTCCTTCTCATCTCCATTCTAAAGATATATCCTTTTATCTGAGGCTGTGCCCTCTGGTCCCAGACTCCCACCAGTGGAAACATCCTCTCCACATTCACTCTATCCAGGCTTTTCACTATTCAGTAAGATTCAATGAGGTCCCCCCCCCTCATTCTTCTAAACTCCAGCAGATATCCAGCCATCAAACATCACACATTAACCTAATCATCTCCGGGATGATTCTTGTAAACCTCCTCAGAATCCTCTTTATCGTCAGCACACCCTTCCTCAGAAATGGGGCCTAAAACTGCTCACAACACTCCAAATACAGTCTGACCGGAGCCTTGCGAAGCCTCAGCATTACATCCCTGTTTTTATATTCTGAAATTCTTGCTGAAAACTACAAACGGCATGCTTTGGAAAATAAATTACATATTTGGTTGCAGTTTATTTGGCACGGGTTTTAACTTTATACCCAAGCAGGCTTATAGTTGGGAATCAATCACTCTGCTAGAGATTATCAAAGGCACCTGTTCTACGCAAGACCAGGTGGAGGCATGAAGATTGTTATTCCAGACTCATTAAATTAAATGAATTTAAATTCTGCAGCTGCCATATTTGATGCAAACTCTTGTCACCAGATTATAACTCCTGGTCTCTGAAGTAGCAGTCCAGAAACATAGTCATTGTGCTATTGTGCCATTTCATGAAATCAGAATTAGAGGGAGACTTCAACCTTCTCACCAGCGAGAGAAGAAAAAGACAAGAGTGTAACTTTTGATGTTGAAAAGCAATTTTTACTTTGATCAGGGGATAACCAGAACAACTTGCCAATCTTCATCTTGGTAAGAATCAAGAAGTCTTTACGCTCTGGCAGCTCTGCTCTACTCTTACTGTCCTTATTCATTCACATCTTATTCCAGATGGGATAACTGTGTTAACTTGTCCACCTGACTCAAAAGCATAAAAGTTAACCCGCATCACCAAATAAAATTTGTAGACAGTTATAAATTGCATCAGGGCAGGTTTTCATTTAAAAATGCCGACCAAAACAAAGTTGATTTCTGTTAAAGTTTTACTTCCCTTTACTTTGTTACAGAAAACCTCTGCAATTCTATTTCTGTTTTTTTGTTAAATGTTACTTTGCTGTAGGTTTTCAAAAAGATGTACTTGATGCTGTTATTCTAAAACTTGCAGACATTTAAGGCTTCTCTAGGTGAATTACCCTCATTCATAATGAAATTCATCGTGCAGATTGGACTGGCTTTGAAGAATAATGCCAGTAATTTAATAACTCTACTGTTAATTAGCTGACTATGCAATCTCCAACTGTGAAAAGAATAGCAAAAAAATGTGAAATATTCAAAGCCCCATTAGTAGCTTAAAAAATCTCAGTTTTCAGCTGCAGCAGTGTTGAATTGCTTAACACTGAGAACCGATCAAATAACACCAAGATCTCCAAATGCAAAGCCACATTCCAAAAAAGCCTCCGTTAGTGCAGTTAGTTTCAACATATTAAATAAATCTATGCAGAATTTCAAGGTTATTCAGTGCTTAGAATAACATTGCACTATAAACTATTTGGCTGCTCGAAATATTTGAAAAGGTGAACGGAGGCAGGGAAAAAAGAAAATATTTCTGTGTGTCATCACCAAAATAATAAGTTTGTTCTTTGCACGTTTTACTACTTCAAATGTGAACCTCCAAAGAAAATATAATTGAATTCCCTCACCAAATGGTCTGTAGACATTGTTGTTGACATTGACTGGGACTGCCCTCGCCAAGTTTAGTATTGGCCTCGGTCATTAAATATCAGTGCTTTGTCACTGCTGATCAAGTGGCTTAATATTAGAGAAAAACGTCCCACAAATGTTTCTCCAATATATTGGGCATCTAGATATTTATGAAATAAACTTAAGATAAACAGTGCATCCTTCTGAGTGCAGAGTGTTTATGTGTCTGCCAGATTACAAAGATTTTGACTATGCAGCTTGGAAAAGATTTTGATTTATTGAATAAAATATGTCACTATCATTTTTAAATTATTCCACAAAAGGCTCAAAGCACAGAACAAACTAGCTTTTGGAAATGCTCATCATTATCGAACTAAATGGATGGGGAAAAAAACAGTTTCTCACATTTCAAAAAGGATTGAGACAATGCATTCCAGTAAGATTTGAAAATCTGGATTTGTCTGGTTTCATTTATTTGATCACAGGCAGGGTTAAGGGGATGGAGCTGCCAGAGTCCATGCAAAAATAAAGAAAATAGCATGTTTGATTAGGTCATCATCGGATGCTGAAGGAGGGTCAGATGCCAAGTCTTTCATTCCATATCACCTCAATACAATAGATTGTTGAATCATGATGTGGAAGACTGGAGGATTTTTCTCCTAAAACGCCAACCAAATTGCTGCAATTTTGTGCAATCATAAAATGAGTAGTCTACTAAGAACAAGCACCTCCACAGATGTTATTATTTCCAATCAAATGAGGCACATTATGAAACAAAAATCAATCTAGGCCTAGGAACTAGAAATTCAATTCTGCAGTGCATTTTTTTTCTTAAGCTCTCTGTGATTGATATACAGTGTAAAATGAAATGTGAATGACAACTAATGGTGAAAATAAGACACAATGGAAATTTCATTTGGGCACTTCCTGCCATACAATGCACCTAGCAAGAGAATTTCTGGAGCCCACACAGGTAATATTAACTCATAAGCAGAGGTCAATCTTATGTGACCCAATAACAATTACATAACCTAGTGTTAACCACACAGAGACATGTGGGAAGTTACAGCAGGGACAAGGCCAGAAATGACCTTATTTAAAGGGATTACCAACCAATCCTAGTCGTTCTACTGTGTAGCCCTGTTCCTTCTGATGTGAAATTGGTTGCCAATTGCATGTGAGAAGAATGGGCTCCATGATCCTGACAAACTGCAGGATTTGACAAGGCTAACAATGGCCCAAAAAATTCCAAATACATTCACATCGGCTTCTGTCTGAAGGCCATCCATCCTGTTATTATGTTTGTATAATTCCTCTGGAGCAGAAGTGATGTGCAACTTCACACTTCAGGAAACATAGAAAGATAGAAGCATAGAAAATAGGTGCAGGGGTAGGCCATTCGAGCCAGCACCACCATTCAATACAATAATTGCTGATCATCCAAAATCAGTACCCCGTTCCGGCTTTTTCCCTATCTTCCTTGATTCCCTTAGCCCTAAGAGCTAAATCTAACTCTCTCTTGAAAACATCCTGTTAATTGGCCTCCACTGCCTTCTGTGGCAGATAATTCCACAGATTCACAGCTCTCTGGGTGAAAATGTTTTTCCTTATCTCAGTCCTAAATGGCTTACCCCTTATTCTTAAACTGTGCCCCTGGTTCTGGAATCCCCCAACATCGGGAACATTTTTCCTGCCTCTACCCTGTCCAATCCTCTAAGATTTTATATGTTTCTATAAAATTCCCTCTCATCCTTCTAAATTCCAGCGAATACAAGCCCAGTCGACCCATTCTTTCATCATACCTCAGTCCCGCCACCCCAGGAATTAACCTGGTGAACCTACACTGCACTCCCTCAATAGCAATAATGTCCTTCCTCAAATTAGGAGACCAAAATTGCACACAATATTCCAGATGCGGTCTCACCAGGGTCCTGTACAACTGCAGTAGGACCTCCATGCTCCCAAATTCAAATCCTCTCGAAAGAAGGCTTTCTTCACTGCCTGCTGTACCTGCATGCTTACTTTCAGTGACTGATGTACAAGCACACCCAGGTTTCATTGCACTTCCCCTTATCCTAATCTGACACCATTTAGATAATAATCTGCCTTCTTGTTCTTGCCACCAAAGTGGATAACCTCACATTTATCCACATTATACTGCATCTGCCCACTCACCCAACCTATTCCAAGTCACCCTGCAGCCTCATAGCATCCTTCTCGCAGCTCACATTGCCACCCAGCTTTGTCATCTGGAAACTTGGAGATGTTACATTTAATTCCCTCACCTAAATCATTAATATATTTTGTAAATAACTGGGTTCCCAGCACTGAACCTTGCAGCACCCCACTAGTCACTGCCTGCCATTCTGAAAAGGAACCGTTAATTTCTACTCTTTGCTTCCTGTCTGCCAACCAGTTCTCTATTCATGTCAATACACTACCCCCAATACCATGTGCTCTAATTCTGCACAATAATCTTGTGTTGGACCTTGTCAAAAGCTTTTTTAAAGGTCCAGATACACAACATCCTAGAGGAAATATGCGAGCTGCCCTTTCCCCATTATTTAGCTGATTCACTTAAGCCAAGTTTCCTCATGTACAGATCCCAACTCTAGACTTGCCTCTACCTTCCACAAAGTCCCAGGATTATGCTGGAGGTTAGGAAAGAAATATACTAGCCGTTTTTATATAAATCCTATGCTGCAAAATCTCTTTGCCCAACTAATATTGGCGGATGCGAGATACACAGCATATCTGAATGGATAAAAGATAAGGAGAGGAGCGAGGCAGGCACACAAGGCCTGTTATAAACCATCTAGACATGAAGACGTTGTAGGATGCAAGAAAAATAATTGGATATGAACATAGCACCAGAGGAATACCAGAGGATATGAACACCACCTTACATTTCTTGTGGCGTTGGCACAGGTTTGCATAGCCTCAATTCTCACATTGTCCTTATTTGTTAACTTCTTGTATGGCCACTTCATCTCATCCATCTTAAGCTCCTTTCAGCTGTCAACCTATTCTGCAAGTGATGTCAATCTCGGAGCTCACTCCCATCATAGCGCCAGTTCACGAAAAACTATTCCTTTCATTAGCAGTTGAGAAGCTGTGCAATGATTTGCAGCAATGCCTGGATTCAGTGGCCTGACACCTTTAAGTGGAGGCATGACATCGTTCAGTGTTGATTTCAGCAGGTCCTCTCCACTTGAGAAGTTTTTTCCATTTAACCTGTGGCAATGCAAACTGCAGTTCAAACCCACATGCAATTAGGCACCACGCAGTCATGGAAATCCCACACTGATGTCTCTGGGACACTGGGGCAGCTGCTCAGCTTGTTTTCATGGCCTTAGGCTTTCCTTGGTCTAGACGTTTAATACAAGCAATGTATGTTATATTACAAGGGATAAGTGACCAATTCCCATTTATTTTCATTAAATTATTTTATGGGAATGGTTTAAAAAAGTCCACAACATACTTTTGGAAAATTAAAAGTTCAAAATCTAAATGATTGGACACAATCCTGATGGACTGATGTCCTACCATTACACAAGCACAAATGACACTGAGCCAGAACTTTACTGTGAAATGAAATTGAGAATAATTGCAAGAAAACAACCCTAGGTTAGCTTGAACTTAAGCCGATGTTGACTTTCACCACCGATACGTCCAACCATCCGACCTGATGGATGTTGAATTTCATCCAAAGTTTTTGCTGGCCACTGAGTTCCCAACTATTCACTGTGTCAAAGAAAGACCTATACTTCCCCGATTGAAAAAGGAAGATTTGGACTAGAACAATTTAAGGGAACTGACCATCTCAAGCATGAGATATATCTCTGGAGGGAATGGATGGCTGACATTTTGGGTCAGGACCATTCTTCAGACTGTTGGACTAAGCGGAAGAAAACTGGAAAAGGGAGGTGGTGGGGGCGGGAGGAAAACCAGGTGTGATAGGTGATTGGCAGATAGGTGGAATCAGTGACAAAGACGAGAACTGACAAGGAGACTAAAGGGTGCAAGATAAGGAAAAGAAGAATAGTGGTGAAATGGTGAAACCCAAGGGAGGGTAATAGTGGTACAGGGTGGAAGGGAAAGCAGGAAGATAAAGGGGATAAAGCGGTGTTGGGGATTAGAGGGGTGGGAGTTGATCGTACGGAAGAGGGAAATGAAGCGAGTGACTGAGGTGGTGAGAGACGCCAATGATGAATCACCATTGGTACCACTGTAGTGGGTTTGGGGAAAATTCTCCCCAGTGATGTTGAGTAACACGTTCAACGCCAATGAGTCAAAAGCATCTCACAGGAAATTTGGGATGGGCATTAAATGCTGGGCTTGCCAGCAACCAAATCATTGTATCACTAGATAAACCAAAACTAATTTAAAGTTAATTTGTATTCCCAGTTGCCCTTACAGTATGCTTAAGTAGTTAAAAGCAAACCAGAGATACATAAACCCCTTAACCTGGCCCTCAACCTGCCAAGGAGATTAATTATTATACTTTATATATCTTTTATACAAGATTTTTTTTTAATGATTTAAGAACTAAGGTTAAGCAATCTAATTTCTCTCTTTTCTGACTTGTTTTACCCAAACCACAAAAACTGTACTCAAAGCCAGCAGTCTACTTGGCCAGACTCCAGGGTGCTTCTTTGTCAGTTCAGGTTATTTGAATAACAGAGAATTCTGCCACATGTTTCCAAACAAAAATCCAAGTTTAAATCTGTCTTAATTAAAGTTGCCAAATATCATTGGTGGGTAAAATAATCATAACATGGATTTGTGGTTGAAACCTTTAAACAGAAAGCATCATAAACTAGTTTACACCAGAAAAAAAAGAATCCTGAGAAGTGGTGTCAGTATTTTGACAGGTAATTGGATATTGAATCAAGCAGGCCTTCAAATATTCTGGAGAAAATGGTTTGAAGAGCTTAGACTGCAGTCAAGTTCAAAGGGGAATATGTTCAAATTCCACAGCATAGAGCACAATACCAAGATGTTAAGGTCAGCAACACACTTGCCACTAGGGTTGCCAATTTTCTCACTCCCAAATAAGGGACAAAAGGTCAATATAAGGGACAAATTCCCAACGTCAATTCATTGACCGACTCGGCTATGACTCGGTGAATGATGAATTGGTCCGGATGCTGGACTGCACACAAAGCCCAGCAGATGGGCCAGCTGAGGAGTTTTGGCCCGCGTGACATTGCACGCAAAGTCCGGCACCCCATCCAACTCATGGACCGTTGTTCGGCCATGAGTAGGAGTTGGCGGTAAGCGAAGGCCTGAAGGTTGGACAGCTGGCCGGGCGAAGCGCTGCTGCTGCACTCCATGGGTTGCACTACGTTGGGACGGGTGTGGCGGGGCCGGACACGGTGCTCCGACCCGACAGTCCCCTCGACCCGAGTAGTAGCAGTCAAATATGGGACAAGAGCGGTCTCGTATGGGTCAAACCAATTTAGCCCAATATACGGGATGTCCCGGCTAATACGGGACAGTTGGCAACCCTACTTGTCACTGACCTAAATGAATCCTGTCCAATCTAACCATTGCAGCAACATGGATTTGCTCTTTCATGATGTCACCTGCAACCAGATAACTACCATCTGTGGCATCCAGCAACAGTGACATCATCAAACAGACACAACAGGCAACATCCTGATGAGGAGCAAGCCGGGAGTTAAAAACCTCTGGCTTCCATAACTCTTCAATACATCTTTTAGATGAAAATAAGCCAAAATAACAAAAAGATTTAATGCAAAAAATATATTCGTATTTTAAAATCCTTGGGCTTTAAATTGTAGAAATATAAAATCAGATTTCTGTTGGACAATGGAGGAGTGCACCACTAATTATGGAACTATGAAAGCAGATTCGAATGCAGATTTTAATTTTAATACATAGGAATGTTATAAAGCCAATACTATATTGACTGCCTAGAAGACTGCAAAAGGCCACCTGGGGAGGAGTAGCGAAACTCTTGGAAAAGTTTTTTGATTTCTGCATTTAACAGTACATGTCTGCACTCCATTATGAGGTCTGATAGCCTGAACTGTTATGCACCTCATTCTAAGCCAGGTTATAGAACTGTGGCCTTTATCACATTTGATCTTACTGAACATCCCTCAACCATAATTGCAGTTGACAGGTTTCCACAATGTCAAATTACCCTCAAGTTCAATGTGAATCAACTGCAAGTCACAAATGTTAGCTATAAAGACAGTAAAAATGTAGTGCACGTTGATGGAACTGTCGCGGCACTGCTGAAACCAGTGTGATTCTCACTCAGATGGAAAGATATGATTTTGTACGGCAAGGGCTTCAAGTTATTTGGATCACAATAAGAGTTGAAGTCTATTTCAGGAGTCATCCGATAGAGTGATGAAACAGGCACAAGGAAGGGAATGGTCTATTCCTGTTCGATTTTTGGTTTATGGAGCTTCTTATGTCATCTTTCCAATCTGGATTGAAGAACTAAATTACTTAACAAGTGCAAATGACAGCCTGATTGCTATTTTCCTCTTCATTATTACATACTGTATGCATCAAAAAAGTAATGGAACATGATAAAACAGCCTGGAGAAGTCCATTGTTTGGATTTTCTAGAGATCTGTGCATTGAGAATTGCTCATTGATGAAAATTTTAACTCAAGCGAACTATGCCAAGATTTTCTAAGAAAACTCCCCCAAAAATTAATTGCTTTGCTGTTAACCTCATGAATCCTGCACAACATTGATCATGACTGTCTCCCAGTGTTGCGTCAACTGGAATGAAAAATCCCTGACCTTATGCTAATTTTCTCGCCTAGGTGGCATGTTAATAGTCTGAAATTTCAGAAAAGGGTTTCTGCAAAATACTGGCACTTCTGCACAGAACTTCCTATGCCGACTATCCCAGATGCTGTATCTTATTGTACCCCTTGACCCTATGTAACCTATGGGTGGTAGGAGGCAGAGGGCAATAGTGAAGAATGTTTTTTCAGACTTTAGGCCTGGGAACAGTGGTGTGCAGGAAGGAATTGCAGATTCTGGTTTAAACGGAAGATAGATGCAAAAAGCTGGAGTAACTCAGCGAGTCAGACAGCATCTCTGGAGTAAAGGAATAGGTCACATTTTGTGTCGAGACCCTTCTTCAGACTGCCACAGGGAATAGTGATGCAACGTCAATGGTTTGTCATATCTAGTCATTTGGATGCAAATCTAGGTGGCATGATTAATAAGTTTGCAGGTGATACCAAAATTAATGGTATTGTAGACAGTGAAGAAGGTTGTCTCAAAAGTCAAGTGTATTTAATTGTCATGTGTATCGACAAACAAATTCTTACTTGCAGCAGCATAACAGGCCTATAAACACACATAAGATATAATAAACAATAATTCCATAAATTAATAACAACAAAACGTGCAAAAAAGCCCCATGTCCTTAGTGCAACCAAAGGCCATTCATAATTCATTGAGGTTAGTGTTGTGTCCTGTTCAAGAGCCTAATAGTTGTTGAGAAGCTATTCTTGAACCCGGTAGTCATGGTTTACAATCTCCTATACCTTCTCAATAGCAGGAGTGAAAGAAGAGCATGGCTAATATGGTATGGGTCTTCAATGATGCTGGCTGTCTTTTTGCAGCAGCGCCTCCTATAGATCCCATCAACAGTACCCATGATGGACTGACAGTGCCCGCCCCTTTTTGGAATCTCCTGCATTCCTGGGCATTGGAGTTGCCGAACCAGGCCCTGATGCAACCAGTCAATATGCTCTCTTTGTACAAATGGTGGGTCATTGGCGAATTTAAAGCTGGCATTGGAACTGTGTCGATTTCCACAGTCAAGATTACAGTGAGTATAGTAGGGCACTGAGCACACAGCCCTGAGGTGATGCTGTGCTGGTATTTAGAGGAGGACATGTGGCCAATTCATACTGGCTGAGGCATGCTGATGAGGGAAATTAAGCATCCAGTTACATAGGATCTAGGGGTACAATGAGATATAGATCATCTGGGAAACTGGGCATAGGAATGAAAGTGGTCATAGATGGAAGATGGAATTTAATAAAGACAAATCCAAAGGGACGCATTTTGAGCAGTTTTGCAGGGCAGACCCAGTGGATTGCAGAGCCCTAGGCAGTTTTGAACAGCGAGACCTCGGGTACAAGTACATAGTTCCCTGAAAATGGGAACACAAGTAGACAGCATGATATGGAATGCATTTAGCATGCTTAACCTCATCAGCCGAGCACTGAATATTGATTAAAGATTTGAGACAGTTGTATAAAGCATTGGTTATACCTTACTTAAGTGTATTGTGACGTAATTGATTTAGAAGGGGTGCAGAAGTGATTCATAATGATGTTGCCTGGATTGGTGCACGTGATATCAGGAGAGACTAGGTCAGTTTCTAATGGAGCCAAAGATGCGAATAGGTGATGATAGACACATAAATGGAGTAAATAGCCAGAGTCCATTTCCCATGGTATAAGTGACAGTAATAAGCCAAACCAAATCCAGGTTTTTTTGTTCTGGTAATTTCAGATATGCATTTATCCAGACTGTCTTTTACTAATTACCTTTTTTTAAATCAGGTACCGCAGACCTTGGTCTATCTCATGAAAGATTATTGACATGTTATTCGAATCTATCAAGTTATTAGGAATTAAGGGGATAAGAACATAACTGAATCTGTAATTTTTCAGAATTATATTTTATAAATATTTTTGCTCATAAAATTCTTAATACATGATAACCCCAAGGTGATTCAATACACATTTCTGTATAAAGATCAAGAGTGACAACACAGGATATGAGTAAAAAGCAATAACAGCTTCAAACAAGGTTTAATGCAAAAAACATAACTTTGTTGAAATAGTAGCCACTGACTTACTGGCGAGACAGATTATTGGTTGGAAAATGAAGCAGACAGCTGGATTTGCACTAGAAAAGAGTGTTCTACATTTTTCCAAGTGCTCTCCTATTAAGCTATACTAATTATAAGAATGAGAACACATTGTAAAACAGGGAACAATCTACTTCCATTTTATTTATATTTTATTAATGCTTTTCGATGGAGATATGAATGGCGGATATTGCATTTAATATTGGTTTACTCATATTCACTACAGTTATTCAATGCAGTACATTTTTTTTGTTGATGTTATTTTCTTGGTTTGTTTATTCCATGTACAGTACATTCAGAAAGTATTCAGACCCCTTCACTTCGTCCACATTTTGTTTTGCCGCACGCGGCAACCTCGCCAGCAATTTGTCGGTCATTACGACATTTTTTAATTTATTTTTAATATGTCTAAATATATGTGTTAATGTCTTTAGGTATGTTTTTTTTAATGTGGGGGTGGTGGGGGGGGGGGGGAGGGGGAAACCATTTCCAGTCACTAACCCCGGCGGAATGCGACTTTTCTCCGAGTCACATTTTCGCATCCCTCGCAGCCTAACAACTTGGATTGGTGCGGCCTTTCCCGAAGACCGGCCCAGAGCTTCAGCAGCAGGTGCGGCGCGGACTTCCATCGTGGAGCCAGAAGAAAGGCTCCGACCGCTGGCCAGCTGACTTTAACATCGTGAAGCCGAGGTCTGCAGAGCTTCTAGCCCGGGCGTGGAGCAGACTTACCATCCCGGTGCCAGGGATCCCTCGCCGGGATAACCAGAGAAGACCTCTGACCGCGGGCGGGTCTGCATGCAGCCTATGACATCAAGAAGCCGCGGTCCCCGATAAGAAAGTGGCCGATTCGGGAACTCCAAGCTGCAGAGTGTGTTCCATCCGTCCCAAAGTCGGAGCTTCGATCATCCCGACGAGAGGGCCTGTACAATCGGGCCATCTGTAGCGGCTACTGCGGAGGGTCAAGGCCCCAAACACGGGTGAACAAAGGAGGAAGACTGACTGAACTTTATTGCTTTCCATCACAGTGATCACATGGTGGATGTTTATGTTAAGTTCTAACGTTCTTTTTAATTGTGTTGTGTTCTTTTAATTGTATGGCTGCACGGTAACTCAAATATCACTGTATCTTAATTGGTGCATGTAACAATAAATGTGAATCTGAATCTGTTACAGCCTTATTTTAAAATTGATTAAATTCATTTTCTTTTTATCATCAATCTACACACCATAACCCCAGAATGAAGAAGCGAAAACAGGTGTTTAGACATTTTTGCAAAGTAATTTTAGAAGGCAGCTCTAATTTTAGAGGACTAGAACCCGATTGAACATTTCTGGAAGGACCTGAAAATAGTTGTGGATCGACGCTCCCACCTGGCAGAGCTTGAGAGGATCTGCAGAAAAGAATGGGAGAAATTACCCAAATACAGGAGTGCCAAGCTTGTAGTGTCATACCCAAGAAGACTTGAGGCTGTAATCGCTGCCAAAGGTGCCTCATCAAAGTACTGAGTAAAGGGTCTGAATGCTTATGTAAATGTGATATTTCAGTTATTTCCTTTTAATCACTTTGCAAAAATTTCTATACACCTGTTTTCACTTTTTTTATTCAAGGGGTATTGGGTGTAGATAGATGATAAAAAAAAGAATTTAATCCATTTTAGAATAAGGCTCTAACATAACAAAATGTGAAAAAAGTGAAGGGGTCTGAATACTTTCTGAATGTACTGTATATATCAACCGCCATTTATTTGAAAATGAGAAACCTGCATGACTTGTTTAGCATTTACTTTCAGAAGTGTAATAACATTCCCTTCCATTCCATCATTTTTTTCCCCCTTTGTAAGACATGTCAGATATTGATCAAGCAGCTCCTGATCAGACTTTAGACAGTATATTCTAATTGCATGTCAAAAAAAAAAACCTGCCATGAATGCATCACAGAGAACTGGGGAGTATACAGTGCAATTTAACATTTTCAAAACCATCATCAGCGTTATAGAAAATTCTGAGCCATGACTTTGGATTCACTAACGTAGAATTTTTATACATAATAAAAATCACCCAGTGCCACTGATGCTCCATTCCTTTGTCACAAAACCTTAGGAAATTGTGGGTTATTCACATTTTTGCACTCCTAAGATTACTTACAAAATATGAAGAATAATTCATATTGTAATTTTTATTTTCTTCTATTATTTTTAAATGTGAGAAGCTGGTATCATTTCAACTTTCCCATCATTTAATTTTAATTTTTACACCTCCATCTCTCATGCCATTTCAGTTTGCTTTCTCATTTATTTTTCAATTTATTCAAAAAGTAATCAGCTGGAGGCATTTTTTGTCCATTTTACCAAACTATCTACATCAAATATAGAAGCTGCCCTCTAAAACAGCTCAGGACATAAGAACCAGAAGCAGGATGGCGTAGGCCATATCATTCTACCATCCTCCTCTACAATTCAATAATATTTTGGTGTCTTCTTCCCATCTGATCATCTATTCTTCTCCCCCCCCCCCCCCCCCCCCCCCCCCTCCCCCACCAATTGACTCTGGTGTCCAAATATCTATTATCATGCAAATTTTACCCTCTGTGCCTGCCACAATAATGTTCCATCAGTTCACACAGTTGGGATGTTGAACCACAGAAGAACAACTTTCCAGTATTCCTGCAGGGCAGCTATCAGGGTGAGATCCTCTGTTGTCAGATTGTAGATTGCTGCACAGGACCCATGATCCCAGAATTAGTGACACTTGAGTGTGTTATGAAATTATGAGATCCAATAAAGTTCAACTCGTAGTTAGAGATGTTCCTCTCTGTTAGAAATGCAAATGGCAATGGCATAGGGCCCGACAAAAAAAATAGAGAATCCTAAATAATACACCCAATCCCATAACCTCGTGCACAGCATTAATGGACATGCAAAAATAAAATTGCATATAGCATATTTAAAATTATCTTTATTAACAGCAATAATTCCCTGGCTTTACAACCGTCTAGAGTAAGGAATGGTGGAGAGGTGTGAAATGGAAGCTTGAAGCTCTTTCTGAACGGATAACATTCATCATGAGAATAATATCAACTTCTGCTTATAATACATTGAATTACTGCTGGTTTAATATATTAAATGATGAGAAACAGGTGGAAAGATGTTCAACAAGTAAATGTTCAGCATTAAGCTATTGAAATAATTTTACAGATCAAGTCCTTTATATGCTAGTCTGTGCTTGAAAAATTCCAAGATATATCAGAGATCTTGAATAAAGCACTTCAGTTCCCTAGTATCCATTATAAATACAATTTACCTCAGGGTAAATTGATCCTGGGTATATTATTTATACACATAATGCAGTAATAACACATAGATCAGTGACTATAATGTTTTTAGATGTACTTTGATCAAGCCAACCAAAAATGCTAAAAATGCAATGCTTGCGCCTGATATTATAAACTGCAGAAATGGCAGATGACTTGCAGGATCGGTGATGTGGCACTAAAGTCTTCAAATGTGAAGAAAAATGAAATGTCTTCTAAACCACCTTCACATAATAATAAGCAATAAATGGTGCTCCAAGACCATTGAAAGGGATGTGGTGAAAGAAACGAATAATGGATCACATGCAACAATGTTCAGATTTAAGCAGAAATATTGCTCCATGGTTTTCAGTTATTATGCAGGCATCACCCGAGAACAAGGGATAGTAACTGAATTCAGGCAAAAAAAAAACCATCATGAAAATAGCCAAAAACAGCATTGAAAACTAGGATGGTCAATAGGCAAGAATCAGTAAGAATTATTTTTAGATCACTTGAGGGTAATGCTTGAACAGATTCTGGTGCATTATAAGAGTTCAGAGTTTAATGACTTTGTAAGATTTCATTTCTAAAGATGAAAAACCAGGACATATTATCAAATTGATTCTACATTGAAAGTGTCAAATGGAAGCACATGCAGTTCTAACTGGACTAAATGTATTATAAAAAAGCATCAAGTTGCTGTCTCTGATAGTATTTACCCAATGTGTTGCACTTTGGGAGGTTTGAATGTGTGAAAACGTTTACAGATAATGTCAAGACCCTTAACAGCATTGATGTGCAGAGGGATTTTGGAGTCTAAGTTCATAGCCCACTGAGGTGGTAGCACAAGTTGATACAGAATGTGTAAGGTATGCTTGCCTACATTGCTAGGGGGCATTGAATACAAGTCGGGAATGCATGCAGCTCTTTAGGACTTTGGTTAGGCCACATTTGGAGTATTATTACTTACAGTTCAGTTAGCCTCATCACAGGAGAGATGTGGATGCTTTGGAGAGTCTGCAGAGAGGGTTTACCAGAATGCTACCTAAATGTGAGGGTTTCAGCTACGGGGAGAGGTTGGATAGACTTTGACTGTTTTTTCTGGAAACTCCGAGGGGAGACGATAGAAATATACAACATTATGAGAGGCACAAATAGGGGAGACAGTCAGAACAATGTTCCCAGTATGGAAATGACCAACACTAGAGAGCATAACTATAAGGTGAGAGTGGGAAAAGTTTAATGGTGATGTGCAGGCTTAGTTTTATTTTACACAGTGAGTAGTGAGGGCCTGGAACACATTGCCAGGGGTGGTGGTGGACATAGATACCACAGTGGCATATTAGTACAGGGAATATTGGCAACACAATCAAGGAAAGCATAATCTGTTCCATTAGGTCTCTCCCTATCTTCCTATTTGAAACTTTAAGTACAGGGAATGGAGTGATATGGATCATGCACAGGCAGATGAGATCAGTTTAACCGCATCATGCTCAGCACAAACATTGTGAGCCGAAGGGCCCGTTCCAGTGCTGTACTGTTCTATGCTGTATGTTTTAATGTGGAGCTCTGCATGCCCCCGTAGTTCATTAGTACAAGGTTGTCTCTATAGACTGCAGTGAACCTATACGATGGAATATTTGAACAGCACTCAAAATTGAAAATTACAGACTGATTCAGTCACACACAAATTTAGTTTAGTTTTAGTTTATTTATTGTCACCTTTACCTAAGTACAGTGAAAAGCTTTTGTTGTATGCTGACCAGTCAGCGGAAAGACAAAACATGATTACAATGGAACCATTCACGGTGTACAGATATATGATAAAGGGAATAACATGAATAGCGTTTAGTGCAAAATAAAGCCAGTAGTCTGATCAAAGATAGTCCGAGGGTCTCCAATGAGGTAGATAGTAGTCAGGACTGCTCTCTAGTTGTGGTAGGTTCAGTTGCCTGATAACAGCTGGGAAGAACCTGTCCCTGAATCTGGAGGTGTGCGTTTTCACACTTCTATACCTTTTGCCCGATGGGAAGGGGAGAAGAAGGAGTGCCAAGGTTGTAACATCCTTGATTTTGCTGTTGGCCTTGCCAGGGAGGGTGGTTTGTGTGATGGTCTGAGCTACGACTGCAATTATCTGCAATTTCTTGCGGTTTTGGATGGAGCTGTTCCCAAACCATGATAAAATGCTTTCTACGGCACATCTGCAGAAGTTGGTGACATGCCGAACTTCCTAAGTCTGCGAAGGAAGTAGAGGCATGGGTGCTTTCTTGCTTCAATATGGGTGGTTTAGGAGAACTTGTCGGTGAAATTTACTCCTCAGAATTTGAAGTTTTCAACCATCCCTACTTCGGCGCCGTCAATGCAAACTGGGGTATGTGTACCGACCGCTACACTTCCTACACTATCTCCTTTGTCTTGCTGACATTGAGAGAAAGGTTGTTGTCTTGGCACCAGGTTCTCAATCTCCTTCCTCTACTCTGTCTCATCATTTATTTGATATCCAGCCCACAATGGCGGTGGCGTCTGCTAATTTGTAAATTAAAATGCCTGCAGAGTCATGGGTGTACAAGGAGGGGAAAAGAGGGCTGAGAACACATCTTTACTGAGCACCAGTGTTGAGGATTATTGTAGAAGATGATTTGTCCCGTATCCTCACTGATTGGTGTCTGTTGGTCAGGAAGTTGAGGATCCAGTTGCAGATACATGCTAACTCCAAGTTCAGCGAGTATGGATGATGAGCTTGGACGGTATAATGGTGTCAAAGGCAGAGCTGCAGTCTATGAATAGGAGTCTGACGCAAGTGTCTCTTTTATCCAGGTGGTTCAGGGATGAGTTTAGGGCAAAGGCATTGTCTGTGGACCTGTTGTGGCAGTAGGCGAACTGCACTGGGTCAAAGCTGCTTGGTAGACTGGATTTAATGTGTTCCTTGACAAGCCTCTCAAAACATTTCAAGATGCTGGAAGAGATCACCGTTAATGCACTGTACAACAACCCAAGGAAAGAAGGGGCTATTCGGGTCTTTGCCAAGTTACAGTGAAAGGTGTTGCCTTGTGAATACAGATTTTGTTTTCAAAATTGTGTACTTGAAGTTGAAAGTCATTAAAGAGACCACAATCACACAGAATTCAAAAAAATTAAAATGCCGAAGGTTCTGCCTACAGCGAAACCACTGACCAAGAAACTACAGAATAACATCGAACATCATTTGAGGCAACTTTGTGTGAATTGAATAAAGGTCTTACTTTAGTTTCCACACAAACTTTGTCCATATTGATATTTACAGATGATTTCTGCACTTCTGATAGGTTTTTTTTCAAAGGCAGAGAGAGTGTTGGAAACAAAATTTATCAAATAAATTACTGAATGTTGCTGCAATAATTATATTCTACCTACAAGTATAAAATAGTACCTATTCTAAATAGAGGCCAGCGACCCGTGGTCTAGTGAGGATTGATATAAAGATAGCGAAAAGAAAACTGCAAATGCCAGCATTCTCATATAAAATCAGAAAATAATGAAAATGCTTGGCAGCATACTTCGATAGATAGCAGCTCTGAAAAGAGGATCAGAGCTAACGTTTCAGTACAAGACTCCTCATGTGAAATGGAAAAGAACAAAAACAATCTTGATCTCAAGTCTCCATCACAGGAAATAGACTATCGACTGACATCTATCACAAACCCACTGACTCCCACAACTATCTTGACTAAACTTCTTCCCAACCTGCTTCCTGCAAAGACTCTATCCCCTACTCCCAATTCCTCCTCTATGCTGCATCTGCGCCCAAGAAGTGGTGTTCCATGCCAGGATATCCGAGATGCCCTCATTCTTTAGGGAACGGGGGTTCCCCTTTCCCATTATAGATGAGGCCCTCCCTCATGTCTCCTCGGTACCTCATAGCTCCCCCCTTGCACCGCCTCACCCTCATCGCAACAGAGACGGAGTCCCCCTAGTCCTTACCTTTCACCCAATTAGCTGTCGCATACAACACAATCTTCCGAAATTTCCGCCACCTCCAACGGGAACCCACCACTAGCCATATTTTCCCATCTCCATCAGTTTCCGCCTTCTGCAGAGACCGTTCCCTCCATAACTCCTTGGTTAACTCATCCATTCACTCCCAAACCATCCCCTCCTCAGGTACCTTCCCCTGCAACCACAGACGATGTAACACATGTCCCTATACCTCCTCCCTCGACTCTGCCCAGGGACCCCGACAGTCCTTTCAGGTTAAGTAGAGGTTCGCTTGCACCTCCTCCAACCTCATCTACTGTACCCGTTGTTCAAGATATGGACTTTTAAACATCGGCAAGACCAAACGCAGACTGACCGATCCAATCGCTGAACACCTTCGCTCAGCCCCACTGAACCTACCTGATCTCTCTGTTGCTAAACACTTTAATTCTCCTTCCCATTCCGACACAGACCTTTCTGTCCTTGGTCTCCTCCATTGTCAGTGAGGCTAAATGCAAATTGGAGGAACAGCATCTCATATTTCGCTTGGGCAGCTTACAGCCCAGTGGTATGATTATTGATTTCTCTCACTTCAGGTAGCCCCGGCATTCCCTCGCTCTCCATACCTCCCCCACCCGAGTGGCACCAGCTTCTTGATTTCACCCAACAAACAGCTAACAATGGCCTGTTTCCTTTATCATCGTTACTTTTTTGCGTATCTTTTATTCTTTGTTCTTTATCTCCCTACATCATCGTCTGTATCTCTCATTTCCCTTACCCCTAAGTTACACCAGCTTGTTGTGTCTATCTTTGGTTTAAACCAGCATCTGCAGTTCCTTCTTACGCAAAAATAATTTTGGTTTTGGTTGCAGAGAATACAAGGAAGGGATGGATAGAACAAAAGGTATAGGGCCGATCGACACAAAAAGCTGAAGTAACTCAACGAGACAAACAGCATCTCTGGAGCGAAGGAATGAGTGACGTTTCTGGTTGAGACCCTTCTTCAGACTGGTTGCCACTCTCTTTTCTCTGGTCTGCTCTTCCATCATCACCAATCACTCCTTGTTCTATGGCACAGGAGATGCAACAGGTATCCTTTCACCTCTTTGCTTTCCACTATATGAGCACCCAAACACATTTCTTTGGGATGCAGAGATTAATTTGTTTTGCACATGATTCCTAGTACACTAGGATGAGTGTACAATTATGTACTGATTGTACTTGAGGTCACATTGTACAATGAAGAAACCAAATGCAGATTGAATGATCATTTTGCAGAGTATTTGCATTGCTTCTGTGGTAATGAACTCGAGCTTCCCGATTCCTGCCAGAACTAAGAGAAACTTACGGTAGGGGGAAGAAGGGAACATGCTTAGACCAAAGGAAACCTCTCTGCCAGGGCGAGGCCTGACTTGCTATTGGGATAAGCTGTTGAAATTATCTGGTCGAGAGGTAAATAAGAGAGAACACAAAATAAAGGAATATGGCAGCTGCAGAAGACAGAGATATAGGAAATACCCAACAGTTCTCATGGAGAGAGGTCTAATCCAACAGTGTAGATGAAAGGCCTGATGTTAAAAATGACAGAACTGGCCAATGTTTATACAATCTGAGAAAGTAAGTTATGTAAAGCTGTCAAATTCAATATTTGGTCCATATATTGCCAGGATAGAAGACAAGGTGTTGTTCTTCAAGTTTACGCTGGCTTCATTGTAGCAGCAAATGAAGCCACAGGGAAATAAATTGGAGACGTACAGAGGATGAATGTGGCAGATGAGAGGTCACCATTGCAATTTCAAAGCATCTACAAAGCAATCACCCAATCTTTGAGGCAGCAAGTAAAACCGTTTTGCTCACAGCACCAACAACCCGAGTTAGTGTCTGACCTTTGGTACTGCGGACATGGAGTTTGCATGTTCTCAGTAGCTGAGTGTTTCCCCTTGAATGATCTGCTTTCCTCCCTCATCTCAAAAGCATGTGGGCTGTTAGGTTAATTAACCACTGGGAATTGTACTCAGAGTGTAGGTGCGCAGGAAAATGTGTTGGAGGGAGGCAGGTGAGGCAAATGTTGATGGAATGTTAAATGGGATTAAAGTGGATGAGTACTGGATATTGTCATGGACCAGGTGGGCTGGATATTGGTGTAGACCAGGTGGCTGTAGGTATTTCATGTCTGCTCTACTTCTCTACAACCCTGGTTAAATATATGATTGGAGCATGATAATAGGTGCTGATGGATCAAGCTTTTAAGCAAAAGTCACTGTTATTTTTTGAAGAGCATGAAACCAGGGCACAGACATTTAATTGTGTTTGCAGTCAAATATCTATGTGCAGTTTGTGATTGAATTTGTCAGGAAATACTTTTTATTTAATGAAGAGCCATGAAGTCTGCATGCCACTTCTGTGATGTTGATTTACCCACACTTGCCCATGGGAAGCACGAGCCATTCTGGAGGAAGTTGGCATTTAAACACCCGAGGCCTCTGTCTAATGGTTTGGGTTTATTATTGTCACGTGTACCAAGTTACAGTGAAAACCTTTGTATTGTGCACTATTTAATCATATCAGATAATATTATACACACATACAATCAAGCCAAATTTAAGCACAACAGATAGAGCAGAGGGGAAGATACCTTGGGGTCAAGTAATCCAATCCTACCGCAGATAGATGGTGTGCTCCGAAATACTGCAATACAAAACTTCTGCCCCTAACCCATCCCAAATACTCCTAAACCTCCTTTAGCTTGAAGCATTATCCCCACTTGATGCCAATTCCAATCCTGAAGATCCCCATTTCCACTCAACCCCAATTAACCTACATCCCCGAATCCTCTGTCCCCTACGAGCAATTTTCCATTTCAATTTTCCAATGACCTACTAAATAGCATGTGGAATAAAGGTCTCTGTATGGATTAAACTGAGAGCCTCTTGGGTAATAGAAAATACTGCTGCAGGCTCTTTTAAAAAAAATGTTTTCCTGTGTTGCTACACACCACAGCTTTGACTCTATTTTCCCGATGCTGATGAACCTCTGGGCCCACAAGTTAACCCATTTCCCATCATTCATGCATTCTTGTCAGCAACTTTCCAAAACATATCCTCAAACTTTATGTTCTTCTTTCAAAATGCATTTCCTCCTGTTTACCCTTATTATGGAAACTCTTTTTTTTTTTAAATAATTGTTTTCTTCCACTTAAATTTCCTGGGATAGTTAAAGAAAGATGAAAGAGAAACAAAAAGGAATGGGGGTTCAAGATTAATATACTAAATATATTAACACCTATTAACAGTTACCTCAAGTGTATAAATACTGTATACATTAACATCTAAAATTGTGAAAAAATGGAACGCAGGCCAAATTTTGTTTTCACCTTCAAATAGGCACTGATCTTGGAGCAAGACATGGAGAAATAGCTAACTTCACATTTGTCACCTCTGGTGCAGGCCTTGAACTGCCTGAGAAAGAGAGACAGCCTCCAAGTAAATTGGAAATATACTCAATCCCCAAGCTGACAAACCTTTAATATAAAGGTTCGTGGCGAAAAGTAAGCTTGATTGCTCCTTTGCCAATATTTATTCATTATTTTCAAAAAAGAGCGTTCTTTCAAATGAGAATGAACACATATTAGAAGCAGAGATATCAGCAAGTCCCAGCAGTAATAATTAATTCTAGAATGGTTCTCTCAAGTATTAAAAAAAAGCAGATCATCCAGTATTGGAGAAAGCCAGTGCATACCACCCTCCTGTATACAACAAACAGTGGATAATATTAACATTTAAAGCAGCTACATGGTATAGACCAGCAACACGTGCAACTGTTAGTTTACAGAAATTACCTGTCGACATTGGGCAACATTTCAAGCAAGACAACCTCATGTTCCACAAGTGCCCCTAAGCTATCAGGCCATGTATGATGTTAATTTCATTTTAAAAGGAAGTCTATGGATTTCATTGAAAGTTTAGTTTAAAATCAGACCTTGAAAAGCAAACCCTCTTAACAATAAAAACATCTGTTCCACTGTCAACTTACACAATCCAGTCAACTTAACATTCAAGACATTATTGTACATTCAGTCTCCAAAGTCCATAAATAACCCCGATATCAGAAGCAACAGTAACATTTCAGGACACTGAGATCATACATCAGAGTCAAGGTAAAGAAAGAAATGTGCTGCATTTCAAAGAGATACACTCGTCTTTGCAAAAAATATCATTACCCACACATCAAGGAGGATCACAGGATTTTTGCCCTACAGCATAATACTTTATTTAAAACTTCAAAATGTAACATGTTGGGAGTGTGCCTGTACTGAAACCACACACTT